>NC_091284.1:811672964-812029631 GCF_032444005.1 Ranitomeya imitator | reverse complement strand
TGAAAAGTTCCAAAGTCTCGCAATTTTAAAGGTCCCTGCTTGCTGTGATGAGACATCTCCAGAAAACCCCAGCTAGTCCTAGACTGTGAACAGATCACCCGGTGTATAAAAGCTATAACATTACTAGGACAGGTTGCTGGATCTAAAAAGGCGTCCTCCACCCATTTCACAGGAAAATGCCATGACAGTCCGCGATGCGTCGGCCGGGCTGAACCTCTGCCAGGTCTCATTCACAGACAGACAATTTGCTCGCTATCGTCTCTTTGCGTGTCAGGGAGATGGGAGCAGCTGCCAACAATTGGCCATTCACCTAGCAAAATAATGGGAGGCTGAACCGGCGGTTGTCAAAAACCGTGTGGGTATGTTACAACCATTCCTAGAGGACAGGCTGGATTTAGGAGGGGATTATTAAATGACCCCCACTGAGTCTCAGATGAATCCTATCCTCATTACTAAACAGTATATAACTAAGACAAGTGACTGCAGCAGGAGCCTCCCCCCCTCCAATTAAGAGAGTGCTATGTCTTTAGACTCTGGAAAGTATCACGGTTATATCATTCAATTAGGGCGTTTTGTTCCCCATCCCATACACAGGAGCGCTGGCTCGGCTGAGCCCCCCGTATTCTTAGTGAGAAAGCTGCCGACTGACGCATTGGACGGCGGCTCGTATCATGGAGAAAAGCGTGATCGGCCAAAACCAGACATGTGCGATCAACCAGTCGGTCGGCACCTCCATACACATTGGACGGACACAAAGATATCGTTGGGGTTAGAAGACATTAGTGCAATTAATCAGTAAAAGGAGCAGCTCAGTCGTTACATCCAGATGTCGTCAGGCCTGGTGATCAGTAGAGGGGCTGTCTGCCAGACCCCCTCTGGTCAGATGTTGATGACCTACACATCAATATAGTGGAAAACGCCTTGAACTGTCTGCCAGTCGCCGTGTTTCATTTTCCCGGCTTGTTCTCTCTGGTCACCTACCTCCATATAGGCCAGCTACTGTAGAGGGTTCAGCATGGAAATGGGAAGCATTAGGATAGACCTGAGGCCCGCAGAAAGAGTCTGTGAGAGAACGAAGAGTTAATAGTCACGGGTCTGTATACAAGACAGGCGTTACAGCATACAATATGGATGCCATACAGTCGGGTCGGCAGTGACAAGCTATGTACGGACCTTTGTCATGAGAGGACACATACATACATATATGTAGTACATACATATACACATACATACATATTCATACATATATACATAGCCACCCGCGACTACAGCTTGTATGTGGTACTGCAGCTCCACTCCATTCACCATAATGATATTCCAATCCTGGACAAGCCCATTCCCATATCAGTGAGTGACGGCATATTGCCAGGACAGGCCATCGCTTTTACTTCTGTTGTGCCCACAGAAGGGGGTGCCACACTTTAGTGCTGAGCCCACCATCAATTTTTCTTGTACATTGACTCATTCACCTGGACACTTGAGCGGACACCGTTTTGATTAAATATATTTGTGCACAAATTTTTTTTAAAAAAACAATGCTTAGTTTTGTTTTCTGCAGCCTCTATGTATCACAGTACATACCAGACTGCAGAAGGAGCTAGCTCTGAACTCATTGGTAACCCTTTACTATCCTTTGTAGAGGAGAGCAATACATTTCTCAGGCAGCGAGCGGTGCTGTAAGTGATGTCACCAGGGTTCATCAGCTTTGAACTCAGGTGAACTGTTTCACGGCAGCTCAGCACTACACAGGTCAGAAGCCATTACGCTCCTATCAGTGTGAAGCGGCTGATGGGGAGAGCGGTCACTGCTCTCCCCAAATCATCCGGATCGTCATGGGACAGTATGGATCATCTTCACGTCAGACAGGTGAGGGATATGGTGGTTTATTTATTTATTTTTTATTTTACAGCGGACATTGGCTTCGGTGGATTAGGCACAAGGTGAGCATTATTTTTGTTTATTTTATGTTTTTACAGGTGACATGGGCTTCAATGGATTAGGCATAAGGTAAGTAACTCTGCTTTTCTACTTCAATTTCAAATAAAGGAGTCTACCATTTTTTGAATTAAAGGACTTTTTTCTGGGTGTGTGTGTTTTTTTGTTACAATCTAACTATGGGGTTCTTTATTACTAACCCTGGGCCTGATATCAGCTGACAATACATGACCACCACAAATATTACCCAACTTGCTACCGTCACAGGGCATGTGGAAAGAGCAAGTCTAAGCGCTAAATTTGGCCCATCTTATTGAAGTGCCATTTCTGGGGTAGCTGAGAGCTGATGTTTTTAGTCTGGGAGGGGGCCAATAATCACAGCCCCTTTCAATACTTTTAATATCAGCCCTCAGCTGTTTGCTTTCGCTTGTATGGTTGTCAAAAATGGGATGGGACCTCGGGTCATTTTTTTATTTTTATTTAGAAATTAAATAATTCTATTCTTGATAACTAGCCATGATAAAAAGCTGACAGCTGAGGTTGCAGCCAGCAGCTGTCAGTTTTGTCTGCGCTGGTTATCAAAAATAGAAGAGATCCCACATCATTTCTTTTTTTTTTCTTTATAGTACAGGCTGATGAAAAAACTCTTATCATCGACAGCAGGCTAATGGAAGTAATACCCTCATCAACCGACAACTGTGACTGGAGGTAACCCTTTTACCGCCAGTCACAGCTGTCAGTGTGGGAACCACAGTTCTCTGACCGGCGGTAATGATCTTGCCGCCTATCACAGCCGATGTTTCTCATCTGCTTGTCAGTGCAAGAAAAAGCCGGAGAAGTCCGTGTTCAGGGTCCGTACTTTACTGTTCGGGTTTGCCCATTTCAAGTAGTAACTCATTCTATAGTCTGCCGAGTACTGTGATACAGAGACTGTAGGAATTGTCCCTATTTTTCTTTAATAAAAGAAATCTCGGTGTAGGCACTAAGCGGGCCTGCGATCAGCGGTAAAGTCAATAATGTGAGAGGGGGAGGACAACCAAGCAGGGGTGGGGGTCACCGCAGGCATCACCGGAACTAATAGATATAGACTGGAGGGTACTTTACCAATAAATATGTCATGGTTAGGAGTCTTAGCAGTGAAACTGGCCGGATCTGTGGATTTAATGGGTAGATGGGCCCCATCGTTATGTTTACTGAGGAAAGGATTAAGATTTGGGATGGACTCATCGGCAGCTTCGGAAGTGAAAGGATCTGCGCCACCCATTCAGAGACAGGACAGGTCAGAAAAAGCAGAGAGAAAAGCAGATTAGAGGAAAGAGGCGGAAAAACAGATGGTTAGTAAGAGAAAGTCAACAAAACTATAGTAGACCCCTATTATAGACCCTCTAATGCAGGAACTTTACATTTTGCCCCAAATTAGTAAGCTACCAATCTACAGGAAAGGTAATAAATCGGAAATTGGTTCGAGTTCTAACTTTTGCACTTTTAGACTATTTTTTTTCTTTATTCTCAAGCAATAACTAAATTATATAGTGAACACTAAAAAGGGGTCTTTTCGATCCATCGACGCTCACATTGGGAGATGATGGTGGTCTGTCACACGTGATGATCACATGTATCACCTCACAATCAGAGGTGGAATACCCATTTAAGAATCACCATACTCTCTGGTTTCCCCATCATGAAGCCAGCAGTAATGTTATATATACGACCAGTGTTCCCAGTTTGCTAGATTCAGCGTGGCTGCCCCCCAGCAGTGGAATATGCCATGAAAGCTCCTACATCCTCATTTCCCACCCATGTTAGACTATGCATTCGTCCTATTAATACGGAAGAGCCGACCTGATGCCCGGGGGCACGTCATGATTTCGCTAAACCTTAACAGGCTTAGGATAAAAGTCCGGCACGCTCCTTACCTCCCCACGTACTTGCTACTGGTGGCCCGGCGCTCAGCGGATGAACGGCCGGCTGGAAACTTGGCTGCATGTCAAGCAAGTCATTTGGCAGCTTGGAACTGCTGAGAGGAGAAAGTAGAAGCAGTGTTATGTCTGTGCCATTACATGCAGCCCACACATCTCGTCTGCAGCGGCCGCTGGGCCCAGACACGGACCTGTAAAGGCGTCATCATCAGATCATCACTTATTGGAAATCAAAGCCACCGAGGAGACCTGATCTAGGACAGATGGACACTTACACACCACCCAATACCAAGCCAAGGTCTAGGAATCAATGAGAAGTCAACGCAGGGTCAACAACCAGTGATCGGAATGGAGTTTATTTTCCATGTTGCATTAGTCATGGTGGAGACTAAAGTCTTTCATATTATTTTTTTTTTTTAAATCAGTGACCTTTAGCAAGAGGAAGCCACCGAAAAAAAAATAATAATATAAAGGTAATAAAAGCGATGCACTGAGAATAGAGACAGGACATGTCAGCGGGAGCTGATCCCTCGCATAGGATCCTGACAGCCCTAAATCCCCATAGTCAGGATCGTCCATGGCTCTAATCCTGGTCTGTGGAGATCCAGGTTTGGAGTTGGTACTCGGTGGCAGCCGGACCATGGCAGAGCATCCTAAGCGCCTCCTGTGATTACAACACCTCCATGATGTTCACCTTAAGATGCTGCAGGAGCCTAGTAATCACAGGAAGCTTCCAGAATGACACTGTCCTGGGGGTGGATAAAGTCACGTCGCACAAGCACTGCAGAAATGCCGTAAATCAGAGGTCCCCAACCTTTTTTGCACCAGGGACCGGCTTTAAGCAAGACCAGTTTTCCATGGCCCGGTGGGGTGGGGGTGGGGCTCTGGTCATATGGGGGTGGGGTTATGGAGGGGTGGAGCTTAGTGCATACTTCTCATGTAATTATGACATTTATAATGAGAATGTGATTCACACATTCTCACACACACACATATTCACACACACACACACACATTCACACACATTCTCACACACACACACACACACTCACATTCTCACACACACACATTCACACACACACACATTCTCACACACACATTCACACACCCCTCTCACCTCTCCTCGCACTCTACCACAGCATCTCATTGCCTTCCTCTGACACAGCCGGCCGCTGAATGATGACGTCATCCAGCGGCGCGTCTGTGTGAGAGGAAGCAGGAAGACAGATCGCTGGGCAGCGGAGCTGCGGGGATTTCTCCCTGCCCGTCGCAGCCACCCTGCAGGGGCTCCCCTCCACCTCTGCACACGTTGGGAGCCGGCGCTCTGCAGCTTCTCTGTGCCGGCTGTCAGCTTGACAGTCGGCACAGAGAACAGCTGACTCCCTGACCGGGGGCGGCAGAATGCAGCCGCCGGGGGAGACACTGCGGACCGCCGAATGAGGCGGCCCGACTGCGCCCCTCCATGCCGGCTGCGCCCGGGGCAAATGCCCCGGCTGCCCCCCCCCTAGATTCGCCACTGGGCGTGTCAGTGAGGAGAGCCTGCCGCCCCACGCCATCAGGAACACACCATGCTGCGCAGGAGGGCTGCGTCACTAAGACCCGCCTGATGCCCCGCCCCGTCCTGCATAATGTTCTCTGCCGGGAGCTGCGAGCTGTCACAGAGCGTGCTCTAACCAGGCGCAGGGCCGTGAAGCTAGCTGTCAGCGGCGCCGCGGACCGGCTGAAAAACCTCAACGGCCCGATCCTGGTCCGCGGACCGGCGGTTGGGGACCTCTGCCGTAAATGACCGAAATGGGGTTACCCCTTTAAGAGAATATGATATAAAGAAATACCAAACCTAAGTGCAATGGTAGAGACATTTTCAGCCTTGCAGGTGCCGGATTACCAGTCTTTCCGGACAGTTGGACTAGTTACAGGAGGCAGAATATAAAGCATGTACCTGTTTAATGAAGTCGGCGTTGAGAACAGGTCGATGGCCGCCGTCGTGTTTATGCTGCCGGCCGATGACGACACGGGGGAGGAGGCGGTGGTGCAAGCGTTGGGAGGCTTTTTGGAGAGCTCCTTAAGACGCTGTTCCTTGAGGAATCGAAAAATAAGTCACAAAAGGGGAAACACGATGATAAGAAAAAAAAATATATAAAAAAAAACACCAGAGATAAGTTCCTGCAGATGAGGAGGGCGTCTCACCGTCTCCTGCACAGAATGGTACATTACCTTTAATGCCTTCAGCCGGGCCTGCTCCTCCTCCAGAGCCGCTTGCTTTTCCCGTTCATCCACCCTGGTGAGAGACAGACCTGTGCTTGCGAGGGATGAAACCGCGTTGGAAAGCGTCGTCGCCCTGTGAGGAGGGGAAACGGATCATTTCTTAGGTGGGAACGGTCCGTGCAACCCCCCCATAACTTATCTTACAGCCTGCACTGATACAAGGGTGATAAACAGTTAATGTGAGCTCTGTCCTGGAGAATCAATTCCTGCACTAATCTGGTGGATTAAAACAAATGGCAGCAGCAGACGAGCCCGGAGTACAGCGGAGAGCACAGCTATGGCGCACAGACAACCAGCCAAACAGAAAAACAAGATTTAATAGCATCTCATCCGGCTGGAGGACTCCTGCGTGTATAAACCGGCTGGTGACTATGGACAGACACACCCAGAAGCCTCTGCAGCCCCTCGACGTGCCCACTCAGAGCCCCGGCAGCCCCTCGACGTGACCGCCCAGAGCCCCGGCAGCCGCCCGACGTGCCCGCCCAGAGCCCCGGCAGCCGCCCGACGTGCCCGCCCAGAGCCCCGGCAGCCGCCCGACGTGCCCACCCGGAGCCCCGGCAGCCGCCCGACGTGCCCACCCGGAGCCCCGGCAGCCGCCCGACGTGCCCACCCGGAGCCCCGGCAGCCGCCCGACGTGCCCACCCGGAGCCTCGGCAGACGCCTGACGTGCTCACCCGGAGCCCCGGCAGCCGCCCAACATGCCCACCTGGCAACCACCCGACGTGCCCGCCCAGAGCCCCGGCAGCCGCCCAACGTGCCCACCTGGCAACCGCCTGACATGCCCACCCACAGCTCCAGCAACCACCCAACGTGGCAACCGCCTGACGTGCCCACTCAGAGCCCCGGCAGCCGCCCAATGTGCCCACCTGGCAACCGCCCAACGTGCCCGCCCAGAGCCCCGGCAGCCGCCAGACGTGCCCGCCCAGAGCCCGGCAGCCGCCCAACGTGCCTATGAGGCTCTGGAGCAGCTGAGATACAGACCAGTGCAGCTATGGTATATAGAGTGGTAGCATGACCGTGACCAGTGCTGTGGTGCCGCTCAGCTCTGCATTATCCCCAGGTCTGGATATCTGCATGTTAGGACCCCTCACCGCAGGCAGTAAGAGTCCGCAACAATCACCCTTGTACCATGACTAGATAAGAACACGTCCACGGGCCGCCGCCTGCGTCTACCTGCTTGCTGCCGTCGAGTCTTTGATTTTCTTCCCTTCCAGCGAGGCCAAGTGTTGTTCCAGGGCATCGAGTAGACTGCTTGGAGCCTGAGGAGATAAAACATCCAAGTCAGACGAGCATCCGGCAGCAAAGCGTTCAAATCAAACTGCAGATTAATTCAGTATTATAACAAACCGGGGCTGGCACAAGAAAAAAAAAAAAAAAATAAGACAGCTGGCACAGATATTCCACAGCAGCCGATAATGGCGGCAACTAAATAGGAAAATCAGCCGACAGCAAAGAAACATTTCCAAGAGCTGAAGTCATTTTTGGTCATAGCTTTTCTAACATAAAACCTTTACTTTTTACTTGGGGTAGTGATGAAACCATGTTGGAAAATGCCCCCTCTCCCCCTCACACCACTCGACTGAGGCCACTACTAATTTGAAAGAATCAGTCTCCTTCCCCTTCTGGCAGCTATAGTCGCTCGTTACTTCCCTAATAGGAGTCTTCAGAGCTCTATGGCCATGTACTGCAGAGGCCGTGCTCCCCTCCTGACAAGCAGGCAAAAAAGCAATTTGTATTGGCTGAGCTGCAGTGACCAGTAGGTGGCCATACAGAGACCCGACTGAGCGTGTGTGACCAGGACTCTGCCAACTAGAAGGACAAGCAAATACACACCCTGAACACCAGGTG
Organism: Ranitomeya imitator; assembly: GCF_032444005.1. Taxonomy (NCBI): domain Eukaryota; kingdom Metazoa; phylum Chordata; class Amphibia; order Anura; family Dendrobatidae; genus Ranitomeya; species Ranitomeya imitator. The sequence continues at coordinate 812,021,664 of NC_091284.1, read as the reverse complement.
GTGCCAAGGAGAATGTTACAGTGCAAACTTTGTAAAAGTATGGGCACCCCTGGTCATATTACTGTTATTGTGAACAGGTGAAGATGAAATGATCTCTAAAATATATATATTTTCATCTTTTACATTAAGAATTACAAAACGGAAAATAGGCCGATGCAAACGTTTGAGCACCCTGCATGGTTAGCACCTAGTAGCGCCCCCTTTTGAAAGTATCACAGCTTGTAAACGCTTTTTGTAGCCAGACGAGTCTTTCAATCCTTGTTTGAAGGATTTTCATCCATTCTTCCTTGGGGACTTCTTCCAGTTATGTGAGATTCCTGGTTCTTCTTGCTTCCTCTGCTATTTGAGGTCTAGCCACAGATTTTCAATGATGTTCAGATCGGGGGACTGTGAGGGCCATTGTAAAACCTTTAGTTTGCGCCTTTTGAGGTCATCTATTGTGGATTTTGACATGTGTTGAGGATCATTACCCATTTGTAGAAGCCATCCTCTCCCTCTTTTCACCTTCAACTTTTTTTTTTTTACAGATGGTGTTATGTTTGCATCAAGAATTTGTTGAAATTTCATTGAATCTATTCTTTCCTCTTCCTGTGAAATGTTCCCTGTGCCACTCGCTGCAACACAGCCGCAAAGCATGGTTGGGCCATCCCCATGATTAATGGTAGGCGAGATGTTCTTTTCCTGAAATTCTGTGCCCTTTTGTCTCCACATACCTCTGATCACTGTGGCCAAAGTGTTCTGCTTTTAACCTCATTAGTCCACAGGACTTGTTTCCAAAATTCATCAGGCTTGTTTAGAAATTTTTTTTGCATACTTCGGACGCTAAATTTTATGGTGACGATGCAGGAGAGGTTTTCTTCTGATGACTTCCATGAAGGCCATATTTGTGCAGGTGTCTCTGAACGGTAGAACAATGTACCACAACTCCAGAGTCAGCTAAATCTTTCTGAAGGTCTTTTGTAGTGAAGCGGGGGTTCGGATTTGCCTCTCTAGCAATCCTACGAGCAGATCTCACTGAAACTTTCCTTGGTCTACCAGACCTTATCTTGACCTCCACTGTTCCTGTTAACTGACATTTCTTAATTACATTTCAAATTGAGGAAAGGACAACGTGAAAACGCTTTGCTTTCTTGTAGCCTTCTCCTGCTTTGTGGGCCTCCAACATTTTCAGAGTACTAAGCAGCTGCTAAGAAGAACCCATGTCTGCTGGTTTTTGGCACAAGGTAAGAGGAGGATGGGTTTTAATAAAGCTGAGAAATTGCATCACCTGGCCTTTCCTAACGATGATAGTGAACAAACCATAGCCGCAACAGGCTAATTAAGGTCTGAAACCTTGGTCAAAGTTACCAGAGTAGACAAATATCCAAAGGTTTATTTTAAAAGGTAAAAGATGAAAATTTATATATTTGTGTCTTTTGCTTAAAATACAAAGGAAATGTGTCCCCTGTAACATTTAATCTCCAACTCGCTTAACAGTTCATAACAGTAATTTTGACCAGGGGTGACCAAAATTTACACGCCACTGTAAATTGGTATCAACTGGATAAAATGCAAAAGTCTGTCCATATGGGTCAGGTTGCTGAAGCATACCCCTACCGATCATTAGCTAATAGAATATACTGCCATCAGCCACCTTTTTAAGCAAACGGCAGCACCAAGCAAGAAGCCCCGGCCTCCCAAACCGAGCCTAGACGATGCTCATCAGCACGTTACGGCCGCCGGCCTCAAGTCACGGATTATAGGCTCGGTATCAATTCCCCAGAATTTATGATGAAAGCCATAGAAGGGTCTGGCAAGCCGGTGGCTGAGCATTAAAGAAATCTATACAGCTGAAGCCCAAACATCTGGACAGAGGAAACCTGGGAAATTCTTCACAGAGCGTTCACGAAACGCCACGAGGAAAAAAAAAATAATAAAATTCCCCCTGACACATTCCTCTGGCAGTGAAGGAGCGGATTACAGTAATGAGTCCGAGCGCTGCTGCGGTGTGATCTGGGCTGCTTCATTCTCCCATGAATTTGGCTCCAGAACCGCCCGTGCCGTTCTCGATAATCCACAAAGGAACCGCGAGACCTGTGCGTCTCAAAGGAGGAGAGTTCATGTATGACACACCGGTACGGAAAACCCCGTGACAGGGCGGCCGTCATCGTGGAGTTCCCCAGACTCTCCAGGAGATTGTCGTACCTACAAGTACGTAAATAACAGACGTGTTCTCCTCTATAGGCAGCGATAAGACATGAAGGCGTAGCGCAGAGGGACACGATACGGAAAACGGGGGGTTTATGAGAGAAGAAAAAATGGAAGCACAATAATAGGTTAAAAAACATCTGCTTGAGAAATGCAAAAATGGAAGCAAAATAGGTTAAAAAACATCTGCTCCTCCTGTCAAAATCACCCGTCAAATAACGTTCACTTAAAAGCCGCCATTACCGCTGAGGCCAGTGAGCTCTGAAGGGGGCACAGGAATGCTGCGTGGAGTGGGCGGATACCAGGTGGGACCACCAGGGCGTCAGGTGATGGAATAGGTGAAGACTGATTTAATTTTATTTATTTTTTTAATGGACCTCCTGATTTTGGCTAAATGTTTAAAACTCCTGTAAAACCCCTTTACCCTCTTATCGACGGAGCCAGCTTTGACCTCAACCCTTTAGTGACGGAGCCAAATTTTTAAAATCTGACCAGTATTCACTATGTATTAATATCTCTGGAACCCTTCAACAAATCCCAGTGATTTTGAGCGTGTTTTTTCGTGGCACATTATACTTTATGATAATGGTAAATTTATATCGATATCTTTTGTGTTTATAAAAAAAAAAAAAAAAATCTGACAAAATTTTAAAAATTTGCAATTTTCAAACCTTTAATGATTAAACCATTAATCCAGATAGTTGTACCATAACAAAACATTAAGAAATAACATTTCCCTCATGCCTGTTCTACATCAGCACCATTTCTAGTGTCATTTTATTTTGTTAGCAATTTAGGAGGTTTAAAAAAGTAGCAGCAACTTTTCAATTTATTCAAGAAAATTTACACTTTTTTTTTTTTTAGGGGCCTATCCAGGTTTGAAGTGACTTTGGGGGGGGGGGGGTCTTATAGAAACACTTTTGGTTTTTTCCAATATATTTTGAAAACCGCACCCCCTGACATATTGAAAATTTTCAGGACTTAATGCAAAGCGACATAACAGGAATGAAGAAATGTATGAATACCGAATACTTGACAATTATAACATTTTGCTAATTTTCAAACTTATAAAACAATTTTATTACCTTAAATCAGACGGATATAACACAAAATAATTAATAGGTTACATTTACCACATGTCTACTGTACATCAGCACAATTTTTGAAACCTTTTTCTTTTTTGTTAGGAAGTTAAAGGGGTTAAAAGTTGACCAGCGATTTCTCAATTTTTCAACAATTTTTTAGGGACCACATCACGTTTGAAGTAACTTTAAGGGGCTTATATGACAGAAAATACTCAAAAGTGACACCATTCTAAAAACGGCTCTCCTCAAAACCACACTCAAGTAGTTGATTAACCCTTCACACAAATTAATGGCATGTGGAAGGAAAAAAAAAAATTTACATTTTACTTTTTTCAACAAAAAGTCATGGCCGCCTGTACTGACCTTACACAAAGTGTCATATACTAGAAAACGCTGCATATAGGCCCACTTACCTGAGATAGATCGGGTATGTCTCCCCTGTCAATCCCAACTTGCTATAAAAAGGAGAGGAAAATTAAAATCCAAGTCATCCCGTCCAGATTCCATAACTACCAAATATTAACATATTCGGGTTACACAGAAAGGAGCAACAAAAGTTAATACGAGCACCAAAAGGTGGGGTGGAGCCTAAGCGCCTCTCCAGGAAGTGAGGGGGCGGGCCTTTGCATACACAGGAAATGGAGGGGAGGGCCTTAGTGCTTCTCCAGAAGTGAGGGGGCGGGCCTTAGCGTACACAGGAAATGGAGGGGTGGGCCTAAGTGCTTCTCCAGGAAGTGAGGGGGCGGGCAATAGCATACACAGGAAATGGAGGGGTGGGCCTTAGTGCTTCTTCAGGAAGTGAGGGGGCGGGCCTTAGCGTACACAGGAAATGGAGGGCTGGCTTTAAAGCCTCTGCAGGAAATGGGCAGGCCTTAGCACCTCTACTGGAAGTGAGGGGGCGGGCCTTAGCATCTGCAGGAAGAGGGCAGGCCTTAGTGCCTCTCAAGGATGTGATGGGCGGGCCTTAGCGTCCACAGGAAATGGGGGGCGGGCTTTAAATCCTCTACAGGAAATGGGAGGTGTGTGGGTTTACCTCTTTGCGCCTGCTCTCCCATGTAATACTACCCACAAAGTCATAACAGGAGGGGGGTTTTAGCCATCAATAATGTGTGTACATTAAAATGCTTACCCATTGCCGCCGTGCCGGTCTTCTGCACCAGGTGACAGCAGTTGTGACCTGTCGGCTTACTGTCTTCTGTGTGGACTGCAAGTCATTTTCTCAATTTAAACAGGCGCAATCACGAGGTCAAAAGTGGCCGGTTCTTGCTATTTTATTCCAGCTACTCCAAGTATTCAAGTTTTGTTTTTGTTTTTTGTTAAATTCTGCCAGACGGGTCTAGAGACCTGGCCCTTGTTATTTACGGCTAGTTTTTATGGTTTTAACAAAGGGGTGTAGCCCATAGGGCAATAATGCAGAGGAGCCTAAATACACGCCCCATTGTTTAGACCATAAAAACACTCAAATAATAAGGCCAATCTTCGTAATCTCTATGAAGGATTTAAAAAATTAAACAAAATAAATAGATACTCCGTATCCCCAGGAATAAAGTAAGAGCACAAAGCGGCCACTTTGGTCTAATGAAGGCTTAGAATAAGAAAGAAACCAACAGTCATCACAGCTGCTGTTACATAATGGAGGACCGGGACCGGAGCAGCGCTAGAAACTGGGGAAGTCAGTGACCGATGAGTATTTTACTGCACACACATCACTGGTAGATAATAGAGGGGTCAAAAAAAAAAAAAAAAACAAACAGCTGGAGGGGTACCGTTAAAGACAAAGCCCCATTAAGATCCAGTTTGGAGCCAGCCCGTTCTTACCTCCGCTACTTTTAAGAACTCGGAGATTCGAGTCATTCTAGTGAGAAACTTCTTATAAATGTCCAGTCCATCCTTGCACTGGTTCTTTTTCATGTCAAAATATTTTTCTAAAAAGAAAACAGATATATTAATACATTTACATATTAACCATCTGCCTTGCCTGATACCAGTTTAAGTAATTCCCACTCAATTTTCCATTTTACACCAGGAAATGCACAACAATCTAATATAGGAAAAGCTAAATGACCCTCCGCACACTATATAGGAACTAAGGTAGGAAGGAGTGTTTGTATAGGAAAAACTGGCTGAGTGTACTACAACAACCAGAATGTTATCAATGCAGATAGGCAATAAAACATACCATGTACTGGTCAGGAGTATGTACCAGCAGAATAGTGAGTGCAGCTCTGGGGTATAATACAGGATGTAACTCAGGATCAGTAATGTAATGTATGTACACAGTGACTGCACCAGCAGAATAGTGAGTGCAGCTCTGGAGTATAATACAGGATATAACTCAGGATCAGTAATGTAATGTATGTACACAGTGACTGCACCAGCAGAATAGTGAGTGCAGCTCTGGGGTATAATACAGGATGTAACTCAGGATCAGTAATGTAATGTATGTACACAGTGACTGCACCAGCAGAATAGTGAGTGCAGCTCTGGAGTATAATACAGGATATAACTCAGGATCAGTAATGTAATGTATGTACACAGTGACTGCACCAGCAGAATAGTGAGTGCAGCTCTGGGGTATAATACAGGATGTAACTCAGGATCAGTAATGTAATGTATGTACACAGTGACTGCACCAGCAGAATAGTGAGTGCAGCTCTGGAGTATAATACAGGATATAACTCAGGATCAGTAATGTAATGTATGTACACAGTGACTGCACCAGCAGAATAGTGAGTGCAGCTGTGGGGTATAATACAGGATGTAACTCAGGATCAGTAATGTAATGTATGTACACAGTGACTGCACCAGCAGAATAGTGAGTGCAGCTCTGGAGCATAATACAGGATGTAACTCAGGATCAGTAATGTAATGTATGTACACAGTGACTGCACCAGCAGAATAGTGAGTGCAGCTCTAGAGGATAATACAGGATGTAACTCAGGATCAGTAATGTATGTACACAGTGACAGCACCAGCAGAATAGTGAGTGCAGCTCTGGGGTATAATACAGGATGTAACTCAGGATCAGTAATGTAATGTTTGTACACAGTGACTGCACCAGCAGAATAGTGAGTGCAGCTCTGGGAGTATAATACAGAATGTAACTCAGGATCAGTAATGTAATGTATGTACACAGTGACTGCACCAGCAGAATAGTAAGTGCAGCTCTGGAGTATAATACAGGATGTAACTCAGGATCAGTAATGTAATGTATGTACACAGTGACTGCACCAGCAGAATAGTGAGTGCAGCACTGGAGTATAATACAGGATGTAACTCAGGATCAGTAATGTAATGTATGTACACAGTGACTGCACCAGCAGAATAGTGAGTGCAGCTCTGGGGTATAATACAGGTTGTAACTCAGGATCAGTAATGTAATGTATGTACACAGTGACTGCACCAGCAGAATAGTGAGTGCAGCTCTGGAGTATAATACAGGATATAACTCAGGATCAGTAATGTAATGTATGTACACAGTGACTGCACCAGCAGAATAGTGAGTGCAGCTGTGGGGTATAATACAGGATGTAACTCAGGATCAGTAATGTAATGTATGTACACAGTGACTGCACCAGCAGAATAGTGAGTGCAGCTCTGGAGCATAATACAGGATGTAACTCAGGATCAGTAATGTAATGTATGTACACAGTGACTGCACCAGCAGAATAGTGAGTGCAGCTCTAGAGGATAATACAGGATGTAACTCAGGATCAGTAATGTATGTACACAGTGACAGCACCAGCAGAATAGTGAGTGCAGCTCTGGGGTATAATACAGGATGTAACTCAGGATCAGTAATGTAATGTTTGTACACAGTGACTGCACCAGCAGAATAGTGAGTGCAGCTCTGGGAGTATAATACAGAATGTAACTCAGGATCAGTAATGTAATGTATGTACACAGTGACTGCACCAGCAGAATAGTAAGTGCAGCTCTGGAGTATAATACAGGATGTAACTCAGGATCAGTAATGTAATGTATGTACACAGTGACTGCACCAGCAGAATAGTGAGTGCAGCACTGGAGTATAATACAGGATGTAACTCAGGATCAGTAATGTAATGTATGTACACAGTGACTGCACCAGCAGAATAGTAAGTGCAGCTCTGGAGTATAATACAGGATGTAACTCAGGATCAGTAATGTAATGTATGTACACAGTGACTGCACCAGCAGAATAGTGAGTGCAGCACTGGAGTATAATACAGGAGGTAACTCAGGATCAGTAATGTAATGTATGTACACAGTGACTGCACCAGCAGAATAGTGAGTGCAGCTCTGGGGTATAATACAGGAGGTAACTCAGGATCAGTAATGTAATGTATGTACACAGTGACTGCACCAGCAGAATAGTGAGTGCAGCTCTGGAGTATAATGCAGGATGTAACTCAGGATCAGTAATGTAATGTATGTACACAGTGACTGCACCAGCAGAATAGTGAGTGCAGCTCTGGAGTATAATACAGGATGTAACTCAGGATCAGTAATGTAATGTATGTACACAGTGACTGCACCAGCAGAATAGTGAGTGCAGCTCTAGAGGATAATACAGGATGTAACTCAGGATCAGTAATGTATGTACACAGTGACAGCACCAGCAGAATAGTGAGTGCAGCTCTGGGGTATAATACAGGATGTAACTCAGGATCAGTAATGTAATGTTTGTACACAGTGACTGCACCAGCAGAATAGTGAGTGCAGCTCTGGGAGTATAATACAGAATGTAACTCAGGATCAGTAATGTAATGTATGTACACAGTGACTGCACCAGCAGAATAGTAAGTGCAGCTCTGGAGTATAATACAGGATGTAACTCAGGATCAGTAATGTAATGTATGTACACAGTGACTGCACCAGCAGAATAGTGAGTGCAGCACTGGAGTATAATACAGGATGTAACTCAGGATCAGTAATGTAATGTATGTACACAGTGACTGCACCAGCAGAATAGTAAGTGCAGCTCTGGAGTATAATACAGGATGTAACTCAGGATCAGTAATGTAATGTATGTACACAGTGACTGCACCAGCAGAATAGTGAGTGCAGCACTGGAGTATAATACAGGAGGTAACTCAGGATCAGTAATGTAATGTATGTACACAGTGACTGCACCAGCAGAATAGTGAGTGCAGCTCTGGAGTATAATACAGGAGGTAACTCAGGATCAGTAATGTAATGTATGTACACAGTGACTGCACCAGCAGAATAGTGAGTGCAGCTCTGGGGTATAATACAGGAGGTAACTCAGGATCAGTAATGTAATGTATGTACACAGTGACTGCACCAGCAGAATAGTGAGTGCAGCTCTGGAGTATAATGCAGGATGTAACTCAGGATCAGTAATGTAATGTATGTACACAGTGACTGCACCAGCAGAATAGTGAGTGCAGCTCTGGAGTATAATACAGGATGGGACTCAGGATCAGTAATGCATGCACATTATTATCTGCCGAAGAAAAATGAAGGCTACAGCCATGTGACAATGATGTGAGCGCAGACTGGACACATCTCTGACATAGGAGGAATGCTGCTGGTTTGACATTAAGTATACCGCTTGCTGTGCGAGTTGCAGCTCTGAGGTATTAGGGAGAGATTGATCAGTAGCAGACAACTCTTTCAGTAGCGTAATGTAATGGTGACTGCTATGGTTTCAGTAATCTCCTAATCACCAACTCTGCATTTAAAAAACAGGTTTGTGATTTGACAAGTTCAAAGATGTGTCCTGAATGAAAGCGGGGGGCGGGGGGGATCGGGTTAAAAAAATAAATAAAAAATTCAGTAGCACAAAAGTCATCGGCCCCATGATCAGCCACATGATTAGAGTTTAGCGAATTTTTCAATATTCTGTTCCGAATACGACTGCTGGCGGATATGGAATTTGCAATATTTGATGAATACAGCCGAACGTCGTTGCAGTCAATGGGAGTGGAAATGGCCGAATATGTTCAGAACCGATCAGCACACATAAATTTGTCACGAATACAACACAAATATGGCAAAATTAATACTAGGTGATTATTCCCGAACATATTTGCTCAACTCTACACATGATCAGCCACCGCATTCATTGCTTCAACCTTACAAGCCCGGGTTATAGCGAATGCTTCTCAGGTCATCGCGTAATAATTTGCTCTTTATCAACACCAACTACTTCATGGAGAAAGTGGAGCCTCAATCCATCCAATTATGTAAAAAAAACAAAACCCACGAAGAAATGCAAATCCAGAAATTGCAGCATCAGGCAGAAAGGACATATTTACCTAGAAGATTAATTATCCCTTCGTTGTAGGCAGCGAACAGTCTGATGGCGTCTTTGAAGAGCAGCATGAATGCGGCATTAATGACTCCATTCGTCAGCTCGTTGGCATTTACCTGGGGTGGGAGAGGGGAGGCGAAAAGCAAAAGATCAGGAAAGGCCTGGATCCTAACAGAGTAAGAGAATGCTGCACTATAAATATAGAGTATCGAGCCTGGGGACTGGGTCTTAGATGCTTTACAATGATCACTGCAGACGCCAAAGTGATGGATTTCAACAAAAAAATAATAATCTTTCATGTAGGTCATTAATACAACATCTGTGGGGATCGGACTCCCAGCACCTTCACAGGTCAGTAGATAGAAGGCACATACCAAGTGGCACAGATCTGTAGTAGAGAGCTTGCAGTAACATTCTTCGCCACTGAACCCTGTATGGCACTGTCTCATTTCTGTCATGACACCTTTGAACTGATCAGGGATGGACCGCAGCTGACTGGATGATAAATCAATGCTAACGATCAATAATCAATAGCTAAGGATTGGAAAGCCACTGTTGATAATACTCTGCTAACAGCCCTGTAGTGAAGTGTGAGAGCGTGTGTGTGTGTATATGTATGTATGTATGTATGTATGTATGTATGTATGTATGTATGTATGTATGTATGTATGTATATACATATATATACATAATATATACATATATATATATATATATATATATATATATATATATATATATATATATATATATATATATATATATATATATATATATATATATATCTCTATCACACACACATACATACACACTAGCTATTGAACCCGTTCTACGCCCGGGTGGCGAGCATTTATATTGGTATATGGTCCCCATCCTGTCATGTGCTGCACCCATCCTGCTTCCCCATCCCGTCATGTGCTGCACCCATCCTGCGTCCCCATCCCGTCATGTGCTGCACCCATCCTGCGTCCCCATCCTGGTATGTGCTGTCCCCATCCTGTCATGTGCTGCACCCATCCTGTCATGTGCTGCACCCATCCTGTGTCCCCATCCTGTCATGTGCTGCACCCATCCTGCATCCCCATCCTGGTATGTGCTGTCCCCATCCTGGTATGTGCTGCACCCATCCTGCGTCCCCATCTCGTCATGTGCTGCACCCATCCTGCGTCCCCATCCCGTCATGTGCTGCACCCATCCTGCGTCCCCATCCCGTCATGTGCTGCACCCATCCTGCGTCCCCATCCCGTCATGTGCTGCACCCATCCTGCGTCCCCATCCCGTCATGTACTGCACCCATCCTGCGTCCCCATCCCGTCATGTGCTGCACCCATCCTGCGTCCCCATCCTGGTATGTGCTGTCCCCATCTTGTCATGTGCTGCACCCATCCTGCGTCCCCATCCTGTCATGTGCTGCACCCATCCTGCATCCCCATCCTGGTATGTGCTGTCCCCATCCTGGTATGTGCTGCACCCATCCTGCGTCCCCATCCTGTCATGTGCTGCACCCATCCTGCGTCCCCATCCTGTCATGTGCTGCACCCATCCTGCGTCCCCATCCTGTCATGTGCTGCACCCATCCTGCGTCCCCATCCTGTCATGTGCTGCACCCATCCTGCGTCCCCATCCTGTCATGTGCTGCACCCATCCTGCGTCCCCATCCTGTCATGTGCTGCACCCATTCTGCGTCCCCATCCTGGTATGTGCTGCACCCATCCTGCGTCCCCATCCTGGTATGTGCTGTCCCCATCTTGTCATGTGCTGCACCCATCCTGCATCCCCATCCTGGTATGTGCTGTCCCCATCTTGTCATGTGCTGCACCCATCCTGCATCCCCATCCTGGTATGTGCTGTCCCCATCCTGGTATGTGCTGCACCCATCCTGCGTCCCCATCCTGTCATGTGCTGCACCCATCCTGCGTCCCCATCCTGTCATGTGCTGCACCCATCCTGCGTCCCCATCCTGTCATGTGCTGCACCCATCCTGCGTCCCCATCCTGTCATGTGCTGCACCCATCCTGCGTCCCCATCCTGTCATGTGCTGCACCCATCCTGCGTCCCCATCCTGTCATGTGCTGCACCCATCCTGCGTCCCCATCCTGTCATGTGCTGCACCCATTCTGCGTCCCCATCCTGGTATGTGCTGCACCCATCCTGCGTCCCCATCCTGCGTCCCCATCCTGGTATGTGCTGTCCCCATCCTGGTATGTGCTGCACCCATCCTGCGTCCCCATCCTGTCATGTGCTGCACCCATCCTGCGTCCCCATCCTGGTATGTGCTGCACCCATCCTGCATCCCCATCCTGTCATGTGCTGCACCCATCCGGGGGCCTGAGCAAGCGGGGACACCGGCGCGCTGTGGGGGTCAGGTGCCGGTATCGCCGCCAGCTCAGGCCCCCCAGCACTTACTATATTCACCTGTCCTCCGTTCCACCGCTGGGCGCCGCCATCTTCCCGGTCTCCTGGCTGTGACTGGTCAGTCAGAGGGCGGCGCCGGCGCGCATTAAGCGCGTCATCGCGCCCTCTGAACTGAAGGTCACAGGCCGAAGACCGGGAAGATGGTGGCGCTCAGCGGTGGAACGGGACAGGTGTATATCGCCGATACTCACCCTCCTGGCGGTCCCTGCTTCTCTGTTGGAGATCGCGGTGTGCGTTCAGTGTGAACGCATACCGCGATCTCCCGGGAGCATCACTCTGTGAGGCCCAGACTATTCAACCCCCTGCAGATTTACACATTTGGAATTAACTTGGCATTGTGACATTTGGACTGTAGATCAGCCTGGAAGTGTGAAATGCACTGCAGCAAAAAAGAATGTTATTTCTTTGTTTATTTTTTTTTTTTTTTAAATTGTGAAAAGTCTTTTCAGAGGGTCATTTATTATTCAACCCCTCAACCCACCAGAATTCTGTTTGGTTCCCCTCAAGTATTAAGAAGCAGTTCAGGGACAAAGAACAATGAGCTTCACATGTTTGGATTAATTATCTCTTTTTCCAGCCTTTTCTGACTATTTAAGACCCTCCCCAAACTTGTGAACAGCACTCATACATGGTCAACATGGGAAAGACAAAGGAGCATTCCAAGTTCATCAGAGACAAGATCGTGGAGGGTCACAAGGCTGGCAAGGGGTACAAAATCCTTTCCAAGGAGTTGGGCCTACCTGTCTCCACTGTTGGGAGCATCATCCGGAAGTGGAAGGCTTATGGAACTACTGTTAGCCTTCCACGGCCTGGACAGCCTTTGGAAGTTTCCTCCCGTGCTGAGGCCAGGCTTGTCCGAAGAGTCAAGGCTAACCCAAGGACAACAAGGAAGGAGCTCCGGGAAGATCTCATGGCAGTGGGGACATTGGTTTCAGTCAATACCATAAGTAACGTACTCCACCGCAATGGTCTCCGTTCCAGACGAGCCCGAAAGGTACCTTTACTTTCAAAGCGTCATGTCAAGGCTCGTCTACAGTTTGCTCATGATCACTTGGAGGACTCAGACTGACTGGTTCAAGGTTCTCTGGTCTGATGAGACCAAGATCGAGATCTTTGGTGCCAACCACACACGTGACGTTTGGAGACTGGATGGCACTGCATACGACCCCAAGAATACCATCCCTACAGTCAAGCATGGTGGTGGCAGCATCATGCTGTGGGGCTGTTTCTCAGCCAATGGGCCTGGCCATCTGGTCCGCATCCATGGGAAGATGGATAGCACGGCCTACCTGGAGATTTTGGCCAAGAACCTCCGCTCCTCCATCAAGGATCTTAAGATGGGTCGTCATTTCATCTTCCAACAAGACAACGACCCAAAGCACACAGCCAATAAAACCAAGGCCTGGTTCAAGAGGCAAAGAATCAAGGTGTTGCAGTGGCCTAGTCAGTCTCCTGACCTTAACCCAATTGAAAACTTGTGGAAGGAGCTCAAGATTAAAGTCCACATGAGACACCCAAAGAACCTAGATAACTTGGAGAAGATCTGCATGGAGGAGTGGGCCAAGATAACTCCAGAGACCTGTGCCGGCCTGATCAGGTCTTATAAAAGACTATTATTAGCTGTAATTGCAAACAAAGGTTATTCCACAAAATATTAAACCTAGGGGTTGAATAATAATTGACCCACACTTTTATGTTTAAAATTTATAAAAATTTAACTGAGCAACAAAACTTTTTGGTTTGTAAGATTTATGCATCTGTTAATAAATCCTGCTCTTGTTTGAAGTTTGAAGGCTCTAACTTATTTGCATCTTATTAAACATACTAAATCTGCAGGGGGTTGAATACTACTTGTAGGCACTATATATGTGTGTGTGTAGTGACATATGTCTAGGGTTATATGTGTGACTAGTGATAATGTAACATCTGCCCTGAAGGCAAGTCGCACCTAGGTGTTAATAGGCACTTCCTTGGGACTAGTAGAAATTGTGTCTCCTTATCTCACCAAGAGGTTTAGCTAGAGCCAAGAAGAAGGTAACATTTGGCACCTCTTAGGTCTTGGAGGGGAGATGCTACTTGCGGCCTGAGGTGATCTATTCCTGAGAACCTTTTCACAAGTGTCTCAAAAGAGAAAATAATATATTCATTAGTAGAGCAGCCGTAGCCAATCAAACAGACCGCAATTATGATATTAACCCCAGGGGCCGGTCTAGAAACCGGACCTCAGACCAAAGTTATAAATTTAGGCTGCAGACAGAGAATTGTGTTCACATGATGGGGCAGCCTGAGAAGCTGTTGTGATCCAATCTACATCGTCCTACCCTCAGAGAGCAGAAGCAACTACCAGTTAGATAATTTCTGTAAGTTTCTCCTGTTTATTTTGATACTGTTTTGCATAAGTTGTATGTCTTTTATTATCATATGTTTATACCTTTTTCTTATAGTAAGCATTGAACATTTTGTTATTAAAGTATAAAACTTTAACAAGTTGAACCTTGAATGTTCTAAAAGAATCCATAGCCTAAAGGTGTGTGAGCCTTACGAGTGATAGACATATTTTTATTAGTACTATTATTAGTCCGGGACTCATCGCCCGTGTATTCGATGAGTGGTGGCAGCGCGTATGAGCGGGTGTGTGGCCTGGGGTTGGTGTGTGATTTATGCTCCCATTACAGCATATAACAGTGGTTGAATCCTGGGACTGAGAGTGGGGAGATAGATTAACCCTTGCAGGCACAACCCCAAGTCATGTGTGAGAGCAGGCACGTGACGAGTAAGTTACACCGCGGAGAAGGGATCCGGGACAAGCCCAATAAATTCCCCCCCAAAAAAGACATCTTAATAAATACAGATGCAGTTGGTGGAGCCTCTACTCTGCACCCTTGGTTGGGGGAACAGAGCGCAACTGCGGTGAAGTGCAACCCCAAGTATTGTTCTGGGGGTATACCAGACTCCTCAGAGGCTCACAGGCATATCTAAAATATTCCAGGTGCATAGACTAGCCTTTTACTTCCGGTTGCAGGTGGGATTCCCAGCGCCACATGATGCCAGTGAGAGGTATGATATAATATAGAAAGGATTTTAATCTAGTGAAAGGTTTGTCAGGAGATGTTCTAAAAAGTTTAAGTGTAGAACAAACACCACAGAGACAAAAGAGTAAATCATAAAACCATCCTGGGGCTGCTCCAAATCTCGCACTACACAATAGTGAACTGGAAGAATGAATCACCTGCCCAAAATTGACACGTGCACGCCCCGAATCATTGCCAACCAGCAGAGTGGAGACATGGAGCAACCTGTAAGACATCCACCTGCATGACCTGATCAGGAGCAGCGGTCCCCACAGACACCACCTGCATGACCTGATCAGGAGCAGCGGTCCCCACAGACATCTGCTGATCTAACGGAGAAAGGCCAGCACCGATATTACCAGTAGCCGGCCGTGTACACTGGCCACCGGGCCACTCAACTTACATTGAAATCGAGGAGGGCGTCCATTTGGTTCTGGATGATGGGCATGGTTTTTAATAACTTCTCAGTGTTCATTGTCCTCATGACGCCATCAGCCCTGAAAAACACAAGGATCGTTCAATAGTACATGATAATGCAGCAGAGAAGAGGACGCTCCTGGAGGGTTGTAGTAGCCGATTATAACATTCCATGTAGTCATCTACAAGTATTGGGAACACACAGAACAGAACAAATATAAGGCTGGGGCTGTGGGTGCCTAGTACTACACGCTCATATGGGCAAATACCTCCTGCAAGGCTTATACCCTACCCCTATATACCCCCATCTCTATATACCCTTGGTGCACATATACCCCCTGCACCGCTTACACCCTACCCCTATATACCATCTGTGCACATATACCCCCCTGAACCGCTTACACCCTTCTACCCTTATATACCTCCTGTACACAAATATATATATATATATATATATATATATATATATATATATATATATATACATACATACATACATACATACATACATACATACATACATACATACATACATATATACAATACAGATCAAGAGTTTGGACACACCTCATTTAAAGATTTTTCTGTATTTTCATGACTATGAAAATTGTACATTCACACTGAAGGCATCAAAACTATGAATTAACACATGTGGAATTATATACTTAACCCCTTCCCGACCCATGACGCCACGTAGGCGTCATGAAAGTCGGTGCCATTCCGACCCATGACGCCTATGCGGCGTCATGGAAAGATCGCGTCCCTGCAGATCGGGTGAAAGGGTTAACTCCCATTTCACCCGATCTGCAGGGACAGGGGGAGTGGTAGTTTAGCCCAGGGGGGGTGGCTTCACCCCCTCGTGGCTACGATCGCTCTGATTGGCTGTTGAAAGTGAAACTGCCAATCAGAGCGATTTGTAATATTTCACCTATTATAACGGGTGAAATATTACAATCCAGCCATGGCCGATGCTGAAATATCATCGGCCATGGCTGGAAATACTAATGTGCCCCCACCCCACCCATCGCCCCCCGATCTGGCCGGTACACTGCTCCGGCTCCCCTCCGTCCAGTGCTCCGCTCCCCCCCCGTGCTCTTGTCCGCTCCCCCCGTGCTCCAATCACCCCCCCGTGCTCCAATCACCCCCCCTGCACTCCGATCCACACCCCCCGGTGCTCCGTTCCACCCCCCCCCGTGCTCCATTCCAGCCCCCCCGTGCTCCGTTCCAGCCCCCCCGTGCTCCGTTCCACCCCTCCCGCGCTCCGATTCCCCCCCCCCCCGTGCTCAGATCCCCCCCCCGTGCTCAGATCCCCCACCCCCCGTGCTCCGATCCCCCCCCCACCCCATCATACTTACCGATCCAGCCGGGGTCCCGTCCGTCTTCTCCCTGGGCGCCGCCATCTTCCAAAATGGCGGGCGCATGTGCAGTGCGCCCGCCGAATCTGCCGGCCGGCAGATTCGTTCCAAAGTGCATTTTGATCACTGAGATATAATCTATCTCAGTGATCAAAATAAAAAAAATAATAAATGACCCCCCCCCCCCCCCCCTTTGTCACCCCCATAGGTAGGGACAATAAAAAAATAAAGAAATTTTTTTTTTCCACTAATGTTAGAATAGGGTTAGGGTTAGGGTTAGGGCTAGGGTTAGGGCTAGGGTTAGGGCTAGGGTTAGGGCTAGGGTTAGGGCTAGGGTTAGGGCTAGGGTTAGGGCTAGGGCTAGGGTTAGGGCTAGGGTTAGGGCTAGGGTTAGGGCTAGGGCTAGGGTTAGGGGTAGGGCTAGGGTTAGGGGTAGGGCTAGGGTTTCGGTATGTGCACACGTATTCTGGTCCTCTGCGGATTTTTCCGCTGCGGATTTGATAAATCCGCAGTGCTAAACCGCTGCGGATTTATGGCGGATTTACCGCGTTTTTTTCTGCGCATTTCACTGCGGTTTTACAACTGCGATTTTCTATTGGAGCAGTTGTAAAACCGCTGCGGAATCCGCACAAAAGAAGTGACATGCTGCGGAATGTAAACCGCTGCGTTTCCGTGCAGTTTTTCCGCAGCATGTGTACAGCGATTTTTGTTTCCCGTAGGTTTACATTGAACTGTAAACTCATGGGAAACTGCTGCGGATCCGCAGCGTTTTCCGCAGCGTGTGCACATACCTTTAGAATTAGGCTATGTGCACACGGTGCGGATTTGGCTGCGGATTCGCAGCAGTGTTCCATCAGGTTTACAGTACCATGTAAACATATGAAAAACCAAATCCGCTGTGCCCATGGTGCGGAAAATACCGCGCGGAAACGCTGCGTTGTATTTTCCGCAGGATGTCAATTCTTTGTGCGGATTCCGCAGCGTTTTACACCTGTTCCTCAATAGGAATCCGCAGGTGAAATCCGCACAAAAAACACTGGAAATCCGCGGAAAATCCGCAGGTAAAACGCAGTGCCTTTTACCCGCGGATTTTTCAAAAATGGTGCGGAAATATCTCACACGAATCCGCAACGTGGGCACATAGCCTTAGGGTTGGAATTAGGGTTGTGGTTAGGGTTAGGGGTGTGTTGGGGTTAGGGTTGTGGTTAGGGGTGTGTTGCGGTTAGGGTTGTGATTAGGGTTATGGCTACAGTTGGGATTAGAGTTAGGGGTGTGTTGGGGTTAGTGTTGGAGGTAGAATTGAGGGGTTACCACTGTTTAGGCACATCAGGGGTCTCCAAACGCAACATGGCGCCACCATTGATTCCAGCCAATCTCGTATTCAAAAAGTCAAATGGTGCTCCCTCACTTCTGAGCCCCGACGTGTGCCCAAACAGTGGTTTACCCCCACATATGGGGTACCAGCATACTCAGGACAAACTGCGCAACAATTACTGGGGTCCAATTTCTCCTGTTACCCTTGTGAATCTAAAAAAATGCTTGCTAAAACATAATTTTTGAGGAAAGAAAAATGATTTTTTATTTTCACGGCTCTGCATTATAAACTTCTATGAAGCACTTGGGGGTTCAAAGTGCTCACCTCACATCTAGATAAGTTCCTTTGGGGGTCTAGTTTCCAAAATGGGGTCACTTGTGGGGGGTTTCTACTGTTAAGCCACATCAGGGGCTCTGCAAACGCAACGTGACGCCCACAGAGCATTACATCAAAGTCTGCATTTCAAAACGTCACTACTTCACTTCCGAGCCCCGGCATGTGCCCAAACAGTGGTTTACCCCCACATATGGGGTATCAGCGTACTCAGGAGAAACTGGACAACAACTTTTGGGGTCAAATTTCTCCTGTTACCCTTGGGAAAATAAAAAATTGCAGGCTAAAAGATCATTTTTGAGAAAATAATTTTTTTTTTTTATTTTCATGGCTCTGCGTTATAAACTTCTGTGACGCACTTGGGGGTTCAAAGTGCTCACCACACATCTAGATTAGTTCCTTTGGGGGTCTAGTTTCCAAAATGGTGTCATTTCTGGGGGATCTCCAATGTTTAGGCACACAGGGGCTCTCCAAACGTGACATGGTGTCCGCTAATGATTGGAGCTAATTTTCCATTTAAAAAGCCAAATGGCGTGCCATCCCTTCCGAGCCCTGCCGTGCGCCCAAACAGTGGTTTACCCCCTCATATGGGGTATCAGCATACTCAGGACAAACTGGACAACAATATTTGGGGTCCAATTTATCCTATTATCCTTGGCAAAATAGGAAATTCCAGGCTAAAAAATCATTTTTGAGGAAAGAAAAATTATTTTTTATTTTCATGGCTCTGCGTTATAAACTTCTGTGAAGCACCTGGGGGTTTAAAGTGCTCAATATGCATCTAGATAAGTTCCTTGGGGGGTCTAGTTTCCAAAATGGGGTCACTTGTGGGGGAGCTCCAATGTTTAGGCACACAGGGGCTCTCCAAACGCGACATGGTGTCCGCTAACAATTGGAGCTAATTTTCCATTCAAAAAGTCAAATGGCGCGCCTTCCCTTCCGAGCCCTGCCGAGTGCCCAAACAGTGGTTTACCCCCACATATGAGGTATCGGCGTACTCAGGAGAAATTGCCCAACACATTTTAGGATCCATTTTATCCTGTTGCCCATGTGAAAATGAAAAAATTGAGGCTAAAAGAATTTTTTTGTGAAAAAAAAAGTACTTTTTCATTTTTACGGATCAATTTGTGAAGCACCTGGGGGTTCAAAGTGCTCACTATGCATCTAGATAAGTTCCTTGGGATGTCTAGTTTCCAAAATGGGGTCACTTGTGGGGGAGCTCCAATTTTTAGGCACACGGGGGCTTTCCAAACGTGACATGGTGTCCGCTAAAGAGTGGAGCCAATTTTTGATTCAAAAAGTCAAATGGCGCGCCTTCCCTTCCGAGCCCTGCCGAGTGCCCAAACAGTGGTTTACCCCAACATATGAGGTATCGGCGTACTCGGGAGAAATTGCCCAACAAATTTTATGATCCATTTTATCCTACTGCCCATGTGAAAATGAAAAAATTGAGGCGAAAATAATTTTTTTGTGAAAAAAAAGTACTTTTTCATTTTTACAGATTTGTGAAGCACCTGAGGGTTTAAAGTGCTCACTAGGCATCTAAATAAGTTCCTTGGGGGGTCTAGTTTCCAAAATGGGGTCACTTGTGGGGGAGCGCCAATGTTTAGGCACACAGGAGCTATCCAAACGCGACATGGTGTCCGCTAACGATGGAAATAATTTTTCATTCAAAAAGTCAAATGGCGCTCCTTCCCTTCCGAGCCTTACCATGTGCCCAAACAGTGGTTTACCCCCACATGTGAGGTATTGGTGTACTCAGGAGAAATTGCCCAACACATTTTAGGATCCATTTTATCCTGTTGCCCATGTGAAAATGAAAAAATTGAGGCTAAAAGAATTTTTTTGTGAAAAAAAAGTACTTTTTCATTTTTACGGATCAATTTGTGAAGCACCTGGGGGTTCAAAGTGCTCACTATGCATCTAGATAAGTTCCTTGGGATGTCTAGTTTCCAAAATGGGGTCACTTGTGGGGGAGCTCCAATTTTTAGGCACACGGGGGCTTTCCAAACGTGACATGGTGTCCGCTAAAGAGTGGAGCCAATTTTTGATTCAAAAAGTCAAATGGCGCTCCTTCCCTTCCAAGCCCTGCCGTGCGCCCAAACAGTGGTTTACCCCCACATATGAGGTATCAGCGTACTCAGGACAAATTGGACAACAACTTTCGTGGTTCAGTTTCTCCTTTTACCATTGGGAAAATAAAAAAATTGTTGCTAAAAGATAATTTTTGTGACTAAAAAGTTAAATGTTCATTTTTTCCTTCCATGTTGCTTCTGCTGCTGTGAAGCACCTGAAGGGTTAATAAACTTCTTGAATGTGGTTTTGAGTACCTTGAGGGGTGCAGTTTTTAGAATGGTGTCACTTTTGGGTATTTTCAGCCATATAGACCCCTCAAACTGACTTCAAATGTGAGGTGGTCCCTAAAAAAAATGGTTTTGTAAATTTCGTTGTAAAAATGACAAATCGCTGGTCAAATTTTAACCCTTATAACTTCCTAACAAAAAAAAATTTTGTTTCCAAAATTGTGCTGATGTAAAGTAAACATGTGGGAAATGTTATTTATTAACTATTTTGTGTCACATATCTCTCTGGTTTAACAGAATAAAAATTCAAAATGTGAAAATTGCAAAATTTTCAAAATTTTCGCCAAATTTCCATTTTTATCACAAATAAACGCAGAATTTATTGACCTAAATTTACCACTAACATGAAGCCCAATATGTCACGAAAAAACAATCTCAGAACCGCTAGGATCCGTTGAAGCGTTCCTGAGTTATTACCTCATAAAGGGACACTGGTCAGAATTGCAAAAAACGGCAACGTCTTTAAGGTCAAAATAGGCTGGGTCATGAAGGGGTTAAAAAAAGTGTGAAACAACTGAAATTATGTCTTATATTCTAGGTTCTTCAAAGTAGCCACCTTTTGCTTTGATGACTGCTTTGCACACTCTTGGCATTCTCTTGATGAGCTTCAAGAAGAATGGTCTTCCAACAATCTTGAAGGAGTTCCCAGAGATGCTTAGCACTTGTTGGCCCTTTTGCCTTCACTCTACGGTCCAGCTCACCCCAAACCATCTCGATTGGGTTCAGGTCATCTGGCGTAGCACCCCATCACTCTCCTTCTTGGTCAAATAGCCCTTACACAGCCTGGAGTTGTGTTTGGGTTCATTGTCCTGCTGAAAAATAAATGAAGGTCCAACTAAATGCAAACCGGATGGAATAGCATGCCGCTGCAAGATGCTGTGGTAGCCATGCTGGTTCAGTATGCCTTCAATTTTCAATAAATCCCCAACTGTCACCAGCAAAGCCCCATACCATCACACCTCCTCCTCCATGTTTCACGGTGGGAACCAGGCATGTAGAGTCCATCCGTTCACCTTTTCTGCGTTGCACAAAGACACGGTGGTTGGAACCAAAGATCTCAAATTTGGACTCATCAGACCAAAGCACAGATTTCCACTGGTCTAATGTCCATTCCTTGTGTTCTTTAGCCCAAACAAGTCTCTTCTGCTTGTTGCCTGTCCTTAGCAGTGGTTTCCTAGCAGCTATTTTACCATGAAGGTCTGCTGCACAAAGTCTCCTCTTAACAGTTGTTGTAGAGATGTGTCTGCTGCTAGAACGCTGTGTGGCATTGACCTGGTCTCTAATCTGAGCTGCTGTTAACCTGCGATTTCTGAGGCTGGTGACTCGGATAAACTTATCCTCAGCAGCAGAGGTGACTCTTGGTCTTCCTTTCCTGGGGCAGTCCTCATGTGAGCCAGTTTCTTTGTAGCGCTTGATGGTTTTTGAAACTGCACTTGGGGACATTTTCAAAGTTTTCCCAATTTTTCGGACTGACTGACCTTCATTTCTTAAAGTAATGATGGCCACTCGTTTTTCTTTAATTAGCTGCTTTTTTCTTGCCATGATACAAATTCTAACAGTCTATTCAGTAGGACTATCAGCTGTGTATCCACCAGACTTCTGCACAACACAACTGATGGTGCCAACCCCATTTATAAGGCAAGAAATCCCACTTATTAAACCTGACAGGGCACACCTGTGAAGTGAAAAGCATTCCCGGTGACTACCTCTTGAAGCTCATAAAGAGAATGCCAAGAGCGTGCAGTCATCAAAGCAAAAGGTGGCTACTTTGAAGAACCTAGAATACAAGACATTTTCAGTTGTTTCACACTTTTTTGTTAAGTATATAATTCCACATGTGTTAATAGTTTTGATGCCTTCAGTGTGAATTTACAATTTTCATAGTCATGAAAATACAGAAAAATCTTTAAATGAGAAGGTGTGTCCAAACTTTAGGTCTGTACTGTAGATACATTATGTATATATATATATATATTTATTACACACACACATATCACCACACCTCCTGTGCACATATTCCCCCAGCGCGGCTTACACCCTACTCCTATATACCCCCGGTGCACATATATTCCCCTACCCCTATTTACCCTCTGCGCACATATATCCTCAGAGCACAGGTTACACCATGGACATAAACATTCCCCGGTATGGCTTACCCTCGTTTTACTTTGGTGAAGTCAAAAGCGACCTGTCTGTAGGACACAGCCTTCTCATTCAGGTAACGGCTGTAACGTCGTATAAACGTGGACATGTCATAACCTGGACACAATAAGATGGGAACAGCATTCACCTACACAGAATATCTACATGTGCACAAAACACATATCACAGCAAAGAGCGCAGCGTTCCCAGACAGCCCACCGTGCAGAGATCTACTGCAGGAACAATCACCAAATTTAAAAAAATATAACAACTGGGTGTTTAGGGGAGCCGAGGGAATAAAACAACAGCTAAAACGGGCACTATATTGCTGGGGTCCAGGCATCAAATCCCACCAAGTACAACATCGGCAAGGAGTCTCTATGTTCTCCTCGTGTTTCCTATGTGTTCTCCGGTTTCCTCCCACATTCCAAAGACATACGGATAGGGAATCTAGACTGTGAGCCCCATCGGGGACAGTGCCAGTAATGGTTGTAAAGCACTGGGGAATTAATGGCGCTATATATAATAAATAAAAAAAACTTTAGACCCGTATGTTTTGGCAAAAAAAAATACAGGCACACAGACATCTGAACTTACCTTGGAGTCCACTTTTGTCCAAAAAATTGCTTAGATTGAACAGCGTATTGCGTGATGCCAGATACTGGATGAAGCGCTAAAGGAGGAAAAAAGGGAAAACAAGATGAGGGGAAAATAAACGAGAGACACAAAAAGCAAGGGCCAAATGTTATCAGACTATGCTATGAACATATATACACTGCTCAAAAAAATAAATGGAACATTTAAAACAACAGAATCTAACTCAAAGTAAATCAAACTTCTGTGAAATCAAACTGTCCACTTAAGAAGCAACACTGTTTGACAATCAATTTCACATTCTGTTGTGCAAATGGAATAGACAACAGATGGAAATTGACAATTATCAAGACACCCTCAAAGGAGTGGTTCTGCAGGTGGGGACCACAGACCACATCTCAGTACCAATGCTTTCTGGCTGATGTTTTGGTCACTTTTGAGTGTTGGTTGTGCTTTCACACTCGTGGTAGCATGAGATGGAATATACAACCCACACAAGTGGCTCAGGTAGTGCAGCTCAACCAGGATGGCACATCAATGCGAGCTGTGGCAAGGTGGTTTGCTGTGTGTCAGCGTAGTGTCCAGGGGCTGGAGGCGCTACCAGGAGACAGGCCAGAACACCAGGAGACGTGGAGGGGGCCGTAGGAGGGCAACAACCCAGCAGCTGGACCGCTAAATGACCTCCTGCAGGCCACAAATGTGCATTTGTCTGCACCAACGGTTAGAAGCCGACTCCATCAGGATGGTCTGAGCTGGGGGTTGTGCTCACAGCCCAACACCGTGCAGGACGCTTGACATTTGCCACAGAAAACCATGATTGGCAAATTCACCACTGGCGCCCTGTGCTCTTCACAGATGAAAGCAGGTTCACACTGAGCACATGTGACAGACATGACTGAGTCTGGAGACGCTATGGAGAGCGATCTGCTGCCTGCAACATCCTTCAGCATGACTGGTTTGGAAGTGGGTCAGTAATGGTGTGGGGTGGAACTTCTTTGGAGGGCCGCACAGCCCTCTATGTGCTCGCCAGAGGTAGCCTGACTGCCATTAGGTACCGAGATGAGATCCTAAGACCCCTTTTGAGACCATATGCTGGTGCGGTTGGTCCTGGGTTCCTCCTAATGCAGGACAATGCCAGACCTCATGTGGCTGGAGTGTGTCAGCCGTTCCTGCAAGATGAAGGCATTGAAGCTATGGACTGGCCCTCCCGTTCCCCAGACCTCAATCCGACTGAACACATCTAGGACATCATGTCTCGCTCCATCCACCAACATCACGTTGCACTAGACTTTATTCCCGGTCTGGGAGGAGATCCCATGAGGAGACCATCTACTGCCTCATCAGGAGCATGCCAAGGTGTTGTAGGGAGATCATACAGGCACGTGGTGTCCACACACACTACTGAGCATCATTTCCTTGTCATGAGGCATTTCCACTGAAGTTGGATCAGCCTGTAATTCGATTTTCCACTTTGATTTTAAGCATCATTCCAAATCCAGAACTCCATGGGATATTCGTTTTGATTTACATTGATAATTGTTAGGTTTTATTGTTATGAACACATTCCACAATGCAATGAATAACAATTTGCAACTGGAATATTTCATTCAGAGATATGTAGGATGTGGTATTTTAGTTTTCCCTTTACTTTTTTGACCAGTGTACACTGAGTGCTGGCGGACCACTCTACACCGAGACCTCCTGCTTGTAAATGAAACCATTCTATTAATAGTCGAACACCTATGGAATTGCTAAAAAAAAAAGGCACAAATCTAGGAATGTGAAAATAAATGACCTTTAAATAATGACGTAAAAGAATAAAAATAAAGGGATCCAAACTTCACATAATATCCACAGGTTGGAAAAGTGCCCTGGCAACGAGCTACCCACAGGATGACTCTGCGACATTCTAGCTGCAAGCGTTTGGTCTTCCTGTAGTGCCTCCGCAGGAGACATGTGGTATTACATGGTTTTTATGGTTTGACCTTACAGATGTTTTCTCAGGCTGGTTTCACATTTGCGTTTAAAAACGCAGCGTTTTGAAACGCAAACGCATGTGGTGAAAAAACGTGTTTAAACGCGTTTAAACGCTGCGTTTTTTAGACACATGCGTTTTTGCATATGTTAAAACAAACGCGACGTGTTTACATGCGTTTTTTCCTGCGTTTGCGTTTTTGAAACGCATGATGAGAAGTGTGTGACAGCTGCCAATCATCAAAATCAACTAGAAAACCCACTATAAACAGAAATAGCTAGGGTTAGGATCCCTAGTAACCCTAGGGATCCTAACCCTAACCCTTAGGGTTAGGATCCCCTAGGGTTAGGGTGTGGCTTATCAGTGTGTATTCTTGTGATTTTCTATTAAAACGCATGCAAACGCATGTGCTTAAAAACGCATGCGTTTACATAGACAGCAATACGTTTTTTTGCGGCAAAAAAAACACATGCGTTTATTGCAGCAAAAAAAATGCCGCTAGAAATTACTACATGCTGCATTTCTGCAACAAAACGCATGCATACAAACGATGCATGCGTCGGCAAAACGCATGCAAAAAAATGCATGCGTTTTTAATGTTAAGTATAGGGGAAAAACGAATGCGTTTTTTTGTGCTAAAACGCAGCAGCAAATAACGCAAATGTGAAACCAGCCTCAGAACAGGTTACTTAACCCCTTCCTGATACAGTTAATTTCTATTCATTTTTGTTCCCCACCCACAGGCCTTAATTTTTTTTTTTTTTTTTTACTTTTCTCTCCACATAGGTGGGCTTGATTTTCGTACTTTTGAATTACACAGTTCACTTTACCACATAGTGTAATGGAAAATGGGTAAAACATCAAAGTGCTGTGAAATTGTGAAAAAAAAAAACATAGTATACAGTAGATTGAGTAGTAAAAGACTTGGCAATATGATTCTCCTCATTAGTTAGATTATAGCGATACAAAATTTGCACAACTGAGCTGATTTAAAAAAAATAAATAGTGTCACTATTTTCCAAGACTGTAATGTTTTGTTTGTGTGACGGATTTTTTTTTTTTTTTTTAGCGGGGCAAGGTGTCATTTCATTTGATATTTTAGTATAAATGTGACATTTCAGTCACTTGTTAGAACATTTATTTTTTGTGGTATTGCAGCAACAAAAACAAAATAATAAATGTGGGAGGTTTTTTTTTTTTTTTAATATGGCGTTTAGGTTAGTTTTTATATTTTGAAAGATCGGACTTCTCTGAACGCGGGGATATCCCATGTGTATTTTTTAGTTATCTTTAATTATGGGTGGTGGGGGGTTGAACATGTATTTAATACTTAAAAAAAAAAAACTGCACTGTATTTATTATTTCCCTTATGTGACCGTCTGACAGTAATACCGCACTATTGCTGAATATAGTAAAAATCAGTCTCCTTTGAAGCCTGGACATTTGCTGGGAGCTCGGTGATTTTAAGCACGGAGGTCTTCAATAGACCCCCTGCTATCAAGGCAACCAATCGGTGCCCTGTGATCACATCATGGGCGCCCCCTAAAGCCGCTATATCCAAGGCCACCTGCATCAGTATAAAAAAAAAAAAAAAAAAAAATGTCACAATCCACAACTAAAAACGAGAAAAATGACGAAGCAATCACAAGAATCTGCACTCCGGCACTGTAAGGAGCTGGAGAGGAGGGGTTCTGACATTTCCCAGCAATCAGTGCAGGACCAGTACACTAACTGGGAACGGGCTCATCTATCAGGTACACAGCAGCCTGACATGTAATACCGGCACCTCGGCCGCAGCAGGTTCTGTCACACTGACTGTTGTGCTCCGGTTGCCAATAGAACAAGTGATCAGACACGGCTGAAGGGCGAGGAACTGCCGAGAGCCATCACCCCACACACCCTAGGGGGCTACTGGTTGCCAAATGTGTCCAACAAGATGCAGAATCTGTACTGAATCCAGGTTTACCTCGACACTGAAAAATTCAGCAAACAGTATAGAAATTATATTGTAAGCGGGGGGCTTCCCAACCACTTCTTCTAGGGTCTGGTCCTACAAGTCAATGTCCGAACCATTATCTTAAGGCCTTAGTTGCATACATTTGTTGCAGGGAGCATTGCCTGTAAGGGTAGGTGCACACACTGAGTAAAGCATGTTTTTGGCGCTTTTTTGCCCTGTATCTTTGTCTGATTTGAGTGAAGTCAATGGTGAAAAACACAGGGCAAAAACACACAGACTTGACGTGCTGCAGATTATTTCCTGCAACAAATCTGCAAGTCAAAAATCCTCAACGTGAATGACACTTCACGTTTCTCATTCACTTTGCTGGCATCAGGTTTTGCCACAAATTTGCACTGAAAAGACGCTAAAAAACGCACCAAATCTGCAACGTGAGCACACAGTCTGAAGTGCGTGTGTGTGTGTGTGTGTGTGTGTGTGTGTGTGTGTGTGTGTGTGTGTGTGTGTGTGTGTGTGTGTCACTCGACAGAAAGAGGCTTAACAGAAGTCAGCCTTATTAAATTGCGAATTTCCAGCTTCATCTCTCCAATAAAAACCAACACTTCCAAGAATTGTGTTAGAAAAGGGCAGTACATAGAGGGAAAAAGAAAAAAAAAAAAAAGGAGGGGCTCAACAGATAAAGGAGGGGCTCAACGGATAAAGGAGGGGCTCAACGGATAAAGGAGGGGCTCAACGGATAAAGGAGGGGCTCAACGGATAAAGGAGGGGCTCAACGGATAAAGGAGGGGCTCAACGGATAAAGGAGGGGCTCAACGGATAAAGGAGGGGCTCAACGGATAAAGGAGGGGCTCAACGGATAAAGGAGGGGCTCAACGGATAAAGGAGGGGCTCAACGGATAAAGGAGGGGCTCAACGGATAAAGGAGGGGCTCAACGGATAAAGGAGGGGCTCAACGGATAAAGGAGGGGCTCAACGGATAAAGGAGGGGCTCAACGGATAAAGGAGGGGCTCAACGGATAAAGGAGGGGCTCAACGGATAAAGGAGGGGCTCAACGGATAAAGGAGGGGCTCAACGGATAAAGGAGGGGCTCAACGGATAAAGGAGGGGCTCAACGGATAAAGGAGGGGCTCAACGGATAAAGGAGGGGCTCAACGGATAAAGGAGGGGCTCAACGGATAAAGGAGGGGCTCAACGGATAAAGGAGGGGCTCAACGGATAAAGGAGGGGCTCAACGGATAAAGTGTGTTTCTTAAAAAAGTGGCTGGACCTTACTAAAGGAACCATGTAAATAAAAGCAATCAACTGTGGGGGTTTCTTCTACCTCCCAGAGCCTTCACCTCTCCCCAAATCATATTTTACCTCATTCCAAAATCAATAAAAGGATAGAGACAGCACTTGCTGAAACAGACTTTTTTTTTTTTTAATAATTTAACACCGCCAAGACCTTAAATCTTTAAAAATTAACAAAATTGATATTACTTTCCTCCTGTCGCTCCAGTATCATCTGTCCCCTGCCAGTCTTTGTACAAGAATTCCACAGGAAAATACTGAGCTTTTGGCGCTTCTGGTTGGGCAAATCCAGATTGATTACAAAATAGATCACTCGGAATGTAGAGGTCAACAGTTAGAGGTATAAACTCCATGGAATGCCGGTTCGGCGGCTTCATCAGGCATAGTCTTGGTATACGTCTACAGCACATGATGTCACCGTGAATACAAAGACCGGCAGCGGAGGGAAGGCGAGGTGCTGGATCAGCAGGGGCCAGGTCATCAGGTTTTTAAAGATAGCACATCTTTGAGTTAAAGCTTTTTTTGGTGGTAAATGTTAGTAATTACAAAGAGAACCCACGAGGGTCTTCTCACACAAGCAACTTTCTGGCCATTATGAGGACCGATTGACAATGCTTTTTTAAAGCCCTTTAACATGAACCACTGTAAACTACGAGAGTGAACAATCGCTTACACAGGTAGATTGCTTGCCTTCAAAGATGATTTTTAGGGCTAGCGGTGACTAGGGGGCTGTGGGGGGAGAAAACACTTACCTGCAAGCCGCCCGCACATTTAAGCTGGAATCTTTAATGCCTTCAATAGGCATCCTGTGTAAGGATCCCAGCCAATAATAGGACCCACCACAAACCAAGAGCTACCTGCAGACCAATGGATCCCTGGTTCTCCCTTTACCGGCACATCATGCCTGACACTATTTTGGACACCTGCCATCTTAATTTTCCTTCCCTTTTAAAAGCAAAAGCATAAAAGCTAGTATGTACAGAAAGAACAAAGCGAGCTGATCCGGGCACTGCCGCTCCCATCACCCGCAGGATACATTCCTTGTTACATCGGGAGCTGTCATTATTCTCTCTGGTAGGAATAGAAGGAGCGGAGCATTCACCGGCAGCAGCGAGGTGTGTCAGCACAAAGCCACACGAAGGCGCGGACCGTCAGGTGAGTAATGAGCGGAGTCCGGACCCGGAGCAGATGTGCACCGATCACATTTCACTCCACACCTACGGAAGGGACGGGCAGACCGCAAGTGCTCCGAGCACACATACAGAGGAAGAAAGCAGAGATTATATCCAGCAGAGCACCATTCATAGGGAGACACCTAGAAGGCCACAGACGCACACGAGCATAATCGTCGTAATTCTACTGTTATTGCCGAAGCCAAGCACTGTCAACATTACAGATGGGAAACCATTAGGCTATGTGCACACCTTGCAGAATTGCCGCGGAAATTTCCGCAGCAACTCCTCAACTCCTGCCGCGGGTATATCGCATGCGGAATTGGCATGCGTATTCCCGCTAAACACTAATCTGTAGCATCGCTTGGAGAACTGATTGACAGGTTGGTCACACTTGTCAAACAGTGCTTGAGAAGTGTGACCAACTTTTTACTATTGATGCTACCCATGCAGCATCAATAGTAAAAGATAGAGTGTTTAAAATAATAAAAAAGGAAAAAGAAAAAAAAAAAAGGTTATTCTCACCTTCCGGCGTCCCGATCTCCTCAGTTGTGCACGTGGCGGCTTCCGTTCCCATGGATGCAGTGTGCGAAGGACCTGCGGTGACATCACGTGACGTCATCGCAGGTCCTTCGCACACAGCATCCTGGGGAACTGAAGGCGCCGCGTGCACAGCTGAGAGGCGGGAAGACTCCGGGGGCCATCGGAGGGTGAGTATATCATGACTTTTTATTTTAATTCTCTTTTTTTAACAATTATATGGTGCCCAGTCCGTGGAGGAGAGTCTCCTCTTTTTCACCCTGGGTGCCATCCGCACATGATCCGCTTACTTCCCGCATGGTGGGCATAGCCGCATGCGGGTAGTAAGCAGATCAATGCATTCCTATGTGTGCGGAATCCCTGCGATTCCCCAAATTAATGAACATGCTGCATTTTTTTCCAGAATGCAATTCCACTCAGGAAAAAAACGCAGCATGTGTATACAAAATGCGGATTGCATTCTTTTAATTGGATGCTTAATGTGAACGTTTTTTTTCGCAGTTTTATCGCGTTTTTATAGCGAAAAAACCGGAACGTGTGCACACAGCCTTAACGTAAAAAATACTCAGAATAGGATAACACGTCAGGTCATACTTCATGTATTGCTAATGACAAGGTCAACTCATTACAAAGACTAAACACAGGATCCACCATTCACAATAGGTGATGTCACAGCTCACCACCTCCTCCTCCTGTACAATGACTGATAACACCTCTATATACAGTAGATAACACAAGATCCACCATTCACAATAGGTGATGTCACAGCTCACTTTCTACTCCATTACAATGACTGATAACCCCTCTATATACAGTAGAGAACACAGGATCCACCATTCACAATAGGGGATGTCACAGCTCACCACCTCCTCCTCCTGTACAATGACTGATATCTACTGTATATAGAGGGGTTATCAGTCATTGTACAGGAGGAGGAGGTGGTGAGCTGTGACATCCCCTATTGTGAATGGTGGATCCTGTGTTATCTACTGTATATAGAGGGGTTAACACAGGATCCACAATTCACAATAGGTGATGTCACAGCTCACCTCCTCCTCCTGTACAATGACTGATAACACCTCTATATACAGTAGATAACACAAGATCCACCATTCACAATAGGTGATGTCACAGCTCACCTCCTCCTCCTGTACAATGACTGATAACACCTCTATATACAGTAGAGAACACAGGATCCACCATTCACAATAGGGGATGTCACAGCTCACCTCCTCCTCCATAGTGACCCTGCCTACAAAACTTTTCCCAATGATAAAACAGGCAAGTTAGCAGATAGCTGTGCCCGAAATATAAGAAAAAAACTTAATGTAACGTAAAAATGTGTCCTTCAATACAAAGTAATTGGGCTAGTCCACATTAAATAGATTAAAAACAATAAACAATTAAAATGTTGATATTCTGTGTACAACACAAGACCCAACAAAATAGGGAGCGGAGCGGCATTTACACCACTTCCTCTCTGATTGACTCTAGACTAGTGAGCCACCAGCTGTCAATCAGCGGCTTACCGCAATATCCTCTCATAAGAAAGGCTAATGGAAAAAGCTACCGGTAAATGGTGCATGTTATATTTAGACCCTTCCCTGCTCCCCTGCTGTCAGCAGACAGTAATGCTGGGAGTGCACAGACCGGCTCATTCTCCGGACAGGTGCATCCCAGAATTCAGGACAAATCCTATAACTCATCTGTTCGTCTGTCTCTACAAACCAAGCAGATCAGGTGATTTCATTTCAATCCTTCCGGAAAAGTGAGAGGTGATTTCTGACTGCTACATTCGACGACACATGGAAGCCTTACGTATGCAAAAACGGACCGAGAAAGAGCAAACAGAGAAATTCATCAAAAAAATAAAGTAATAAAATCCAAAAGGACAGATTTATCATTGCACTTCCAAGTTTTTTTTGCGTTAACACCCAATTCACCAAAAGATCAGTGACTTTCTCAAGTTGTTTATGGTTTAGTGTTAAGATTTTTTTTAACATGGCTTTTCCAGATGTTTCATAAAATGTGACAACAAAAAGTCACAAAAATTGGCATAAATCTACTCCAGTATCCCCTAACGTCTATGGAAGGGGAAGGAGCAGAGTGAGACATCAGTTCTGCTCTGTCACCACAAGCCACAGCGCTCAGTGGTGCCGGCGTACCCAGCCACAGCGCTCAGTGGTGCCGGCGTACCCAGCCACAGCTGTTGTGATTAGGTAATTCAGAACCACAATGGACCTGGTGGTTAAGAGCACACAAGTGACCTGATAACAAAATAGGACAAGCTCTGAGACGTGGGAACTCTGCTGACCGCAATCCCTAATCCTATCATACCACACTAGAGGTAGCCGTGGATTGCGCCTAATGCTCCCTATGCAACTCGGCACAGCCTGAGAAACTAGCTAGCCCTGAAGACAGAAAAATAAGCCTACCTTGCCTCAGAGAAATTCCCCAAAGGAAAAGGCAGCCCCCCACATATAATGACTGTGAGTAAGATGAAAATACAAACACAGAGATGAAATAGATTTAGCAAAGTGAGGCCCGACTTACTGAATAGATCGAGGATAGGAAAGAGAGCTTTGCGGTCAACACAAAAACCTACAAACAACCACGCAGAGGGGCAAAAAGACCCTCCGCACCGACTAACGGTACGGAGGTGCTCCCTCTGCGTCTCAGAGCTTCCAGCAAGCAAGAAAAACCAAAATAGCAAGCTGGACAGAAAATATAGCAACAAAAGTAACACAAGCAGAACTTAGCTTATGCTGAGCAGACAGGCCACAGGAACGATCCAGGAGAAAGCAAGACCAATACTGGAACATTGACTGGAGGCCAGGATCAAAGCACTAGGTGGAGTTAAATAGAGCAGCACCTAACGACTTAACCTCATCACCTGAGGAAGGAAACAGAGCCACAGCGCTCAGTGGTGCCGGCGTACCCAGCCACAGCGCTCAGTGGTGCCGGCGTACCCAGCCACAGCGCTCAGTGGTGCCGGCGTACCCAGCCACAGCGCTCAGTGGTGCCGGCGTACCCAGCCACAGCGCTCAGTGGTGCCGGCGTACCCAGCCACAGCGCTCAGTGGTGCCGGCGTACCCAGCCACAGCGCTCAGTGGTGCCGGCGTACCCAGCCACAGCGCTCAGTGGTGCCGGCGTACCCAGCCACAGCGCTCAGTGGTGCCGGCGTACCCAGCCACAGCGCTCAGTGGTGCCGGCGTACCCAGCCACAGCGCTCAGTGGTGCCGGCGTACCCAGCCACAGCGCTCAGTGGTGCCGGCGTACCCAGCCACAGCGCTCAGTGGTGCCGGCGTACCCAGCCACAGCGCTCAGTGGTGCCGGCGTACCCAGCCACAGCGCTCAGTGGTGCCGGCGTACCCAGCCACAGCGCTCAGTGGTGCCGGCGTACCCAGCCACAGCGCTCAGTGGTGCCGGCGTACCCAGCCACAGCGCTCAGTGGTGCCGGCGTACCCAGCCACAGCGCTCAGTGGTGCCGGCGTACCCAGCCACAGCGCTCAGTGGTGCCGGCGTACCCAGCCACAGCGCTCAGTGGTGCCGGCGTACCCAGCCACAGCGCTCAGTGGTGCCGGCGTACCCAGCCACAGCGCTCAGTGGTGCCGGCGTACCCAGCCACAGCGCTCAGTGGTGCCGGCGTACCCAGCCACAGCGCTCAGTGGTGCCGGCGTACCCAGCCACAGCGCTCAGTGGTGCCGGCGTACCCAGCCACAGCGCTCAGTGGTGCCGGCGTACCCAGCCACAGCGCTCAGTGGTGCCGGCGTACCCAGCCACAGCGCTCAGTGGTGCCGGCGTACCCAGCCACAGCGCTCAGTGGTGCCGGCGTACCCAGCCACAGCGCTCAGTGGTGCCGGCGTACCCAGCCACAGCGTTCAGTGGTGCCGGCGTACCCAGCCACAGCGTTCAGTGGTGCCGGCTAACGTGATGAATGCCGCAGCCCACAGCACAATAAAGCGATCAAATTGGCCATATGCAAAACTGTTTACACACAAGTACTTTTTTGAGTTTTGGGATACATTTTATTGTTCTAATTATGATCCCCTTATCCATGGACGGGTGCTGCGGCCATCACAGCCATCTGTGATGCATCATATCCCCAAAAACACTAGCCCATTTGCTGCCTCTATCAACCAAGTCATCTTTAAGGGAAGCTGCTGTTGGACACAGGGTTTGCCATCGATGACGACGGCATTAAATCAGATATTGATGATGATGATGATGATAGGTAGGGGGGGGGGGGAAGACAGCCATCTTTGATCAGACCTGTTTACACTCCCTAATCAAAACGCATGTTCGGTCCACATCCCGGAGATCGCGGCGCACAATAACACAACAACTTCCTTTGTTTGCATTCACAAACTTCCCTCTTGTGTGCTTTTAATTTACTGACAACTGAGCCCGGTAGATCAAAGTGACTTCTATAAACAGTGCGAGGACGGAGCAGAAGCCTGGACTTCATATCGCACGCGGGCGAGCAGGAAACAGACGCCAGTAATTGAAGGCAGAGAAAGCAGCCGAATAGGATATAAACTTCATCAAATACCATCACGTGCTCGGAAAGCGATCTCCGTGTGCCACAAAGACCTGAAGAACGCTTACTGCTGACAGATCAACTATCCGTCAGCCGGCCACTGCTGTAAGCGGTTAAAGGGTTAATCCCAAAACCCTAATTTGCTCCCATAGTGGGCGATCACTACATTTAAATCAATGAATGGTCTCCTCTTCCATTAGTTTCCGCTGCTGGGAAATGTAGTTTTAGCCGTGTAAGAATAGAAGCGCCCATTCATGTCTGTGCACCCAAATGTACAAAAGGGGCAGAAAGGGGATGAAAAAAAAATAATTCAGGGATGACCATGCATATATTTAACCCCTTCACCCCCGGGGCCCTTTTCCGTTTTTATTGTTTGTTTTTTGCTCACCTTCTTCCCAAAGCCATAACTTTTTTATTTTTCTGTCAATATGGCCATGTGACCCCTTGTTGTTTTTTTTTTCCCAAATCAAGTCGTACTTTTGAACCGCGGCACTCATTGCAATCTGGCAGTGACAACCATAGTGGTCTGCAGGAGACCTCTGGTTGTCATGCCGACCCATCGGTGACCCGCAATCACGTGACAGGGGTCACTGATGGGCGCGATTGCTGGAAGAGCGTGTTAAATGCCGCTGTAAAAGTTTGACAGCGGCATTTAACGGGTTAACAGCCGCAGGTGGATTGCGATTCCACCCGCGTCTGTTATGGGCACATGTCAGCTGGTCAAAAAAAGCTGACATGTGCTGAGAAAGGGGAAGACACGACATGCGCAGTACATGTACGGTGCATGTCGTGACGGAGTTAAGTGGCTGTCCACTGACAAAGTTTCCTCTTTAGAGTGCCTCTTTATATTAAGAAACTGCTGAATGGCACTTAAAGGGATTGTCATGGATTAGAAAAACATGGCGCCTTCCTTTCAGAAGCAGCGTCACTGACAACGGGTTGTGCGTGATTGCAGTTCAGCTCGATTCTTTTCAATGAGACCAATTAGCAAAAAAAAAAAAAAGGCTTTTCCCAACATTGAAAGTGATCACTGACACCCTGGGACACTTATCAATCCAGAAAACTGGAGTCTGAAGTGTCCCCATGCATGGCTCCATCCATTCTCTATAGCAGCGTTCTCCAACCTGGTCAATGGGGGCATGCTGGGACCTCCAGTTTCACAACAGCTGGAGAACATTGTCCTGTGGGGTTGTCGTAGATCTCCAGCAGTCCGATAGACGGTGAATGGACCCTTGCCGTGCATGCTTGGCCAAAGATCCATCCTTGGGAGCAGATGGAGTCTGACCACTGACAGTAGCGGAAAACTTGCAATATTTAAAAAAAAATAAAAAATTCAAAATATATTATGTATACACACACACCTATTTAACATTCGCACCGGATACGGTATAACCCTTAATTTACCACTCACCTCGTTGCCGTATACCATAAGGTGGTGAGTAGTAATTAGCGACTTGAAGACCACCACCCAGCTGCTGTTGGTCGTTCTTTCAAATAAAGTGTCCGCCAACTGTGGGATGTTCACGTTCATCTCATTTGTGCACTGGATCAAATCTGAAAGTACACATATACATATTTCAATAGAAAGAAGAAAAAAAACACAACACCCTTCAAATAAAAGGATCAGAGCAGCCGACATTGACAATTGTGGCCAGCCTCCTCCATGCGCAGCGCTGGGCAATTCCTGACCAGCATGAAGGAAGGTCGCTGTATAATGAGAGATCAGACGGCAGAGCCGACGGTCAGGACATCAGTCATTACGGAAGGATATCCTTTATATAGTTTATGTTTTGAGCACATTTCTGTACATTTTTAATTGGACAACCCATTTAAGAAATTTGATTCTAATAAATGATGTAGGAAGGTGCAAGTAAAGGGGTACAATTAGTGAATTTGAGGAAAATGTAGGACAGTGCAGCACTCTGGAGAGGCCAGGTAGTGTCGTAGAGTGGGGCAGGAGATGTAGGGAGGTACACCACTGTGGAGAGGCCAGGTAGTGTTGTAGAATGGAGCAGGAGATGTAGGGAGGTACAGCACTGTGGAGAGGCCAGGTAGTGTCGTAGAATGGAGCAGGAGATGTAGGGAGGTACACCACTGTGGAGAGGCCAGGTAGTGTTGTAGAATGGAGCAGGAGATGTAGGGAGGTACAGCACTGTGGAGAGGCCAGGTAGTGTTGTAGAATGGAGCAGGAGATGTAGGGAGGTACAGCACTGTGGAGAGGACAGGTAGTGTGGTAGAGTTGAGCAGCAGATGTAGGGCGGTGCAGCACTGTGGAGAGGACAGTTAGTGTCGTAGAGTTGAGCAGGAGATGTAGGGCGGTGCAGCACTGTGGAAAGGCCAGGTAGTGTGGTAGATTTGAGCAGCAGATGTAGGGAGGTGCAGCACTGTGGAGAGGACAGGTAGTGTCGTAGAGTTGAGCAGGAGATGTAGGGAGGTGCAGCACTGTGGAAAGGCCAGGTAGTGTGGTAGATTTGAGCAGCAGATGTAGGGCGGTGCAGCACTGTGGAGAGGACAGGTAGTGTGGTAGAGTTGAGCAGCAGATGTAGGGAGGCGCAGCACTGTGGAGAGGACAGGTAGTGTCAGAGAGGCCAGGTAATGTCGTAGAGTGGAGCAGCAGATGTAGGGAGGCGCAGCACTGTGGAGAGGACAGGTAGTGTGGTAGAGTTGAGCAGGAGATGTAGGGCGGTGCAGCACTGTGGAAAGGCCAGGTAGTGTGGTAGATTTGAGCAGCAGATGTAGGGAGGTGCAGTACTGTGGAGAGGACAGGTAGTGTCGTAGAGTTGAGCAGGAATTGTAGGGCGGTGCAGCACTGTGGAGAGGACGGGTAGTGCTGTAGAGTGGAGCAGGGGGATGTAGGTCGGTGCAGCACTGTGGAGAGGACAGGTAGTGTCGTAAAGTTGAGCAGATGTAGGGAGGCGCAGCACTGTGGAGAGGACAGGTAGTGCTGTAGAGTGGAGCAGAGGATGTAGGTCGGTGCAGCACTGGACTATCTTGTAGGCACATGTGATAAGTTTATGTTTTCTATAGCAGACAGGTAGCTAGTGCAGTGGCTGTCAGAAATATGACCCTAGCTGCTGAATTCAGGATAGAATATGCCACCACCTTATAATTGGTAGGCATCCGATCACTTGGTACCCATTGATACTGAGAATTATCATTCTATAACCTCCACATTTGCTTCTAAGTCAGACTACCATTGATCCAGAAATGATAGCATAATACAGGAATAGAGAATGTAATGGAGAATTACTGATCATGAGTCCCACCTCTGCACCTATTATGACAGACTCCTATTCACTGAGCCATACATTATATTGTTAAATGCCAATTAGAGGGCACAGACACAGGTGGAGGTGCATCCTCACACCTAGAAAAGCGATTACATATATTAGATAATGTAGACGCTTTACAAAAACTTTGAAAGATATTACATCCCTCACAGGGACCCACCATACAGTAAAAAAAAAAAAAAAAAGACCATCACCCGAAACAAGTGAGCGGAGCCAAGATGAACTCGTTGCACCATAACCTTCCCTGAAGCATAAAGGAAACCACAGGGACCGGTTTCATCAGAGCGGCCGGCCCGGACATGACGGCTGGCTCTCACTTCTCATTACCTCTCTGGTGGAGTCAGCCGTCATCTGCAGGAGTCCTATACTAGTAATCTACCACTGCTATCATCTTTGGCTACTATTCACTCACAAATGGCCAGGAGACAACATTACAGTCTGTGGATGGCAGGGTTTTGTGATCACTCCAGGGAGACGCGTCATGTTGTAACATGTATTCATCCACAACTTCGGATAATCACCCATTAATCCTTTCCAGACACGTGACGTTCAACTTACAAACTGGGTGCGGGTTTATAGACCTATTTAAGAAGTTGAGATGACCCCCCCTTTAAATTACTATATCTTTAGTCTCCCTAGGTGAGAAGATGCCACAAGAGGTGTATGGCAGTGGCTTGCCCGATTTCCACCCTTTAAAAATACATGCATGCTCATCCAAGCCGAGTGTGCACATGTATGGAGGAGTCTGGAGAGATGCTGGTTGTGTTTGGACCCATCCCTTGCCATGCTCAGAAGAGATTCCCTGGACAAGTGTTGAGCGTTCTCACACTGGTGGGAGGTCTCCCGGTGGGCATCAGATACTGTACAGCGGGCAGATGCAGAGCACATGGAGTACACGCAGCGCTCACATTGTGGTCCCGGGATATCTGGCCAGGCCCTGCTGCACGGACATCTGGAAAACATATTCTGTTCTCAGGATCAGGGAAAAGCTTCACAAAGAATAACCTCTAATAAACTAATAAGGGATATCGGTAACCGCAATGTTTAGCAGAGAATAGGTTACTAAAATATTCCCTAATTAGATCTGCCTAGAATTGAGGAAGCTTACAATTGTACTGCAGTAGGTTACAAAAGGGGCTACCATACGGACTACCAGAATCCACTGCCTCCGACGCTCGTCGCTGGACATCCCGACTATCGGTCAGTGGTCACTGGGGGTCGTGATCTTTTCCAGTTTGGTAGTGCGGGAGAGAGAGGGAAGATCGCAGTGGTAATTACAGCTCGCTTCGTCCTTTTTTAACAATCTACGGCAGGGGTGTCAAACTGCATTCCTCGAGGGCTGCAAACAGGTCATGTTTTCAGGATTTCCTTGTACTGCACAGGAGATAATTTAATCACCAACTCATTATCTGTGTAGGTGATTAAATTATCACCTGTGCAGTACAAGGAAATCCTGAAAACATGACCTGTTTGCAGCCCTCCAGGAATGCAGTTTGACACCCCTGATCTACGTTGTCATTCAAAAGTGTAAGACTTCACAAAAAAAAAAAATTATCTATCATATGAAAATAAAAGTTATGGCTTCTAGAAAAATGGATAGGGAAATATTAAAAAGTAATTTCGCCCTGGAGGGAATCTCCACATGGCAGCCTCTGAGATCACCCCCTCTAAATACCAAGCCTCAAGCTGCACTTACACTGCAAGATCGCTGTGAAGGAGTGGAGCTAAAAAGGCTGCCCAACCCCTAACGCTCCTTCATCAGGGCTAAATGATCGGATCGTGCCTCCATGTAAATAGATCATTAGGGATAGCCGCCAGTATCAGATCTGTGGGGATACCTGTGCCAATCAGATGACTGCAGTGGTTGCGGTAAAGGGAATGGACACCCAACACACAGTCCCATACTACCCCCCTTGGATCAGGGTGCACCAATCTATGACAGATACAGCCCAAATAGCCGGGCGTTAAGATGTGCCATAGATTTCAGTACTGGTCAACCTCGGGAGCCTAAAGGATGAGGCATTAATATTGTAGTCTGGCGTTGACCCCTTGATCACCTCCGATCATATTTATTTAGGAGGACCTGTTCCTCGTACTGCAGCCTCATATGGAAAAGTCCAGGGGAAGGCACTGTAAGTAGCAGATTTCTAAGCCAAAAATCAGTAATGCACATAAGCAGTTATTACAGACAGCTCGTGGAAAGGCCCCGAACTCTACCCCCACCACGGCTCCCCAGGATCAGGCAGACACAAACCATTCTCCAGCTTCATCATTACAAGATGCATCTACCTGGAGAGATTCCTCAACAGACTGAACACAAATAAAAAGCAGTGGCATCTCGGTGTGAAAAAAAAAAAAAAAACAAAATGTGTAAGAAGCAGGGTCAGTGCTGAGATGCAGCCTGGTCAGGGGAACCACATAGGATGTCACAGCTTCCCGATACGAAGTAACGAATGCCCTGCGATGAAGGAACCGGGTGCCGCAGCACACCATACAGATGGGTCACGGGGACTCTGCAAACATCCAACCCTGCCTTCTAAAAGGAACAAAGTGGAGTAAAAAGACACAATCTCCTCAGTGTGATATAGCGGAGGGTCCGGGCTTCACCGATCAGCTGTGATTGGCTTCCACAGGTTATCTTTAAATTGTAGGTGTTCTGCGAAACCTGGCAGCAGCAACTACACATTGTAAGGAGCTGCGCTTTGTAACGCTGATTACTGGCAGCGCTGGGTCTCGGACCCCCGGCAGATCTAATAATGATGACATATCCTAAAGCATGGGTCATCAATGTGTTGTGACATGATAAACCCTTAGATTTATAAACCCTCGCATTGACAACCATTTTCTTGTGCTGGTCTTTTTCCGGGTTGGATTCAATTATTTGGCATTATTTTACCCTCTCATGATGCCATTGGAGAGCATTATGCTGCCAGCCGACCCCTGATGTAATTTGGGGTATCTCGGGTGACACTTTTTTTTTTTTTTTGACTAGAAGGGCCGACAATCACGGCTCTACATCCGGCACTTTCATCTGCTCCCATCTTCAATTTTGCTCCTTTTCCCACTTATTTCAGTAAACACATGCGATGTTGCCAAAGAGCAGCCAAAGTCTTCTTCAGCGGAAGCGGCCGCTGCCAAGAATCCTACAAGAACGGCTTAAAACCATCTGCTTGGGGGGAAATACTCACATAGCCGTGAGCAACTAAGGAAAGCTGTATGGATCCAAGCCTGGAGGGCCGGCTGCAGCGAGGAGCAGGCGGCCCCCCATCCCGGCGGTACTATAAGAGGGGTGTGACGTTACACAAGTGGTGGCTATCCTTCATGTGTTATGTAACTTGCTACCTGCAGGATATATACAGCGCAGGACACCGTGCTGCGCTGTATATATTGTCCGGTATCCAACATCCCCACCAATATGCTGTTATCAGTCCTGCAATGGCCTGATAAACAAAGCCGACAGCTCAGATCCCATTCATTTCAATAGAAGCTGATACAATATTAAAAAAAGCATCCATCACAGTGTATGGAGCCGTGGTATTTGGGCTCCGTGCCATTTTTTACCCCTGTTTTCCTCCAGGTGGGAAGGTGCACATGATACTTTAGCTGCTGCTCTAGCAATAAGAGAGCAAACACACATGATCCGAGCAATGTCCACACCGCGCACACGGCTGCTGGGGACATTGATCTGCATGTGAAAGGTAAATGAGACGCCCGGCTCACGAGGCAAGCACAGATCAATGCGGGTGATGGCGTCACGGGCGCAGAGCTGATATCATGGGAACGGCACGTATCGGAGGCTCACAATGTGCTGACTGCACTCTAAGGTGCGGGCTGTTCCACCCCAGGATAAAACACCGATAGACACCTCGTATAAGGTCTATAAATAAGGAGCAGTCAACTACTTGATATAATAAAAATCTACAGGATAGGGGAGAACTTGCAGCTTGCCGGTGTCCGATCCTCATAGATCAAGAAATTGCTGCTCTGGAACATCTTGTACGGTGTGAAGTTGGGTATGTCCCCGGCCTCTGCTCCATTCACTGAATATTGGAATCCCATTTTTCCCCTTTCTCCGGCAGTCCCATTGACAATGAATGGAGTCCGGGCCACGAATGCGCTCCTCAAAGAATTAAAGACATTCTTTAACCATGCTGTTGTCTTCGGTCAAAAACGACCGACCTTGAACTTCAATATTCTTTAAAATATTCAAGATGTGGCTCTGAAACCCGTGGCCGACCAACCCATCCTCATTTAAGTCAATCAACCACAAGTTTCAGAACCGCATCTTGTGAACACCCCAAAAAATACCAAAGTTCAAAATCGGTCTCCCCAGACCGAAGACAACAGCAGGGTTAAGTTTAGATTCCCAAAAGCAGTAAGATTTTTGGAGCTTTGGAGGCATGCTGTACTGCACTGTGGTATATGAGGCCGTAGGGATAGATGGCGTGCACTAGATTGAGGCAGTATAGACTATACATGGTAGATTTTTTTTTTTTTCCCCAGTGTAGAAAGTTTGACAAGTCCTGATCTAGAGTTCACGGGTGCGGTACTTGCCTCCTGACACATGCATGCTGGCTAACATGTGTGGGGGCCTTTAGTCCAGGTCACGGGGGCAAGCTGAGGACGGCAGGGGTGAGGCCGCAATCACACTCCTGAATTAAAAGTCTATACAAGCGGCACAGTTCGCGGAGTCGTTATCCAGCCCCATCACAATTTATGGGCCCATATCGTGCCCACGTATCCCTCTGCCGTGCGCACAAAGACAAACTCAAGCGTTGGGGTTCTGCCTGGAAGATTTTTCTTTAAATGGCAAACTACATGAAAAGACAAATGAGTATTTGGAGAAAAGCTTAATAAATCTAATGGCTTCTGGTAACAGATCCATGCGTTGTCCAAACACACGATTATGAAGAAACGCTCGGAAATCATTTCTTACAGGACAATTACGTTTAATAAGGGCAAAAAATAAATTGGGTTTGTGCTGAATGATGCGCAGTCGGCGGAGGAAGAAAGCAAATGCAGCGTGATAGGAAAAAGCAGGATCCAGCTCAAGCCGGGGGTGTACATAAATACGCAACTATAGAGATCCACGGGGGCAGCAAAGCCGCATACAGGACTGCAGAACTACAACTCTCAGCAGGTTGGGGACTACTATAATATAGGATTCATATAGCACTCCATGACACTATCCTGCTTAGCCCCTAACCATGTGCACAAAAAAAAAAAAAAAAAAGTGTAGTTTTTCTAAATCTTCTACAATCCTTTTAACCCCTTAGAGCAATATCTAACTCAGCTGTTAACCCATTTAACACCGCCGTCAATCTGACGGTGTGCGCATATCCCACCACTGATGGGCTATGACGGTCAGGACCCTGCTGATGATGATCCTATGTCATGTCCTATGCTGCTCAGCTATATGCAGAGCTTCAAAAAGGAGACTGGGATTTTCACTATAGAATGCAATAATGCTATTACCTAAGGATACGGGAAAAAAACCAAAATGTTTTAAAAATATTTTAATCCCATCCTATTTTTCCTCCCATTAAAAAAAAAAAAAAATAAGTAATTAAAAAAAAAAATATCATTTATATTTGGTATTGCCGCATTCATAAAAGTCTGAGCTATCAAAATATAATATCAATAAATCTAATCAGTAAATGTCGTAAAGAAGGAAGAAAAAAAAAAAAACAAACTAGAACTTGCCCAACAGAAAACAAATGGTGATGTTGACGTAAAAATCAAACTGTTTTGGCCTTAGAAGAAAAAGGAGGAAAATAAAAGCACGAAAACAAAAACTGGCAGCGGGGGAAAAGGGTTGAAGACACGGCCATTTTTCATATTTGCGCTTCCGTTCTTTCCTGCTCTTTTCTCATTTACGTCGCTGGATGAGGTCTTATATCTTGGGGGGGGCGAGTTGCAGTTTTTGAATGATACCATTCACTTTACCAAACAACAAAATGAAAAGGGGGGGGGGGGGAATAAAAAATAATTACAAGTGTGGTGAAATGGTAAAAAAGTGACTTTATTTTTTTTTGGGGGGGGGGGGTGTCAGCTTATGTCGTTCAATTGTGTGCTAAAAATTATCTGGCAACGCGATTGGTTAAAGGGAATGCCCTGAAAATTAGCATTGATGGCCTATGCTTAGGATAGAGGCAGGTGCTGGCTAAATGCCATAGTTGGCACCCGCTCTGTACGGGGTGGGCTCAGATCCTGAGCGATGACCAGTGACTCACCACAGGTCATTAGAGAGTTAAACATTTTTTTTTTTTTTAAAACAATACTACATGAAGACTCAGACTTTTATTTCCAAATGTCCTTGATGTCCATATAACAGACTTTACTGAATGAGTGTAAAGAAATTGTAAAGCATCAGACACATTGTATCAGACTGTCAGGAGAGGAGGGAGATCTGACTGCTGAGGATGGAAACATTTGTAACGAAACCTCAGCTGAGAGATGGATTACAAGTACTGACCCTAAACAGGAACAGTCCCATTAACTACAAGAGGAAGACGAGGGACACAAGTCCCCTTCTTTCCAGTGGCTTCTCTTTCACACTGGCTTATCAAACGCCGGCCTATGGGATCCATGTAATGC
This sequence comes from Ranitomeya imitator, assembly GCF_032444005.1. Lineage (NCBI taxonomy): Eukaryota > Metazoa > Chordata > Amphibia > Anura > Dendrobatidae > Ranitomeya > Ranitomeya imitator. The sequence goes on along the minus strand of NC_091284.1, from coordinate 811,976,766 downwards.
ACCAGCCGTGGCTGCCGGCCGGGCCGTGTGGTGGATACACGGCTCTAACGACAGGACTGTAGCGAGCAGAGCTGCCGTGTGTCCGGCAGATCATGAGGAAGTCATCATTCTTATTACATAACAGCAAGCAGAGATCCTGCCCCTGGGAGACGAGGACACAACACATTGTAGATCATCAGAAACTATAATGTACAAGGGTCTCAGCGACCAGCAGGAGCCGCACAGCACAGCGCCCCTCCAGGAAGAACGAAGAAACTGCAGAAATGGGATTACTGACAACTACCCCAGACCCAACATTAGAAGAGCATGTAGCCATTCTAAATAAGGAGAAACCCCCCAAACACAGTACTCTGCACACCTCACTGCAAGGACAGGGGGGACCCCCACACTCCGCACCGACCGGACAGGGGGACCCCCGCACCGACCGGACAGGGGGACCCCCGCACCGACCGGACAGGGGGACCCCCGCACCGACCGGACAGGGGGACCCCCGCACCGACCGGACAGGGGGACCCCCGCACCGACCGGACAGGGGGACCCCCGCACCGACCGGACAGGGGGACCCCCGCACCGACCGGACAGGGGGACCCCCGCACCGACCGGACAGGGGGACCCCCGCACCGACCGGACAGGGGGACCCCCGCACCGACCGGACAGGGGGACCCCCGCACCGACCGGACAGGGGGACCCCCGCACCGACCGGACAGGGGGACCCCCGCACCGACCGGACAGGGGGACCCCGCACCGACCGGACAGGGGGACCCCCGCACCGACCGGACAGGGGGACCCCCGCACCGACCGGACAGGGGGACCCCCGCACCGACCGGACAGGGGGACCCCCGCACCGACCGGACAGGGGGACCCCCGCACCGACCGGACAGGGGGACCCCCGCACCGACCGGACAGGGGGACCCCCGCACCGACCGGACAGGGGGACCCCCGCACCGACCGGACAGGGGGACCCCCGCACCGACCGGACAGGGGGACCCCCGCACCGACCGGACAGGGGGACCCCCGCACCGACCGGACAGGGGGACCCCCGCACCGACCGGACAGGGGGACCCCCGCACCGACCGGACAGGGGGACCCCCGCACCGACCGGACAGGGGGACCCCCGCACCGACCGGACAGGGGGACCCCCGCACCGACCGGACAGGGGGACCCCCGCACCGACCGGACAGGGGGACCCCCGCACCGACCGGACAGGGGGACCCCCGCACCGACCGGACAGGGGGACCCCCGCACCGACCGGACAGGGGGACCCCCGCACCGACCGGACAGGGGGACCCCCGCACCGACCGGACAGGGGGACCCCCGCACCGACCGGACAGGGGGACCCCCGCACCGACCGGACAGGGGGACCCCCGCACCGACCGGACAGGGGGACCCCCGCACCGACCGGACAGGGGGACCCCCGCACCCCGCACCGACCGGACAGGGGGACCCCCGCACCCCGCACCGACCGGACAGGGGGACCCCCGCACTCCGCACCGACCGGACAGGGGGACCCCCGCACTCCGCACCGACCGGACAGGGGGACCCCCGCACTCCGCACCGACCGGACAGGGGGACCCCCGCACTCCGCACCGACCGGACAGGGGGACCCCCGCACTCCGCACCGACCGGACAGGGGGACCCCCGCACTCCGCACCGACCGGACAGGGGGACCCCCGCACTCCGCACTGACCGGACAAGGGTCTCAGCGATCAGCAGGAGCCGCACAGCACAGCGCCCCTCCAGGAAGAATGAAAAAACTGCAGAAATGGGATTACTGACAACTACCCCAGACCCAACATTAGAAGAGCATGTAGCCATTCTAAATAAGGAGAAACCCCCCAAACACAGTACTCTGCACCCCTCACTGACCACACAGGGGGACCCCCACACTCCACACCCCTCACTGCAAGGACAGGGGGACCCCCACACTCCGCACCCCTCACTGCAAGGACAGGGGGACCCCCACACTCCGCACCCCTCACTGCAAGGACAGGGGGACCCCCACACTCCGCACCCCTCACTGCAAGGACAGGGGGACCCCCACACTCCGCACCCCTCACTGCAAGGACAGGGGGACCCCCACACTCCGCACCCCTCACTGCAAGGACAGGGGGACCCCCACACTCCGCACCCCTCACTGCAAGGACAGGGGGACCCCCACACTCCGCACCCCTCACTGCAAGGACAGGGGGACCCCCACACTCCTCACTGACCAGACAGGGGGACCACCACACTCCGCACCCCTCACTGACCAGACAGGGGGACCACCACACTCCGCACCCCTCACTGACCAGACAGGGGGACCACCACACTCCGCACCCCTCACTGACCAGACAGGGGGACCACCACACTCCGCACTGAGCAGACAAGGGGACCCCCATACTCCGCACCCCACACTGAGCAGACAGGGGGACCACCACACTCCGCACCCCTCACTGACCAGACAGGGGGACCCCCGCACTCCGCACCCCTCACTGACCAGACAGGGGGACCCCCACACTCACCAGACAGGGGGACCCCCACACTCCGCACCCCTCACTGACCAGACAGGGGGACCCCCACACTCCGCACCCCTCACTGACCAGACAGGGGGACCCCCACACTCCGCACCCCTCACTGACCAGACAGGGGGACCCCCACACTCCGCACCCCTCACTGAGCAGACAGGGGGACCCCCACACTCCGCACCCCTCACTGAGCAGACAGGGGGACCCCCACACTCCGCACCCCTCACTGAGCAGACAAGGGGACCCCCACACTCCGCACCCCTCACTGAGCAGACAGGGGGACCCCCACACTCCGCACCCCTCACTGAGCAGACAGGGGGACCCCCGCACTCCGCACCCCTCACTGAGCAGACAGGGGGACCCCCGCACTCCGCACCCCTCACTGAGCAGACAGGGGGACCCTCGCACCCCGCACCGACCGGACAGGGGGACCCCCGCACTCCGCACCGACCGGACAGGGGGACCCCCGCACTCCGCACCGACCGGACAGGGGGACCCCCGCACTCCGCACCGACCGGACAGGGGGACCCCCGCACTCCGCACCGACCGGACAGGGGGACCCCCGCACTCCGCACCGACCGGACAGGGGGACCCCCGCACTCCGCACCGACCGGACAGGGGGACCCCCGCACTCCGCACCGACCGGACAGGGGGACCCCCGCACTCCGCACCGACCGGACAGGAGGACCCCCGCACTCCGCACCGACCGGACAGGGGGACCCCCGCACTCCGCACCGACCGGACAGGGGGACCCCCGCACTCCGCACCGACCGGACAGGGGGACCCCCGCACTCCGCACCGACCGGACAGGGGGACCCCCGCACTCCGCACCGACCGGACAGGGGGACCCCCGCACTCCGCACCGACCGGACAGGGGGACCCCCGCACTCCGCACCGACCGGACAGGGGGACCCCCGCACTCCGCACCGACCGGACAGGGGGACCCCCGCACTCCGCACCGACCGGACAGGGGGACCCCCGCACTCCGCACCGACCGGACAGGGGGACCCCCGCACTCCGCACCGACCGGACAGGGGGACCCCCGCACTCCGCACCGACCGGACAGGGGGACCCCCGCACTCCGCACCGACCGGACAGGGGGACCCCCGCACTCCGCACCGACCGGACAGGGGGACCCCCGCACTCCGCACCGACCGGACAGGGGGACCCCCGCACTCCGCACCGACCGGACAGGGGGACCCCCGCACTCCGCACCCCTCACTGAGCAGACAGGGAGACCCCCACACTCCGCACCCATAACTGAGCAGACAGGGGGACCCCCACACTCCGCACCCCTAACTGACCGGACAGGGGGACCCCCACACTCCGCACCCCTCACTGAGCAGACAGGGGGACCCCCACACTCCGCACCCCTCACTGAGCAGACAGGGGGACCCCCACACTCCGCACCCCTCACTGAGCAGACAGGGGGACCCCCACACTCCGCACCCCTCACTGAGCAGACAGGGAGACCCCCACACTCCGCACCCCTCACTGAGCAGACGGGGGACCCCCACACTCCGCACCCCTCACTGAGCAGACGGGGGACCCCCACACTCCGCACCCGTCACTGAGCAGACAGGGAGACCCCCACACTCCGCACCCCTCACTGAGCAGACGGGGGACCCCCACACTCCGCACCCCTCACTGAGCAGACAGGGGGACCCCCACACTCCGCACCCCTCACTGAGCAGACAGGGAGACCCCCACACGCCGCACCCCTCACTGAGCAGACGGGGGACCCCCACACTCCGCACCCCTCACTGAGCAGACGGGGGACCCCCACACTCCTCACCCCTCACTGAGCAGACAGGGGACCCCCACACTCCTCACTGAGCAGACAGGGAGACCCCCACACTCCGCACCCCTCACTGAGCAGACGGGGGACCCCCACACTCCTCACTGAGCAGACAGGGGGACCCCCACACTCCGCACCCCTCACTGAGCAGACGGGGGACCCCCACACTCCGCACCCCTCACTGAGCAGACGGGGGACCCCCACACTCCGCACCCCTCACTGAGCAGACGGGGGACCCCCACACTCCGCACCCCTCACTGAGCAGACGGGGGACCCCCACACTCCGCACCCCTCACTGAGCAGACGGGGGACCCCCACACTCCGCACCCCTCACTGAGCAGACAGGGAGACCCCCACACTCCGCACCCCTCACTGAGCAGACGGGGGACCCCCACACTCCTCACCCCTCACTGAGCAGACGGGAGACCCCCACACTCCGCACCCCTCACTGAGCAGACGGGGGACCCCCACACTCCTCACTGAGCAGACGGGAGACCCCCACACTCCGCACCCCTCACTGAGCAGACGGGGGACCCCCACACTCCGCACCCCTCACTGAGCAGACGGGGGACCCCCACACTCCGCACCCCTCACTGAGCAGACGGGGGACCCCCACACTCCGCACCCCTCACTGAGCAGACGGGGGACCCCCACACTCCGCACCCCTCACTGAGCAGACGGGAGACCCCCACACTCCGCACCCCTCACTGAGCAGACGGGGGACCCCCACACTCCTCACCCCTCACTGAGCAGACAGGGGGACCCCCACACTCCGCACCCCTCACTGAGCAGACAGGGGGACCCCCACACTCCGCACCCCTCACTGAGCAGACAGGGGACCCCCACACTCCGCCCCCCTCACTGAGCAGACAGGGGACCCCCACACTCCTCACCCCTCACTGAGCAGACAGGGGGACCCCCACACTCCTCACCCCTCACTGAGCAGACAGGGGGACCCCCACACTCCGCACCCCTCACTGAGCAGACAGGGGGACCCCCACACTCCGCACCCCTCACTGAGCAGACGGGGGACCCCCACACTCCTCACTGAGCAGACAGGGGGACCCCCACACTCCTCACCCCTCACTGAGCAGACAGGGGGACCCCCACACTCCGCACCCCTCACTGAGCAGACAGGGGGACCCCCACACTCCGCACCCCTCACTGAGCAGACAGGGGGACCCCCACACTCCTCACCCCTCACTGAGCAGACAGGGGACCCCCACACTCCGCCCCCCTCACTGAGCAGACAGGGGACCCCCACACTCCTCACCCCTCACTGAGCAGACAGGGGGACCCCCACACTCCTCACCCCTCACTGAGCAGACAGGGGGACCCCCACACTCCGCACCCCTCACTGAGCAGACGGGGGACCCCCACACTCCTCACTGAGCAGACAGGGGGACCCCCACACTCCTCACCCCTCACTGAGCAGACAGGGGGACCCCCACACTCCGCACCCCTCACTGAGCAGACAGGGGGACCCCCACACTCCTCACCCCTCACTGAGCAGACAGGGGACCCCCACACTCCGCCCCCCTCACTGAGCAGACAGGGGACCCCCACACTCCTCACCCCTCACTGAGCAGACAGGGGGACCCCCACACTCCTCACCCCTCACTGAGCAGACAGGGGGACCCCCACACTCCGCACCCCTCACTGAGCAGACAGGGGGACCCCCACACTCCGCACCCCTCACTGAGCAGACGGGGGACCCCCACACTCCTCACTGAGCAGACAGGGGGACCCCCACACTCCGCACCCCTCACTGAGCAGACAGGGGGACCCTCGCACCCCGCACCGACCGGACAGGGGGACCCCCGCACTCCGCACCGACCGGACAGGGGGACCCCCGCACTCCGCACCGACCGGACAGGGGGACCCCCGCACTCCGCACCGACCGGACAGGGGGACCCCCGCACTCCGCACCGACCGGACAGGGGGACCCCCGCACTCCGCACCGACCGGACAGGGGGACCCCCGCACTCCGCACCGACCGGACAGGGGGACCCCCGCACTCCGCACCGACCGGACAGGGGGACCCCCGCACTCCGCACCGACCGGACAGGGGGACCCCCGCACTCCGCACCGACCGGACAGGGGGACCCCCGCACTCCGCACCCCTCACTGAGCAGACAGGGAGACCCCCACACTCCGCACCCATAACTGAGCAGACAGGGGGACCCCCACACTCCGCACCCCTCACTGAGCAGACAGGGGGACCCCCACACTCCGCACCCCTCACTGAGCAGACGGGGGACCCCCACACTCCGCACCCCTCACTGAGCAGACGGGGGACCCCCACACTCCGCACCCGTCACTGAGCAGACAGGGAGACCCCCACACTCCGCACCCCTCACTGAGCAGACGGGGGACCCCCACACTCCGCACCCCTCACTGAGCAGACAGGGGGACCCCCACACTCCGCACCCCTCACTGAGCAGACAGGGAGACCCCCACACGCCGCACCCCTCACTGAGCAGACGGGGGACCCCCACACTCCGCACCCCTCACTGAGCAGACGGGGGACCCCCACACTCCTCACCCCTCACTGAGCAGACAGGGGACCCCCACACTCCTCACTGAGCAGACAGGGAGACCCCCACACTCCGCACCCCTCACTGAGCAGACGGGGGACCCCCACACTCCTCACTGAGCAGACAGGGGGACCCCCACACTCCGCACCCCTCACTGAGCAGACGGGGGACCCCCACACTCCGCACCCCTCACTGAGCAGACGGGGGACCCCCACACTCCGCACCCCTCACTGAGCAGACGGGGGACCCCCACACTCCGCACCCCTCACTGAGCAGACGGGGGACCCCCACACTCCGCACCCCTCACTGAGCAGACGGGGGACCCCCACACTCCGCACCCCTCACTGAGCAGACAGGGAGACCCCCACACTCCGCACCCCTCACTGAGCAGACGGGGGACCCCCACACTCCTCACCCCTCACTGAGCAGACGGGAGACCCCCACACTCCGCACCCCTCACTGAGCAGACGGGGGACCCCCACACTCCTCACTGAGCAGACGGGAGACCCCCACACTCCGCACCCCTCACTGAGCAGACGGGGGACCCCCACACTCCGCACCCCTCACTGAGCAGACGGGGGACCCCCACACTCCGCACCCCTCACTGAGCAGACGGGGGACCCCCACACTCCGCACCCCTCACTGAGCAGACGGGGGACCCCCACACTCCGCACCCCTCACTGAGCAGACGGGAGACCCCCACACTCCGCACCCCTCACTGAGCAGACGGGGGACCCCCACACTCCTCACCCCTCACTGAGCAGACAGGGGGACCCCCACACTCCGCACCCCTCACTGAGCAGACAGGGGGACCCCCACACTCCTCACCCCTCACTGAGCAGACAGGGGACCCCCACACTCCGCCCCCCTCACTGAGCAGACAGGGGACCCCCACACTCCTCACCCCTCACTGAGCAGACAGGGGGACCCCCACACTCCTCACCCCTCACTGAGCAGACAGGGGGACCCCCACACTCCGCACCCCTCACTGAGCAGACAGGGGGACCCCCACACTCCGCACCCCTCACTGAGCAGACGGGGGACCCCCACACTCCTCACTGAGCAGACAGGGGGACCCCCACACTCCTCACCCCTCACTGAGCAGACAGGGGGACCCCCACACTCCTCACCCCTCACTGAGCAGACAGGGGGACCCCCACACTCCTCACCCCTCACTGAGCAGACAGGGGGACCCCCACACTCCTCACCCCTCACTGAGCAGACAGGGGGACCCCCACACTCCTCACCCCTCACTGAGCAGACAGGGGGACCCCCACACTCCTCACCCCTCACTGAGCAGACAGGGGGACCCCCACACTCCGCACCCCTCACTGAGCAGACAGGGGGACCCCCACACTCCTCACCCCTCACTGAGCAGACAGGGGGACCCCCACACTCCTCACCCCTCACTGAGCAGACAGGGGGACCCCCACACTCCGCACCCCTCACTGAGCAGACAGGGGGACCCCCACACTCCTCACCCCTCACTGAGCAGACGGGGGACCCCCACACTCCTCACTGAGCAGACAGGGGGACCCCCACACTCCTCACCCCTCACTGAGCAGACAGGGGACCCCCACACTCCTCACCCCTCACTGAGCAGACAGGGGGACCCCCACACTCCTCACCCCTCACTGAGCAGACGGGGGACCCCCACACTCCTCACTGAGCAGACAGGGGGACCCCCACACTCCTCACCCCTCACTGAGCAGACAGGGGGACCCCCACACTCCGCACCCCTCACTGAGCAGACAGGGGGACCCCCACACTCCTCACCCCTCACTGAGCAGACAGGGGGACCCCCACACTCCTCACCCCTCACTGAGCAGACAGGGGGACCCCCACACTCCGCACCCCTCACTGAGCAGACAGGGGGACCCCCACACTCCTCACCCCTCACTGAGCAGACAGGGGGACCCCCACACTCCTCACCCCTCACTGAGCAGACAGGGGGACCCCCACACTCCGCACCCCTCACTGAGCAGACAGGGGGACCCCCACACTCCTCACCCCTCACTGAGCAGACGGGGGACCCCCACACTCCTCACTGAGCAGACAGGGGGACCCCCACACTCCTCACCCCTCACTGAGCAGACAGGGGACCCCCACACTCCTCACCCCTCACTGAGCAGACAGGGGGACCCCCACACTCCTCACCCCTCACTGAGCAGACGGGGGACCCCCACACTCCTCACTGAGCAGACGGGGACCCCCACACTCCGCACCCCTCACTGAGCAGACAGGGGGACCCCCACACTCCGCACCCCTCACTGAGCAGACAGGGGAACCCCCACACTCCTCACCCCTCACTGAGCAGACGGGGGACCCCCACACTCCTCACTGAGCAGACAGGGGGACCCCCACACTCCTCACCCCTCACTGAGCAGACAGGGGGACCCCCACACTCCGCACCCCTCACTGAGCAGACAGGGGGACCCCCACACTCCGCACCCCTCACTGAGCAGACAGGGGGACCCTCATACTCCGCACCCCTCACTGACCAGACAGGGGGACCCCCATACTCCGCACCCCTCACTGAGCAGACAGGGGGACCCCCATACTCCGCACCCCTCACTGACCAGACAGGGGGACCCCCACACTCCGCACCCCTCACTGAGCAGACAGGGGGACCCCCACACTCCTCACCCCTCACTGAGCAGACAGGGGGACCCCCACACTCCTCACCCCTCACTGAGCAGACAGGGGGACCCCCACACTCCGCACCCCTCACTGACCAGACAGGGGGACCCCCACACTCCTCACCCCTCACTGAGCAGACAGGGGAACCCCCACACTCCTCACCCCTCACTGAGCAGACAGGGGGACCCCCACACTCCGCACCCCTCACTGAGCAGACAGGGGGACCCCCACACTCCTCACCCCTCACTGAGCAGACGGGGGACCCCCACACTCCTCACTGAGCAGACAGGGGGACCCCCACACTCCTCACCCCTCACTGAGCAGACAGGGGACCCCCACACTCCTCACCCCTCACTGAGCAGACAGGGGGACCCCCACACTCCTCACCCCTCACTGAGCAGACGGGGGACCCCCACACTCCTCACTGAGCAGACAGGGGGACCCCCACACTCCGCACCCCTCACTGAGCAGACAGGGGGACCCCCACACTCCGCACCCCTCACTGAGCAGACAGGGGAACCCCCACACTCCTCACCCCTCACTGAGCAGACGGGGGACCCCCACACTCCTCACTGAGCAGACAGGGGGACCCCCACACTCCTCACCCCTCACTGAGCAGACAGGGGGACCCCCACACTCCGCACCCCTCACTGAGCAGACAGGGGGACCCCCACACTCCGCACCCCTCACTGAGCAGACAGGGGGACCCCCATACTCCGCACCCCTCACTGACCAGACAGGGGGACCCCCATACTCCGCACCCCTCACTGAGCAGACAGGGGGACCCCCATACTCCGCACCCCTCACTGACCAGACAGGGGGACCCCCACACTCCGCACCCCTCACTGAGCAGACAGGGGGACCCCCACACTCCTCACCCCTCACTGAGCAGACAGGGGGACCCCCACACTCCTCACCCCTCACTGAGCAGACAGGGGGACCCCCACACTCCGCACCCCTCACTGACCAGACAGGGGGACCCCCACACTCCTCACTGAGCAGACAGGGGGACCCCCACACTCCGCACCCCTCACTGAGCAGACAGGGGGACCCCCACGCTCCGGCCGCCGGTTCCCGGTACTCACAGTCCAGGTGCTTCTTCTTGGGCCCCATGATCTCGTGGGTCGTGGCCTTGCACACGGTCTTGGACACGGCGGAGCCGGTGACGCTGTGCTGAGCCGCCGTGATGCGGTCCGTGATGCTCTGCCCGGACATGGCAGCGTCTTATACCTCACAGATCAGAGGGAAGAGGCCCGGGGCGCGGGATCCGGTGTGAGCAGCCCGGCCGCACACCTGCTCATGGAGAGGAGCCGGCCCCGCACGCACACACGGACACTGCCGGCCCAGGAGCCGCCGCACGGCGCCGAGCGTCACAGAACGGGAGCGGAGGAGGAAAATGGCGGCGCAGCTCCACCTCAGAGCCCGGCGGCATCACGTGACCCGAGGGCGGAGCCTACACGGGGCGTCTGACATTGGGGGCGGGGCTTTCCAGAGAAATCCACTGTGTAGTGGTGACATCGCGTGGTGGGCGGGACAATTACTGGGAATCCAGCGATATGGGCGGGGCGTATATCTAGACACGCCCGATGTCAGGACTGGACACGCCCAGTGTTCCCAAGTGATCATCCCAGTATAATCCATGCACACAGTCATATGTGGAGCTATATACTACACATACTTGCAGCGCTGGGGTCCTGGGTTCTAATCCCACCCAGGACAACATCTGCAAAGAGTTTGTATGTTCTCTCCGTGTTTGCGTGGGTTTCCTCCGGGCACTCCGGTTTCCTCCCACATTCCAAAGACATACTGATAGGGATTCTAAATTGTGAGCCCCATCGGGGACAGTGATGATAATGTGTGCAAAACTGTAAAGCGCTGCGGAATATGTTAGCGCTATATAAAAATAAAGATTATTATTATTATTATTACATACACCAGTAATCCCAGTATAATCCATGCACACAGTCATATGTGGAGTTATATACTACACATACACCAGTAAGCCCAGTATAATCCATGCACACAGTCATATGTGGAGTTATATACTACACATACACCAGTAATCCCAGTATAATCCATGCACACAGTCATATGTGGAGTTATATACTACACATACACCAGTAATCCCAGTATTATCCATGCACACAGTCATATGTGGAGTTATAGACTACACATACACCAGTAATCCCAGTATAATCCATGCACACAGTCATATGTGGAGTTATAGACTACACATACACCAGTAATCCCAGTATTATCCATGCACACAGTCATATGTGGAGTTATATACTACACATACACCAGTAATCCCAGTATAATCCATGCACAAAGTCATATGTAGAGTTATAGACTACACATACACCAGTAATCCCAGTATAATCCATGCACACAGTCATATGTGGAGTTATATACTACTGCCTCTGTACAAATCCCTAGTTAGACCGCACATGGAGTACTGTGTCCAGTTTTGGGCACCGGTGCTCAGGAAGGATATAATGGAACTAGAGAGAGTACAAAGGAGGGCAACAAAATTAATAAAGGGGATGGGAGAACTACAATACCCAGATAGATTAGCGAAATTAGGATTATTTAGTCTAGAAAAAAGACGACTGAGGGGCGATCTAATAACCATGTATAAGTATATAAGGGGACAATACAAATATCTCGCTGAGGATCTGTTTATACCAAGGAAGGTGGCGGGCACAAGGGGGCATTCTTTGCGTCTGGAGGAGAGAAGGTTTTTCCACCAACATAGAAGAGGATTCTTTACTGTTAGGGCAGTGAGAATCTGGAATTGCTTGCCTGAGGAGGTGGTGATGGCGAACTCAGTCGAGGGGTTCAAGAGAGGCCTGGATGTCTTCCTGGAGCAGAACAATATTGTATCATACAATTATTAGGTTCTGTAGAAGGACGTAGATCTGGGTATTTATTATGATGGAATATAGGCTGAACTGGATGGACAAATGTCTTTTTTCGGCCTTACTAACTATGTTACATACACCAGTAATCCCAGTATTATCCATGCACACAGTCATATGTGGAGTTATATACTACACATACACCAGTAATCCCAGTATAATCCATGCACACAGTCATATGTGGAGTTATAGACTACACATACACCAGTAATCCCAGTATTATCCATGCACACAGTCATATGTGGAGTTATATACTACACATACACCAGTAATCCCAGTATAATCCATGCACAAAGTCATATGTGGAGTTATAGACTACACATACACCAGTAATCCCAGTATTATCCATGCACACAGTCATATGTGGAGCTTTATAATACACATACACTAGTAATCCCAGTATAATCCATGCACACAGTCATATGTGGAGTTATAGACTACACATACACCAGTAATCCCAGTATAATCCATGCACACAGTCATACTGTATGTGGAGTTATATACTACACATACACCAGTAATCCCAGTATAATCCATGCACACAGTCATATGTGGAGTTATATAATACACATACACCAGTAATCCCAGTATTATCCATGCACACAGTCATATGTGGAGTTATATACTACACATACACCAGTAATCCCAGTATAATCCATGCACACAGTCATATGTGGAGCTATATAATACACATACACCAGTAATCCCAGTATAATCCATGCACACAGTCATATGTGGAGTTATATACTACACATACACCAGTAATCCCAGTATAATCCATGCACACAGTCATACTGTATGTGGAGTTATATACTACACATACACCAGTAATCCCAGTATAATCCATGCACACAGTCATATGTGGAGTTATATAATACACATACACCAGTAATCCCAGTATTATCCATGCACACAGTCATATGTGGAGTTATATACTACACATACACCAGTAATCCCAGTATAATCCATGCACACAGTCATATGTGGAGCTATATAATACACATACACCAGTAATCCCAGTATAATCCATGCACACAGTCATATGTGGAGTTATAGACTACACATACACCAGTAATCCCAGTATAATCCATGCACACAGTCATATTGTATGTGGAGTTATATACTACACATACACCAGTAATCCCAGTATAATCCATGCACACAGTCATATGTGGAGTTATATAATACACATACACCAGTAATCCCAGTATAATCCATGCACACAGTCATATGTGGAGTTATATAATACACATACACCAGTAATCCCAGTATAATCCATGCACACAGTCATATGTGGAATTATATCAGGGGTGGGCAATTAATTTTCCCATGGGGCGGCATGAGAAATTGGGATGGTTTTAGAGGGTCGGACTAATATAATGAACTCATTCTTACCCACTAGTCTACATATGTCATATGCTATCTTTTCATAAACACACAGTACGTCTGGCTGGATGCTCTCTGCTGAGACACGTTGATCAGAGTCTAATTCAGGAATAATAGCCGGAGGTGCAGAAAACACACAGTCGCCTCAATGGCACCACACATGATTTCTACGCAATGATTAGAGATGAGTGAACTTACAGAAAGTACGGGTTCTTGCAAATGCAAATTTTCCACTGGATTCCACTGCCTGGAGAAAATGGATGCAGCCATGTATAGCTATGGAAACAAATAAACATATCTGGTATCGCTGTATATGAAATTGTCAACTATGGGCCAGGTGGGGGTGTGGATGCAGGAAAAAATAGTATTTAGGACCCCTCTATCACATAGTAAAAGTGCCCCATCTGTGCCCTCACACCCCACTGTGCCTCCATATAGAAAATAGAACCCCTGTGTCCCTGCATATAGGGATCAGGCCCCTCTGTGCCTCTAGTAATCCCCCCGTCCCCCTCCCCAGTATGTGATATCACCATTGTAGGTAGTATTTCCCATGTAGCCCCCAATATGTAATATCCCTTAATGTAGCCATCCCTTGTAGGTGATCACCACTGATCGCAATCCCCCCTGCCTTGCCCCCCCCCCCCTAGTATGTGATAGCCGCGGCAGCCCCATGTAGTAGCCCCCCTCCCTCACACTCCCCAGCAACACAGGAACCCCCTCTCCCCCCGACCGCGCGGATACTCACCCTCACCCGAAGGAGACCGCCAGCCAGCAACTTGCTTCACGGCAGCACATCCCGCGCGGCGCTGGAGTGACGTACGCACGTGACGTACAGGGCCGATGCGGAGCTCAGCCTCTTGTGACCGGTGGCATAATGCTGCCTCCGGTCACAAGAATGATTGACACAGCCGGGAGCCAATGGCTCCTGATGCTGTGTCAATCACATCCTGACCCAGAAACTGTATACGCTGCAAGCACATACAGTTCCGACAGCGTGTGGATGAGCTCGGGGCCTCCACTCCAGCCGCCAGCGGTCCTCCTCAGAAGCGTCTGGCCGAGCGGTGGCGGGGGCGGCTGTCAGAAGTGACAGCTAGCTGGCGGGCCGTTTAAAATCATCAGGCGGGCCGGATGCGGCCTGCCGGCCACATCTTGCCCAGGTCTGAATTATATAATACACATACACCAGTAATCCCAGTATAATCCATGCACACAGTCATATATGGAGCTATATCATACACATACACCAGTAATCCCAGTATAATCCATGCACACAGTCACATATAGAGCTATATCATACACATACACCAGTAATCCCAGTATAATAGAGACAGCGTTCCAAGGACAGAGGCGCAGATAAACCCACAGTGGGTAAATTTATTAAAAAATAAATAATAATAAACATTGTAAAACGCACATTATCTGAAATTATCAGGAAATTTCCGGGTAGATGTGAACTCAGTGTTCATGGCCTCATCTCGTAGTTTTGGCCATTTTAGCGTACAGAGGATTGTGTGGGACTCAGGTAATAATACGGGGAGTTAAAGCTCCGCATCGGCTCTGCTAAGTGCTGCTCTCATGTGCGGCGCTTCAGCTGTTTATGGCACCATTGCTGACTTGGCGTTTAGCCGAAGTCTTTCCTGTCTTCCCAAGTGGCCATTTAACAAACATCTAAACAGCCCTGCCGTGTGATCGGCGAAGAAACGCCCCTGGCCAGCTTTATTTTTTCCACCAAGCCAAGTTTCAGGAACCGCTAACAACCACTGATCACCGACACAATCCCCTTAAGGATTCGTTCCCACCTCTACAGATGGATATGGCCGGATAGAGCTTGTAAACACGAGCACTTTTGCAATTTACTCCTTATTAAAATGTGCAGCCGTTCTTGAGATATTAACATTTTTGGGGAGCTTTGTTTACAGCTCGTTGCCTAGGAGACCGACCACCGCTGCTGTCTAGTTCGTAAGTGCTGAGCTGTTGCTGGACGGGATTAGGAGGTAACGGTGCGCTGCAGCGATCCAAGCCAACTTCAAAACAAGTGCTTACAAGCTCGATAGAATAGAGTTTGGAGCTTGTAAGCACTGCGCATGTTCTCTTGTCTGTCGCAGCGGTGGTCGGCCGTCAAGGCAATGGGCTGTAAATAAAAGAAAAATGTTTTTTATCTTTATTTAGTTTATCATATGCAATGATATTTCTTTTTAATACTTTATTGCCATTATTCCTTCTCACCCATTTGCACTGATAAAATGTCCAGATGAGCTTTGACGCATCACGTTCCTCCTCCTTAGCCCCAATTTTTTTTTTAAATTCCATCAGTATAAATGTAGCTCCATCTTGTTATCTGGATTTTATGGTTTTTGTCCTAAGGAAGAAGTAGGCTACTTCAAAACATGCAGATAAAATAAAAACCACAGAATCTTTAGGGCCATGTTCACACTAGGCGCTTTTTTTCCGCCTTTTGTATGCCAACTATGCTTTGCTAGTTTTTTTGCACAATAGAGCATGTCACTTTTTTTTTAAGCGCTCTTCACCCATTTAAAGTAACGGGTGGTGAAAAAAAACGCTGAAAATCTGCACCAAAAAAACGCCGGTATCAGGTTTTGTAGCATTTTTTTTGTGCCAAAACCTGATTAAATAGAATGAGATTTTTTTTTTGCACTAAACTTTATCAGCATGCACAACAGACAAAAGGGCACAAAAAACGCAGCAAGAAAAAACAAGTAAAACCTGCTTTTTGCTGCAGAAAAAAAACGCCACATGTGAATATAGCCTTAATGTGAATCTGAATTGCCTTCATTTTCCAGCAGCGCGAATTATTGGTCTGTGGACCCGTGGATGGGATTACATGCTTTTCTAATGTTGTGATCATATCTTAATCAAATTAGTATAACCTTTGTTTACTGAATCGATGTTAAGCCGGATAAAACCCTATTGCGCTTCTAATTGCTTCCTCAGTATATCATTACCACTAATAATGGCAGACCACACGGTCATTATGGGGATGGTGATTTGGGGGGCGCCCAGTGTCAGCGCCTGTTTGAAGAGCTGTGGGGGGGTCATGATACTGTTTGCAGGGCTAGGGGGACAATTATACTTTGTGGTGGGTTGTGTCGGGGTCATTATACTGTATATAGGGTTGTGCGGGGGTCATTATATTGTATGGAGGATTGTGCAGGGGCCATTATACTGTATGGAAGGATGTGCGGGGGCCATTATACTGAATGGAGGGCTTTGTGGGGGTCATTATACTGTATGGACAGTTGTGCGGGGGCCATTATACTGTATGGAGGGTTGTACGGGGGCCATTATACTGTATGGAGGGTTGTGCAGAGGCCATTATACTGTATGGAAGGTTGTGCGTGCCGGGGTCATTATACTGTATGGAGGGTTGTGCGGGGGTCATAATACTGTATGGAGGGATGTGCGGAGGCCATTATACTGTATGGAGGGGTGTACAGGGCCATTATACTGTATGGAGGGTTGTGCGGAGGTCATTATACTGTATAGAGGGTTGTGCAGGGGCCATTATACTGTATGGAGGGTTGTGCGGGGGCCATTATACTGTATAGAGGGTTGTGCGAGGGCCATTATACTGTATGGAGGGTTGTACGGGGGCCATTATACTGTATGTAGGGTTGTATGGGGGCCATTATACTGTATGAAGGAGGGTTGTGTAGGGGTCATTATACTGTATGGAGGGTTGTGCGAGGGCCATTATACTGTATGGTGGGTTGTACGGGGGCCATTATACTGTATGTAGGGTTGTACGGGGGCCATTATACTGTATGGAGGAAGGTTGTGCAGGGGTCATTATACTGTATGGAGGGTTGTGCGGGGGCCATTATACTGTATGGAGGGTTGTGCGGAGGCCATTATACTGTATGGAGGGTTGTACGGGGGCTATTATACTGTATGGAGGGTTGCGCAGGGGTCATTACACTGTATGAAAGTTTGTGCGTGTGGCATTATACTGTATGGAGTATTGTGCAGGGGCCATTATACAGTATAGAGGGTTGTTTGGCGGTCAGTATACTGTATGGAGGGTTGCGCAGGGGCCATTATACTGTATGGAGGGTTGTGCGGGGGTCATTCTACTGTATGGAGGGTTGTACAGGGGCCATTATACTGTATGGAGGGTTTTGCAGGGACCATTATACTGTATGGAAGGTTGTTCGGGGGCCATTATACTGTATAGAGGGTTGTTCGGGGGCCATTATACTGTATGGAGGGTTGTGCAGGTGCCATTATACTGTATGGAGGGTTGTGCTTGGGCCATTATTGTTATGATCTGGTGGCCTTGGAGCAGCATGAGACGTACTCTGGAGAAGGTGGCACCTGTACTGACCGCAAACCCTGAACCTAGCAGCGCAACTAGAAGTATCCGTGGGGGGTACCTAACACTCCCTAGACCCCTCGACACAGCCTAAGAACTAACTACCCCTAAAGACAGAAACAGGAAACCTATCTTGCCTCAGAGAAAATCCCCAAAGAAAAGCACAGCAAACAGGAGAGACCAGAAAGGATGTGAATCCTCCAAAAACAATGGACAACTGGCAGGGACTAAAGAGTCCTGCAAAGCTATATACCCCAGTCAGTTTTGCAATTAGCAGATACACCTGTCCAATCCTGCAGTCCAGGCACAACTGCATTACCCTCTACAACCACCGGAGGGAGCCCAAAA
Organism: Ranitomeya imitator; assembly: GCF_032444005.1. Lineage (NCBI taxonomy): Eukaryota > Metazoa > Chordata > Amphibia > Anura > Dendrobatidae > Ranitomeya > Ranitomeya imitator. The sequence goes on along the minus strand of NC_091284.1, from coordinate 811,958,305 downwards.
GCTGAATTCACAACAGTACCCCCCCCCTTGAGGAGGGGTCACCGAACCCTCACCAGAGCCCCCAGGCCGATCAGGATGAGCCCGATGAAAGGTACGAACCAAATCAGCGGCATGGACATCAGAGGCAGAAACCCAAGAATTATCCTCCTGGCCATAACCCTTCCATTTGACAAGGTACTGAAGCTTCCGCCTCAAAAAACGAGAATCCAAAATCTTCTCAACAACATATTCCAACTCCCCATCGACCAACACAGGGGCTGGAGGATCAACAGAGGGAACAACGGGCTCCACATATTTCCGCAACAAAGATCTATGGAAGACATTATGAATAGCAAAAGAGGCCGGAAGCTCCAGGCGAAAGGACACCGGATTAATAATCTCAGAAATCTATAAGGACCAATAAATCGAGGCTTAAACTTAGGGGAAGAAACCTTCATAGGAACATGACGGGAAGACAACCAAACCAGATCCCCAACCCGAAGCCGGGAACCAACACACCGACGACGGTTAGCAAAATGTTGAGCCTCCTCCTGAGACAACACCAAATTGTCCACCACATGAGCCCAAATCTGCTGCAACCTGTCGACCACAGAATCCACACCAGGACAGTCAGAAGGCTCAACCTGCCCAGAAGAAAAACGAGGATGAAAACCAAAATTACAAAAAAAAAGGCGAAACCAAAGTAGCCGAACTAGCCCGATTATTAAGGGCAAACTCGGCCAATGGCAAAAAAGCCACCCAATCATCCTGATCAGCAGACACAAAGCATCTCAAATAGGTCTCCAAGGTCTGATTAGTTTGCTCAGTCTGGCCATTTGTCTGAGGATGAAATGCAGAAGAAAAAGACAAATCAATGCCCAGCTTGGCACAAAAGGCCCGCCAAAACCTAGAAACAAACTGGGAACCTCTGTCGGACACAATATTCTCCGGAATACCATGCAAACATACCACATGCTGAAAAAACAACGGAACCAAATCAGAAGAAGAAGGCAATTTAGGCAAAGGCACTAAATGAACCATCTTAGAAAATCGGTCACAGACAACCCAGATAACCGACATCTTTTGGAAAACAGGAAGATCGGAAATAAAATCCATAGAAATATGTGTCCAGGGCCTCTCGGGGACCGGTAATGGCAAAAGCAACCCACTAGCGCAGGAACAGCAAGGCTTAGCCCGCGCACAAATCCCACAGGACTGCACAAAAGAACGCACATCCCGCGACAAAGAAGGCCACCAAAAGGACCTACCAACCAAATCTCTGGTACCAAAAATCCCAGGATGGCCAGCCAACACAGAACAATAAACCTCAGAAATCACTTTACTAGTCCATATATCAGGAACAAACAGCTTCCCCACTGGACAGGGGTCAGGTTTATCAGCCTGAAACTCCTGAAGAACCCGTCGCAAATCAGGGGAAATGGCAGAAAGGACCACCCCTTCCTTCAGAATGCCGACCGGCTCAAGAACCCCAGGGGAATCAGGAAAAAGACTCATAGAGAGGGCATCCGCCTTAACATTCTTAATACCAGGAATGTACGAGACCACAAAATCAAAACGGGAGAAAAACAGGGACCATCGAGCCTGTCTAGGATTCAGCCGTTTGACAGACTCGAGGTAAATCAGATTCTTATGATCGGTCAGGACCACAATATGGTGCTTGGTCCCCTCAAGCCAATGTCGCCACTCCTCAAATGCCCACTTCATAGCCAACAACTCCCGATTGCCAACATCATAATTGAGTTCCGCAGGCGAAAACTTCCGAGAAAAGAAGGCACACGGTTTCATCAAGGAACCATCAGAATTCCTCTGAGACAAAACGGCCTCTGCCCCAATCTCAGACGCGTCAACCTCAACCTGAAATGGAAGAGAAACATCTGGCTGACGCAACACAGGGGCAGAAGTAAATCGGCGTTTAAGCTCCTGAAAGGTAGAAACAGCCGCGGAAGACCAATTCGTCACATCAGCGCCTTTCTTTGTCAAATTGGTCAGAGGTTTAACCACACTGGAGAAGTTGACAATGAAACGACGATAAAAATGAGCAAAGCCCAAGAATTTCTGAAGGCTCTTCACAGATGTGGGCTGAATCCAATCATGAATGGCCTGAACCTTAACCGGATCCATTTCTATAGATGAGGGAGAAAAAATGAAGCCCAAAAAAGAAACCTTCTGCACTCCAAAGAGGCACTTCGACCCCTTCACAAATAAAGCATTACTACGGAGGATCTGAAATACCATCCTGACCTGTTTCACATGAGACTCCCAATCATCGGAAAAAATCAAAATATCATCCAAATATACAACCATGAATTTATCAAGATAACTCCGAAAGATATCATGCATGAAGGATTGGAACACAGATGGGGCATTAGAGAGTCCGAATGGCATCACAAGGTATTCAAAATGGCCTTCGGGCGTATTAAATGCAGTTTTCCATTCGTCACCCTGCTTAATACGAATAAGATTATATGCCCCTTGAAGGTCTATCTTGGTAAACCAGCTAGCCCCCTTAATACTAGCAAACAAATAATTAAGCAAAGGCAAAGGGTATTGAAATTTGACCGTGATCTTATTCAAGAGGCGATAATCAATACAGGGTCTCAAGGAGCCATCCTTCTTGGCAATAAAAAAAAAAACCTGCTCCCAATAGTGAAGAAGATGGCCGAATATGCCCCTTCTCCAAAGACTCCTTAATATAGCTCCGCATGGCGGCATGTTCTGGCACAGACAGGTTGAAAAGTCGTCCCTTAGGGAACTTACAACCTGGAATCAAGTCAATAGCACAATCACAGTCCCTATGCGGTGGAAGGGAACTGGATTTGGCCTCATCGAATACATCCTGGAAATCTGACAAAAACTCAGGAATTTCAGAAGAGGGGGAAGAGGAAATTGGCATCAAAGGAACGTGACCATGAACCCCCTGACAACCCCAACTAGTCACAGACATAGATCTCCAATCTAACACCGGATTATGTACCTGTAACCATGGGAAACCCAGCACAATATCATCATGCAAATTATGCAACACCAGAAAACGACAATCCTCCTGATGGGCTGGCGCCATGCGCATTGTCAGCTGTGTCCAAAACTGAGGTTTATTTTTAGCCAACGGTGTAGCATCAATGCCCCTTAAAGGAATAGGGCTCTGCAAAGGCTGCAAGGGAAAACCACAACGTCTGGCAAATTCTAAGTCCATTAAGTTCAGAGCGGCACCTGAATCCACAAACGCCATAACAGAAAACGATGATAATGAGCAGATCAAGGTCACAGATAACAGAAATTTAGGTTGTACAGTACTGATGGTAACAGAACTAGCGATTCTCTTTGTACGCTTAGGGCAATCAGAAATAATATGAGCAGAATCGCCGCAGTAAAAACACAACCTATTCTGACGCCTGAATCTTTGACGTTCAGCTTTAGACAAAATCCTATCACACTGCATAGGCTCAGGGCTCCGCTCAGAGGACAACGCCACAGTGTGCACAACTCTGCGCTCGCGCAAGCGCCGATCAATCTGAATGGCCAGAGACATAGAATCACTCAGACCAGCAGGCGTGGGGAACCCCACCATAACATCTTTTTTTTTTTTTATCAGATAGATTTTTATTATCCGCAAAGAATAAACAATCAGAATATTTCTCATGGCAATGTTTCATTAAACATTTACAGATAACTTTTTCCCCCCCGACCCAGAGCCCCCCCACCCTGCCCAACCCGAGACCTCAGCCAGAGCCACCCCACTTCCCATCATCATACAACCATTTGAATAAACATCCGTTATATTTCCATTGAATACTAGGTTCCCTATATTCTCATTTATCACCATAACATCTTTAACGGATTCAGAAAGACCCTTTCTGAAAATTGCCGCCAAGGCATCCTCATTCCATTTAGTCAGTACAGACCATTTTCTAAATTTCTGGCAATACGATTCTGCCGCTTCTTGACGTTGACACAGGTCCAGCAAGATTTTCTCAGCTTGATCCACAGAATTAGGCTCATCATACAATAACCCCAATGCTTGAAAGAAAGAATCAACATTAAGCAAAGCAGGATTGCCAGTTTCCAGGGAAAATGCCCAATCCTGTGGGTCACCATGCAGGAGGGATATGATGATTTTAACCTGCTGAATGGGATCACCAGAAGACCGGGGTCTCAATGCAAAAAAACAGTTTACAGTTATTTTTGAAACTCAAAAATTTGGATCTGTCACCAAAGAATAAATCAGGAGTGGGAATCCTAGGTTCTAAGGCAGGAGTCTGAACAATATAATCTGAAATACCCTGTACCCTAGCAGCAAGCTGATCCACATGAGAAACTAACTCCTGATCAATCATGTTATTACTAGGTTCCGCAGCCACCCAGAGATTAAGAGGGAGGAACAGGCTAAGGAAAAAAAATGGCTCAAAACTTTTCCTCCTTTCTTCTGAGATGCAATTAACTCATTGTTGGCCAGTTGTACTGTTATGGCGGCACCTGTACTGACCGCATACCCTGAACCTAGCAGTGCAACTAGAAGTAGCCGTGGGGGGTACCTAACACTCCCTAGACCCCTCGACACAGCCTAAGAACTAGCTACTCCTAAAGACAGAAACAGGAAACCTATCTTGCCTCAGAGAAAATCCCCAAAGAACAAACAGCCCCCCACAAATATTGACTGTGAGAGGAGAGGGAAATAACATATATAAATACGCAGACATGAAATCAGGATTTAGCATAGGAGGCCATACTAGCTAAAAAGAAAGAATAGAACAGAGTACTTAACAGTATTAAAACACTAGAAAATATCCACCACAGAAAATACAAATCACCACATCTGACTAAAGACATTGAGGGTATATCTGCATCTCCAGAGACACAGCTAGGCTGCAAAAAATCCTTCACAGACAAAGCTGGACAAGACAAAACATGAAAATGCACAGAACTATAAGGTCCACAGCAGGTGGACAGCAAAAACAAAGCCAGGACTTATCTTTGAAGAAAAGCACAGCAAACAGGAGAGACCAGAAAGGATGTGAATCCTCCAAAAACAATGGACAACTGGCAGGGACTAAAGAGTCCTGCAAAGCTATATACCCCAGTCAGTTTTGCAATTAGCAGATACACCTGTCCAATCCTGCAGTCCAGGCACAACTGCATTACCCTCTACAACCACCGGAGGGAGCCCAAGAAGCTGAATTCACAACACATTATACTGTATGGAAGGTTGTTCGGGGGCCATTATACTGTATGGAGGGTTGTGTGGGGGCCATTATACTGTATAGAGGGTTGTGCAGGTGCCATTATACTGTATGGAGAGTTGTGCGGGTGTAATTATACTGTATGGAGGGTTGTGTGGGGTCCATTATACTACTTGGAAGACTAGTTTGGGCCATTATAATGTGAGTGGGCCATTATACAGTGTAGAGGGTTGTGGGGGCCACTATACTGCGTGGAGGAGAGTACTGTAGGGTCATCAAACTGTACATTTGGAGGAATTCACTGTGGGGGTATCTTACTGTTTGGGGGGTATCATACTTCATGGGTGCCATGAAAGGATAATCTTTGAGCTTGAAACGCTAAGTTTCAATATGGGCAAAATTACTTTGTAAGGGCTGAAAGTTGTGAGATACCCTTCTGTGACCCCGCTGAATATATACAATTTTTGGGGGGCCCAATTAGGACTTCTGCTTTGGGGCATTATGATTTACTGTACACCCCCACCGTCAGGTTATATAATGGTATTTGTCAATTCATTGGACAAAATGGCGCTGCATGCTTGACAAACCACTTGGATGTTCATGTCACGATATGGTATGAAATATCACATAAGTTTCCCTAGCTGACTCTCCTTATTTCTCTCTTGCTAGCCTGCGTGGGCTAGGCCCCCCTTCTTGGAGTAACAGTTTGTAGCTGCCAATTCCTGGCTTTCCTTCTCAGAGAGTGTGGGGGAGTTTTATGGCCGAACGGTATTTACGACCAGGTTAGAATCTTCCACTGGCTAGAACTGGAAAGTGGCTCCAAAAATTCATGAAAGATTCTTTGTTTAGTTTTTGTTAGATATTAGGCAAACGATTTAAGCTAGAAATACGAAAATATATATTCTTATCCTCACTCGGTGTATCTACCCATCCCTTGAAATTCGGGCTTCTAACTCCGTCTGGTAAAGAAGTAGGGTTTTCTCTGTAAATATGTATCCCAGATAGGACATATTTGATCTCATTAGAATGCTCACGTTAATCCGAGATGAATGATAGGTTGAGTCTGACTCTGTCATGTTTTGTAGCGAAGTTATAGCAAGTAGATAAATTTAAGATTGAAATACTCAGAATGTAGAGAGAGGAGGGTCTGGATAAGCCAGCCCTTCTGTGATGTCAAAGCCTTAAGGTATTAAGTTGTGGCAGGCTCCCCAGCTCAGCCCTTCTGCTTGATTTCTTCTTCTGGACTTCTTGTCCTATTGTCCTGGAAGAGCTGAGTACATCCCATGGACTGGGATGTATGGAAACTGCACTAGCCTGGGGTGTCCGCCATGCTTTTAACATGTGAGTGTTATCTTTTCTCATTTATTCCCTTTATGTTATAATTACCCATGTACATATTTGCAATTGTCTCATTTGTAACATCTTTATAAACTATTTTTGATAAAGCACTGCCTAATTATTTTTATGGGATATAATATTTCATATTAGTTCGTTCATCCATGCTCTAAACGTACCCTGTCTCTTGAAGAGAATTACGCTACTGTGTTGGGTTAGCTTCGGACCCGTTTAATCGAAGCTGGTGGCAGCGAGAAGTGTGCAGACTTTTGGGTTATGTTGTAGCGGCTGCGGCGTTAATAATTATTGTTCCTGCCTGAGTGGGAGTAGTTATCGCGTCGCTGCAGCGTGCCCAATAGCCAGTACATAGCAGGCAGCCTTTCTGGCGACTAATTACCCAGGGTGCAGTACCTAATCTGACCTGAGAGTAAGGGGGGCGCCAGAGAGCTGCAAGTGTTAAGTGGAACTGTAAGCGGGATATACATAAATCCCTGCAGTTCGTGGTATATAGAAAAGCAGTGGGATACCTAGAATAAGCCCCTGCTGTAAACTAAGAGGTCAATAGCCTTGTGAGTGTTGTTTCATCACATTGTAGCAGTGGAGGGATAACTAAGATAAGCCCCCCTGCACATGTGATAGCCGTCTGTTGGCCTCAAGTCACCTCAATCTGTGACGTAGGGGTGACGGTCACGATGGGAATCCTGATCAATTGGTGACAGCGGTCAGGGGAATCGTGACAGTTCACATGATTAATTTTTTTTTCCCCGGAAGAAGTTTTGCAAAATGCGTTAGGCACAAGTCTTTTAGGAGCCAGAAGCATCGGTTACTGTGATTTTTTTTTTTTAATGTTTTTTTCGCTAGTGACAGATGTATTTATTTATTTATTTATTTTTTACAATTTGATATAAATTATTGAGGGCGTTTCGGAACGGAAGTAAGTAGAATAATGGTCAGGTCACTTTTTCTTTCAACTGCTTTACATCTTTGGAAATCTGAAACGGCTAAAAGAAGCTGAATATTTGAACATCGAGTCACTTTTACACTGCAGTTCATTGTTTTGATTCCTTTTCTTGCGCTTTTTCAGGCAGATTCCGGAAAGGACCCACCCGAAAAATATATTGTGTGCACATACAGTAAGACTAGGTATATATGACATATTACAATCACGGGCACACCTGCAAAGTTTTAGAAGCAGGAGATGCTTAAAAAAAATCTTCTTTGGTGTTTTTTTTGTCTGTTTTCTTGGAGATTTTTTTTTTAAACTACTGTGTAGTTTACAAGCAGAAATTGCCTGAAGTTTAGTTTAAATTTGATCAGGTCAATTCCTTTAGTTGGTAAATGACTTTCAAAAGCCAGAAACAGTAAGGCCGCCGTCACACATGCGAGTTTTACGGACGTAAGAGCGCAGAATCTACGTCCGTCAAACTCGCAAAAAATACGGCACAATTATTCTCTATGCCCCTGCTCCTATTTGCCGTATTTTACTGATCAGTATTATACGGCTTTCTACGGCCGTACAAAATCGCAGCATGCTGCGTTTGTCACCGTACTGCGCAAGAAATACGCCAATGAAAGTCTATGGAAGCGTGAAAAATACGGATTACACACGGACAAGCAGTGTGACTTGCGAGAAATACGCAGCGCTGTTAGAGAGAAAAGCCGGTAATTCAGTGCCGTGTACAGTAAAATCACACTGACAGCTTACAGTAGAATAGGTAGAATAAATGTGTACACATAGAATAGGTATATATATATATATATATATATATATAGACAGTATATATATATTTTCTTTTCTTTTTGGGACACATGGATCACTTCTATAGCGGTATGTTGGTTTTGCTAGCCTGCGAGAAAACCACGCAGTACGGATGCCATACGGATTACATACGGAGGATGCCATGCGCAAAAAACGCTGACACACCCTGCCTACGGAGGAGCTACGGACCACTTTTTTCGGGACTTTTCAGCGTATTACGGCCGTAATATACGGACCGTATTGTTTTACGCTGTGTGTGACGCCGGCCTAAAAAGAAGCTAAAAAAAAGATGCCACTTATTCACAGTAAGTTATTTTGACATTCTATATTTTTTGCCAAATTTTCAGGTGGATTGCAGGCGTACGCTGCCTTAAAAAAACACTTTGTATGCACGTACCCCCAAAAAATGGATCATGATATCATCCATTCCAAAGTAGACACTAATGAAAAGGCTGCAGAAAAATGCTTAGGCTGCGTTCACACAATGAGTTTTTGATACTGCCTATTTAAATAAAAAATGCAAGTAATCTAGTTACTTAATGGGTGCAGAAAATCTGCAACATCAAAAGCCTCATGACGGGAACACAAAACAAGCCGTGTGCAGGAGATTTCTGAAATCTCATAGACTTTGCTGGTACTGTGAAATGCAGCTGAAAATGTGCATAAAAAGAAAACACATAAATAAAAAGCTGCAAAAACACAACATGTGAACACAGCTCAACGGCTTTGGCATAGAAATACTGATGTGTGAAGGAGGCTTATGGCTGTTTCTTTTTCTGTATTTTTGCCTCTCTTTTTTTAATGTTATGTTCACCTTTTTATCAGGCGGTCAAAAAACAATGTGTTTTTCAAGCGTCAACCATTTCAGGAAATGTCAATGGTTTTTATCCTATATTTTTTTGTTAATGATGTGCTAACGTTTTTCTTAGAGCTTTTTGGGGCATTTTTAGGAGCTTTCTTTGGCTGAGCTTCTCACTTTTTGAAATCCACCAAGCAATTAATAAAATGGGATTTTTTATTTTTTTTTTTGGGTGGGGGTGGGGCGAAAAAAACTCAAGATTTCTTACAAAATGCTAAAAACCAAGGCACCCAAGTGTTTTGTAGCTTTCTTATTGACTTCTATTGTAAAATATGGAGCAGCTTCATAGTGAAAAACACCAGAAGAAGTGTAGTCAGTAGAGATGAGTGGATCGAATCGTGGGACTTCGGCACTTTGCGACTAGACGGGATGCCCTCGAATTTCTTGCCTTCCGGATCCCCTGGGAATGCAGGAAGGTAAGACCTTTGCGGGACTCCCGTCTAACCGCCAGGTACAACTGGACCGGAGTCACGCGAATCGTTCCACTCATCTCTAATAGGTCACTACTTTTGACCACCTGCCGTCCTAATAGATGTAAACATGAATGTTGCAGCACACTGACAGCAAGCAATGATTTTGGAAATGAAAAATGGAAACAATGGGCCTCAGTAACAGAAAAGCTGCCTTTGTTGCCCACAGCAACCAATGAGAGCTCAGCTTTGATTTCTTAAACTGCTCTGGCAGAATAAGAGCTGCACTGTGATTGGTTGCTATGGACAACCAAATGGCTTTTAGTAAATGTGGCCTATTAAATGTATATTACAAATGCATAGCTTTTCAACATACAGTGATTGGGCCGATAATGATATACAAAGTCCGAAATCTTCTTTAGTTAATGATTCAATTTAAGGTGTGCAATATGTGATAATAGGAGTCAGGTCAAATACTTTTCATGGTGCTGTATGGTATAATATATCCCGCTCTGACAGAGTGTAGATTCCAGCAGAGCACAATATCACTTTATCCCTCAAAATTTATATTGGAAAGATTTGTTTGGGTCATTATCCTTACAAAATATGTTATAAACAGGAAATGCCATATCATCCTTTGTGGTGTGAGCGAGAAACCCTACACAGAAGAAACCATTGTTATTTTTAGATATTATGTATTTTTTTAAGATCACTTAACCAGTAAATATATATTAATTTGTCGCCCGCCCCATCTGTCTAAGATCTGTATCAGGGAAAGCTCGGCATCAACCAATATGACCGCCATTACAACTCCCACAGAGGCTGCGGCCTAGTTATACAGCGATGTACTCCTCACTGCCATACCTAGTACAACTTGTCATTTTAGCCTCCAGGAAATCTTCAGGAGGACCCCATAGGGAGTTATGTAATGGCGGTCATATTGGCCAAATATTGGGGATCTTTCCGGCTTCTGATTTTCACGTACGAATGCTATCCGTGTTACACACTCATACCTATGATAGTCTGTGGGGCCATTCATTTGCCTACGACTTTTTGTGGACAGAGCGGTTGGCGAATAATCATGGAGACGTGCGATTTTGATTCGAGGGTGGGATCAAAATCTGCAATGCATGTCAATGAGTCAGTGAAAAAAAAAATCTATCTGCACTATAGAATATACATACATCAATAATCCCAGTATAATCCATGCACATAGTAATATACGGAGCTACCTAATACACATACATCAATAATCCCAGAATAATACATGCACACAGTCATATATGGAGCTATATAATACACATACACCAGTAATCTCAGTATAATCCATGTGCACAGTCACATATGGAGCTATATCATACACCAATAATCTCAGTATAATCCATGTACACAGTCACATATGAAGCTATATCATACACATACACCAATAATCCCAGTATAATCCATGTACACAGTAACATATGGAGCTATATCATACACATACACCAGTAATCCCAGTATAATCCATGTACACAGTCACATATGGAGCTATATCATACACATACACTAATAATCCCAGTATAATCCATGTACACAGTCACATATGGAGCTATATCATACACATACACTAATAATCCCAGGATAATTCATGTACACAGTCACATATGGAGCTATATCATACACATACACCAGTAATCCCAGTATAATCCATGTGCACAGTCACATATGGAGCTGTATCATACACATACACTAATAATCCCAGGATAATCCATGTACACAGTCACATATGGAGCTATATCATACACATACACTAAGGGTATGTTCACACGTTCAGGATTTCCATCCTTTTTTTTTCCTGACTGTTTTTTAAAAAACTGCAGCTCTTGGCAGAAAACGCAGGTCCTTTTTTTGGTCCTTTTTTGGTCCGTTTTTGATGCGTTTTTTGATGCGTTTTTTGATGCGTTTTTTTGATGCAGTTTTCTAGCCAGAGTCTGTGTGTTTTCTAGGAATTTTTTTAGGGTTAAAATGGCTGAAAATACCCTAACCCTACCCCTAACCCTACCCCTAACCCTAACCCTACCCCTAACCCTAACCCTACCCCTAACCCTAACCCTACCCCTACCCCTACCCCTATTCTAACCTTAGTGAAAAAAAAAAAAAAAATTCTTTTTTTTTTTTATTGTCCCTACCTATGGGGGTGACAAAGGGGGGGGGTGTCATTTACTATTTTTTTATTTTGATCACTGAGATAGGTTATATCTCAGTGATCAAAATGCACTTTGGAACGAATCTGCCGGCCGGCAGATTCGGCGGGCGCACTACGCATGCGCCCGCCATTTTGCAAGATGGCGGCGCCCAGGGAGAAGACGGCCGGACGGACACCGGGACGCCGGGTGAGTATAAGGGGGGGAGATTAGGGCACGGGGGGAGCATCAGAGCACTGGGGGGGGGCATCGGAGCACTGGGGGGGGGCATCGGAGCACGGGGGGGCGGGATCGGAACACGGGGGGGGCAGCCACACTCCGCCCACGCACTTCCGCCCGCTCCCCGCACTTCCTGCTGCAGCGGTTCTGCACATCAAACCGCAGTAAAACCCGCAGATATATTTTTGATCTGCGGGTTTTACTGCGGTTTGGACCTCACAATGGAGGTCTATGGGTGCAGAACCGCTGCGGCTCCGGAAAAAGAATTGACATGCTCCTTCTTTTTTCCGGGAGCTATTCAGCGCGTCTTTTTTTTTACAATTTCCGGACCATGTGCACAGTGTGTCCTGTTTTCCATAGGGTACAGTGTACTGTACCCTGCATGGAAAACAGGTGCGGAAGCGCAGCGGCAAAACCGCCGCGGTTCCGCGGTAAAAAACGCACTGTGTGAACATGGCCTAATAATCCCAGTATAATCCATGTACACAGTCACATATGGAGCTATATCATACACATACACTAATAATCCCAGGATAATCCATGTACACAGTCACATATGGAGCTATATCATACACATACACCAGTAATCCCAGTATAATCCATGTGCACAGTCACATATGGAGCTGTATCATACACATACACTAATAATCCCAGGATAATCCATGTACACAGTCACATATGGAGCTATATCATACACATACACTAATAATCCCAGTATAATCCATGTACACAGTCACATATGGAGCTATATCATACACATACACTAATAATCCCAGTATAATCCATGTACACAGTCACATATGGAGCTATATCATACACATACACTAATAATCCCAGGATAATCCATGTACACAGTCACATATGGAGCTATATCATACACATACACCAGTAATCTCAGTATAATCCATGTGCACAGTCACATATGGAGCTGTATCATACACATACACTAATAATCCCAGGATAATCCATGTACACAGTCACATATTGCGCTATATCATACACATACACTAATAATCCCAGTATAATCCATGTACACAGTCACATATGGAGCTATATCATACACATACACTAATAATCCCAGTATAATCCATGTACACAGTCACATATGGAGCTATATCATACACATACACCAGTAATCCCAGTATAATCCATGTACACAGTCAAATATGGAGCTACAGTATATCATACACATACACCAGTAAACCCAGTATAATCCATGCACACAGTCATAATGGAGCTATAGAATATGAGAAAAACGGATGACACTCAGACCACACTCTGAGTCTCTAATCAGAATAATTGGTCTGTTTTTCGTACCAGGAAAATTCCAAGGTGTGAATGAGCCCTCACTGTTTTTTTTCAGCAATACAAAAAAAGCTAATTTTGGTGCAGCCCAGATTTGCTCTGAAATTTGCATCTCGCCACTTTAAAAGAAAATGTGTAGACGAGTGCGTGGGTTAAGAGAGAGAATGTTTGATTAATTTCTTAAAATTTGCTTCGGAAATAAGAGAAAATTGATGCACAAATCTACACATTTTCATAGGGCACCTAAAGATGTGAGGCTGCCGTCACACTAGCAGTATTTGGTCAGTATTTTGCATCAGTGTTTGTAAGCCAAAACCAGGAGTGGGTGACAAATTCAGAAGTGGTGCATATGTTTCTAATATACTTTTCCTCTAATTGTTCCACTCCTGGTTTTGGCTTACAAATACTGATGTAAAATACTGACCAAATACTGCTAGTGTGACGGCAGCCTGAGGCAAAACCATCACAACTCATCACCCCAAGAACACCATCCCCACAGTGGAACATGGTGGCAGCATCATGTTGTGGGGATGTTTTTTGGCAGCAGGGACAGGTAAAATGGTCCAAGTCGAGGGGAAGATGAATGGTGCAAAATACCGGTACATTCTTAATTAAAACCTGTTTCAGAATGTCAGTGATTTGAAACTGGGACGGAGGTTCACCTTCCAACAAGACAATGACTCAAAGCATACTGCTAAAGCAACACTTGAGTGGTTTAAAGGGAAACATGTAAATGTTTTGGAGTGGCCTACTCAAAGCCCGACCTTAATCCAATTGACAATCTGTGGTCAGACTTCATTATTGCTGTTCACCAGAGAAAACCATCTAATTTGATGGAGCTAGAGCAGTTTTGCCTTGAGGAATGGGCAAAAATCCCAGTGGAAAGGTCATCGAGACTTATCCAAAGCGACTTGCAGCAGTAATTTCCGCAAAAAGAGGCAAAGTACTGACTTTAGGTGCAGTGAATAGTTTATATACATTGAAGTTTGTAGTTATTTTGTACTATTTGTTGTTTGCTTCATAATAACAGAAGAGTCAAATATTCACAGTTGTAGGTATGTTCTTTACATGAACTGATGTAAACTCTAAAAAAAAAAAACAGTGAAATTCCAGGTTATGAGGTAGCAAAACACAAAAAAATGCCAAGGGGGTGAATATTTTTTGCAAGCCACTGTACATTTATTAAAAATTCCCGATCCTTCTCTAACTACACTAACTGCTTTTCATTTTGTATTTTCCACTTCCTTTTTTATGATGATTCATTTGAGAATCTCACTGCATGCTGAGATACTCAAAGTGTAATCAGGGACAGAGGATGTGGTCACTGACGCAGCTTCTATGCCATCCCTGTAACAAAGCGCCCATCAGTGACCTTCGTTTCAGGGGCTGGACTAGGTACAGCACAGTTTTCACTGTGCACAATGACAGCATGCTCTCTTGCCGGCTCAGATCAGTGATGAGCAAGAGACCATAGTGCGTTGTCAAAAACCTGACGTGCAGAGACCAGTACTGCCCCGCTAGTGAAATCATTGGTCTCTGCACTTCATGTATTATGACACTTCTCAGTTTCCTGTTTGTTACTGCTTAAACTGATCCGGCGAGAAAGCGCACTGTCATTGTGCACATCGCGCTGGCACTAGCCCAGCCCCTGAAATGAGCGTCACTGATGATGCTTCATTTCAGGGAGGGGGCAAATGCTTAGGCATTGACCACAGCCTCTGCCCCCAGATGATGCTTCTTTTGAGTACCCCAACATGCATTAAGATTTTCAAACGAAGCATCATCAAAAAGGAAGAGGAAAGAAAAAGTTAGATAATATAGGGAGGGAAAAATAGGACATTTTTTATTCAAGTACCGTACATTAGAAAATAGTTTAGATTATGATATTAAACAGATAGGGATTTAGTAAGAAAAGTATATATTGGACTTCGGACCACCCTTTTAAATGAATAGTAGAAGTTTGGAAACTTTTTTTTTGAATACAAGAAAACGGATGCCACGTAGATGGAAAAAAACAGACCAAAAATGGATGAGAATCAGATGCAGCATTTGGATGAAAGTCTGTTTTTTTCTAGCATCCAAAAAAATCACAGATGTCTTAATAAAGAGGGGTCTCTAATAGGACTTAAGGATAGTTAGTGACTGCTGTCTTCGTATGACCATGATGTCCTTCTCCAGTGATAGCTCTCTTCATATAACCATGATGTTCTTCTCCAGTGATTTCTCTCTTCGTATGACCATGATGTCCTTCTCCAGTGGTAGCTCTCTTCATATAACCATGATGTTCTTCTCCAGTGATTGCTCTCTTCATATGACCATGATGTTCTTCTCCAGTGATTGCTCTCTTCATATGACCATCATGTCCTTCTCCAGTGATTGCTGTCTTCGTATCACCATGATGTTCTTCTCTAGTGATAGCTCTCTTCATATAACCATGATGTTCTTCTTCAGGGATTTCTCTCTTCATATGACCATGATGTCCTTCTCCAGTGATTTCTCTCTTCATACGACTATGATGTCTTTCTCCAGTGATTGCTCTCTTCATACGACCATCATGTCCTTCTCCAGTGATTGCTCTTTTCGTATGATATGTCCAAAGTAGACAACTCGTACCTTGGTGATCCTTGCTTCCAGTGACATGACTGTTTTGATTTGTTCCAAGATTGATTTGTTTTTTTCTCCTTGCCATTCATGGCATAGGATAGGTCATCCATATCAGATCGGTAATGGTTCAACATCCAGGAATCCCACCAATCAGCTGTTGTATCAAAAGAGGAGATATTGTTTAGTACTCAGCAGCAGCTGCTTCGATCCATGTATTTACAGCCACCACCAGAGCAAATAACAGCTGATCCACAAGGGGAGGTCTGACACCCTGCACCCCCAACATAATAAGGATACATCATCAATATTGTCAGACCGGACAACCCTTTAATTACTCACCACCCTTTAGGCCTCATTCAGACATCTGTGTTTCCTGCACATCTTCTATCCATGTTTTTCTAATTATAGTCCATGTGCATGTTCAGATTTGCAGATCATACTCGGTCATTCAAGTGAACGGGTTAGTGAGAAAAAAAAACAGACGGATGCCGTAAATGTGTCATTAGCACACTGTCTATTAATTACTGTCAAATTTGTGGCAGAAGCTTCAAAATTTTTTTATATTTGCATATTAGAAAAACCGATGGCACCCTGATGGTAAAAATGAGCACTGGGACCAAAAATGGCTAAAAAAACGGATCCTATGCACTGATGAATAAGTCCTTTTTTTTCGTAATTAAAAAAAATGTACGGCTCGCTCCCGGCTTCTTTTCTGTATGCCAGGCTACTCTACAGGTCTGTGAGGACATCATTGTCACACTGTGACTGTATGTGATTAGGGAAAGGGGCCCTGAGCCGTCCCTAGGACTGGGATCCTAGCTACCCTTGCTCTCAAAGGTACCTCTAAAGGTGAGGAGGTTTGGGTCACCAGCCTTACTGTTCTCCTCTTATTCCCTGATCTGTCCCCTCTCCCTCTCACAGGAGGCCTGGGACACTCACCAAAGGTATATAAAGGTATACCAACCAATTTGTACCAACCAAATGGGAATACAAACTCTGCCCCATTCCGTGCTATGACCCATCCTGCATCGTGCCCCATCCCGTGCCATGCCTCATCCCGCCAATACCTATGCCTAGAAATAAACACCATAACATGCAATGTCAGCTGAGCCTAATGTTCCTATGGGGAAGTTTGGGGAGCATGTCTGTCAGCCAGACGATCGTTCCTCGCACAGCTGTCTTATGTGTCTTGTGTCACTAGAATGTTGCACAATAAAGAAAGAAAACAATTAGTAAGAAGCAGGAAGGATTTCCTCATCAGGGTGTAATCTCAGTTGTGAATACTTCTACTTTTATTACAAAATGTATATAGTTTTTCTTCCTCTTCGGTATTCTTAAGCTATAAAGTTGGCCATAAAAAGTAGATTCAACTGTTTTTCATAAATGTCGGACATGACAAGGGTTTAATCAGCTTAAAGAGTTATTTCCACGTCTTCATAGATGAATATTATCAGATAGAGCTTGTAAAAACAAGCACTTTTGCAATTTACCGCTTATTAAAACGTTCAGCCGTTCTTGAGATGTTAACACTTTTTTCTTTTGTTTACGGCTCATTGTCTTGGAGACCGACCACCGCTGCTGTCTAGCCTAGATTAGGAGGTAACTGAGCTCTCCAATGATCCCGGTCAGCTTCAAAACAGGTGCTTACAAGCTCGGTAGAAAAGGGCTTGTAAGCACTGTGCATGTTTTGCTGTCTAGCAGCGGTGGTCGGTCTCCAAGGCAATGAACTGACAACAAAAGTGTTAATATCTCAAGAACAGCTTAAAATTTTAAGAAACAGTAAATTGCAAAATTGCTTGTGTTTACAAGTACAATCCAACAATAGCCATTTGTGAAGATGGTGAAAAAACACCAGCAATGGTTGTAAGGGTTGTCCACAGTGTCTGGCAATTGCATTTATCACATGAATGTTTTGCAAAACCCAATATAGACCATGTATGCTCCTTCAGGCAAATCTAATATCCTGACAACTTTGCACTGATGAGGGGCAAAAACTTCAAAAAAGCTGACTGCAAAATGGATTTCTTTTACTACCGAAGATTATCTTGGCTTGGCTTTATATCCTATCCATGTCTTGTGGCAAAGTTCTTTAAAGCAGGGGTGTCAAACTGCATTCCTCGAGGGCTGCAAACAGGTCATGTTTTCAGGATTTCCTTGTACTGCACAGGTGATAATTTAATCACCAACTCATTATTTGTGTAGGTGATTAAATTATCACCTGTGCAGTACAAGGAAATCCTGAAAACATGACCTGTTTGCAGCCCTCGAGGAATGCAGTTTGACACCCCTGCTTTAAAGGGTAAATATTGACGCTAAGGATGGTTAGCCTACATCTCGTAGATGGCAATACAGACCCAGTTCCATTCCTCTTCAAGGAGACTATTTACATAGCTTTTTCCCAGGGAGCACTACCTGGAATTTAACCCTACACCAAGATGGTGCTCTCCTCGAGAAAAACTTTACTCTCTAGACCTCTAAATAGAGCTCCGGCTTCTTCTAATTGAGTCTCTCGGGGCCCACTGTGTTATCTCATACTCACCATCTCCTGGATATGTAGGAATCAATGATAAAATTCTCGGGGCTCCTCGGGGGCGGGATCAGACAAGACCACTGCACTGTCTTACATCAAGTCTCATTGCTGTAAAACTCTCAAGCTGGGCATGAAAGGCACACTTTAATGGACACATTAAATGGCTCTTTTTCTTCCTCTACGATTGTAGTCAGAACGTTTGCTCTTGATGTCAGCAGATTACACAGGAGATGGAGACACTGCAGGTTACAACATCTCGCGCTCAACGTGTAAACACACCGTCCGAGTGCAAGATACTTTGATCAGATCCCACTAGAGCAGCACCAGACTACATTGGAAGTGTTTGTAGTCTGTGTATATGGCAACATATAGCTTTGCATAGGAGCTGAAAGCAAAAAACGGCGTCATATTTTTTAATCAAGCCTATGCGCCGTTACCTTATTTTTTTCATATCTTGGCTTAAAGTATATGAATGTTGTATAGCGCATTTACTTTTAGCACCTGTGAACATGCATTCTTCTTCCAGGGTTCACCCAGCTAGCACAAAATGAGTTCCTGCATAACATAGCAGGCATTTGGCACCGGCTGAGCCCTCGCTTTCACCTAATTTCCTCGTTTAGTATGCAAGATCATTCCCCAATTTTTATGAACATGTATTGTGCAAGTGTACGGGGCATGGATTCAAGGTCAGAATGTGATGGAAACACTGAACACCTTATTGTTTATTAAAGAACTTTTACTTAAAGGGATCATCCATATTTATGGAATGCCCTGTCTCATGCCAATTTGGGACTTACAGCCAATGCCCATATGCCAAACTCTCAACACTGGCTTCCATGTAAGTTGAGTTGTCTGATGACTGATAATAGGCATCATCATTAAATATTCTCTAGACGGCATCTGGGTTCCTGTAGATGATTCCATCCATTTATCTCCACCCTTCATTTACAGTGGAGTGTGCACCTTGCCTGTGACATGCATGCTGCTGCGCAGGACAGTCTGCGGCCTCTCGTGTGCCCTAAATCTGCCTCTGTGCCTCTCCATCATTCTATATTGTTATAGCTTTGTCTGCTGGATATATTCTGGCCTCTCTTTCCTATGTGATGCTGAGCAAGACATCAAGGGACATGAAACTATTCACTTTTGGCAATAGTTTTTCATGCGTTTCGACATGTAGCTGATGTCACAGCTCACCTCCTCCTCCTGTACAATGACTGATATCACCTCTATATACAGTCGATAACACAGGATCCACCATTCACAATAGGTGATGTCACAGCTCAACTCCTCCTCCTGTACAATGACTGATAACACCTCTATATACAGTAGATAACACAGGATCCACCATTCACTATAGGTGATGTCACAGCTCACCTCCTCCTCCTGTACAATGACTGATAACACCTCTATATACAGTAGATAACACAGGATCCACCATTCACAATAGGTGATGTCACAGCTCACCTCCACCTCCTCCTGTACAATGACTGGTAACACCTCTATATACAGTAGATAACACAGGATCCACCATTCACTATAGGTGATGTCACAGGTCACATCCTCCGCCTGTATAATGACTGATAACACCTCTATATACAGTAGATAACACAGGATCCACCATTCACTATAGGTGATGTCACAGCTCACCTCCTCCTCCTGTACAATGACTGATAACACCTCTATATACAGCAGATAACACAGGATCCACCATTCACAATAGGTGATGTCACAGCTCACCTCCTCCTCCTGTACAATTACTGATAACACCTCTATATACAGTAGATAACACAGGATCCACCATTCACAATAGGTGATGTCACAGCTCACCTTCTCCTCCTGTGCAATGACTGATAACATCGATATATACAGTTGATAACACAAGATCCACCATTCACAATACGTGATGTCACAGCTCACCTCCTCCTGTTCAATGACTGATAACACGTCTATATACAATAGACAACACAGGATCCACCATTCACAATAGGTGATGTCACAGCTCACCTCCTCCTCCTGTACAATGACTGATAACACCTACATACAGTAGATAACACAGGATCCACCATTCACAATAGGTGATGTCACAGCTCACCTCCTCCTCCTGTACAATGACTGATAGCACCTCTATATACAGTAGATAAAACAGGATCCACCATTCACAATAAGTGATGTCACAGCTCACCTCCTCCTCCTGTACAATGACTGATAACACCTCTATATACAGTAGATAACACAGGATCCACCATTCACAATAGGTGATGTCACAGCTCACCTCCACCTCCTCCTGTGCAATTACTGATAACACCTCTATATACAGTGGATAACACAGGATCCACCATTCACAATAGGTGATGTCACAGCTCACCTCCTCCTCCTGTACAATGACTGATAACACCTCTATATACAGTAGATAACACAGGATCCACCATTCACGATAGGTGATGTCACAGTGGATTGCCCCCAGACACAGGGCCATGCGTTTCGGTACCGGGCCTCTCTGGTTCGGTTCTGAGGCTGTCACGGTGGCTAGACCCGGTCCGCGACCCTGCTAAGGGGCGTCCAATGAAAGTAGTGGAACAGTCTGTCAGGGGTTCGTGACGCCACCTGTGGTGTTCGGTCAGGGTGACCGACGCTGCTATGAGGTCCGCTGGGGTGATGGAATGGCAGCCGGATGGTATAACTTCCCACAGGTGAAGTATGTCCCCAGGGCTTCCCAGTGGTGTAGGTGACGATGGTGTGAGGTACAGTCAATAATGAGGACACAGGGTTGCAGTCTCTTTACCTCTTTACTGAAGGCTTCAGGATCCTCAATCCAGAGCACGTTTAACAGGGCTATCTGAGACCGGCCGGTCCGATGGGCACATCCAGAGTTTCCTTCACAGATGGAAATCGTTGCCTACCACTAGCGCCTGTGTGTTGTAGTGCTACCCTGCTGAGCATTCGGAATAGTCCTCACAACTGCTGTTCTCGTTCGTTCGTTTTCTACAGCTCTCTCTCTCTCTCGTTCTTTGGTTCCAGATGTTACTAGTTTCTAACGTCCCCCAGGTATGTTATGGCTAGGATGCCACCCGTATGACGGGAAGGCTTGGAGGTCTTCCGGGACCCTAGAGACGCCCCTCTCCCAATGTTGCCCCCTATGTCTTCGTAGTTATAGTAAGGTAGACAGCCAACCTATGACTAGCTGTCCAGCGGAGTTTGAAGTAAGGCCTGAAGTCAGTTACTCCTACGGTGTTCCGGCCACCAACTACGCGCCTCAGTAAGATGTTGCCTCTGTCTCTCTCGGCACGACTCTTACTGGCTCTCCTTTGTGCTTGATCTCGTTTACACTGTTCCACAATATCCTTCCCTTCGTGTCTCTTTCTTAGGATACCGCCGCAGGGTGTGCAGGTGCGGTTCCGTTACGTTCTGCTCTGTTCGCTAGGCACCTGCCAGGTTCCCACGCCCGACAGGGGCCCCCCTGTGCCTTCTCCCTGCAACACCCCCTGCCACGGGATGTTGCCTGAATCCAACCCAGTCAGCTTCTGACTAACTTCCTCCCCAGCCCCTAGTTTTACCAGTGTGAGGAGTGGCCCAATAAATAAAGCCTTTTTCTCCCCCTAGTGGCCGGAGTGTGAAGTGTAATGTGTTCTGGTGATACCTGGTCAGGAGAACTCCTTAGTGCCATCAGACGTACCGCCACTCTCCTTAGCGGCAGAGTGCCATACTGCAACGACCAGGTCTCTGGGGCGCTGCAACAGCTCACCTCCTCCTCCTGTGCAATGACTGATAACACCTCTATATACAGTAGATAACACAGGATCCACCATTCACAATAGGTGATGTCACAGCACACCTCCTCCTCCTGTACAATGACTGATAACACCTCTATATACAGTTGATAACACAAGATCCACCATTCACAATAGGTGATGTCACAGCTCACCTCCTCCTCCTGTACAATGACTGATAACACCTCTATATACAGTAGATAACACAGGATCCACCATTCACAATAGGTGATGTCACAGCACACCTCCTCCTCCTGTACAATGACTGATAACACCTAAAAAGTAAATACAAATTGTAGTAGGCAAGGTGTGGCACATTGATGCAGTCATAGAAGGGAGTACCTCCATAATGTTTAAAGACTTGTATTGCGGCACTTCCACAGTAAACAGGCACCATAGTGTTCTCAACCACTATGATACCCCTGTCATAGTCCCCTGTTGTGAATTCCGCTCTTGGGCTCCCTCTAGTGGTTGTAAGTGGCACTTTTGTGAGTTCTGCTCTTGGGCTCCCTCTTGTGGTTTCTAGTGGTATGGCTGCTCCTTGGAGTTAGCTGTCATCAGCTGCCTCCACTTATCGTCTGTTCTGCTCGGCTATTTAGGTCTGGCTCTTTCTTCAGCCAGTGCCACTTGTAAATGGTTCCTGGTTGGATTCACATCTCTTTGGAGTTCCCTGTTATCCTGACCAGTTCAGCTAAGCTAAGTTTTTGTTTGCTCTTTTCTGTCCATAGATTGTGGACTTATCCATTCTGTGCTTTCTATGTTTGTCCAGCTTATCAGTGTGAATTAATTCTGTCTTGCTGGAAGCTCTTGGAGGCAGATTTGCCCTCCACACCTTTAGTCAGGTGTGGAGATTTTTTGTAAACTCTGCGTGGATTTTTGTAGTGTTTTATACTGACTGCACAGTATTCCATCCTGTCCTATCTATTTAGCTAGACTGGCCTCCTGTGCTCATCCTGGTTTCATTCTGTGTATGTCTTTTCCCTCTCCACTCACAGTCATTATTTGTGGGGGGCTAATCTATCCTTTGGGGATTTTCTCTGAGGCAAGATAGTTTTCCTGCTTCTTTCTTTAGGGGTAGTTAGCTCTTAGGCTGTGACGAGATGCCTAGGGAGAGTTAGGAGCATCCCACGGCTACTTCTAGTGTTGTGTTGAGCTTAGGGACTGCGGTCAGTACAGTTACCACGTCCTTCAGAGCTCGTTCCATGTTGCTCCTGGACCACCGTATCATAACAGTACAAGTGGCCAAAAATGAATTAAATGCATCTCAAAAGAAGGAAAAGAAAGTTCTGAACCATTTTTTTTTCTGTGCTCTGGTTTGTCTTTTTTTTCCTCTTGATATCTGGGTGGTTCAGGATATATGCTTTGGCATGGATGTTCAGGGTTTGTTTTCTCGTGTGGATCAACTTGTTGCAAGAGTACAGAGTATCCAGGACTATGTTGTCCAGACTCTGGCTTTAGAGCCCAGAATTCCTACTCCTGATTTGTTTTTTGGGGACAGATCCAAGTTTTTGAACTTTAAAAATAACTGCAAATTGTTTTTTGCTTTGAAACCCGTTCTTCTGGTAATCCCATTCAGCAAGTAAAAATCATCATATCCTTGCTGCGTGGTGACCCTCAAGACTGGGCTTTTTCTCTTGAAACAGGGGATCCGGCATTATTGAATGTAGATGCATTTTTTCAAGTGCTCGGATTATTGTATGACGAACCTAATTCTGTGGATCATGCAGAAAAAATGGTCTGTGCTCACTAAATGGAATGAAGAGGCTCTGGCTGCTATTTTCAGAAAAGGTCTTTCTGAAACCCTTAAAGATGTTATGGTGGGCTTTCCTACGCCTGCCGGTTTGAGCGAATCTATGTCTCTAGCCATTCAGATTGATCGGCGTCTGCGCGAGCGCAAAGCTGTGCACCATATGGCAGTATCCTCTGAGCAAAGTCCTGAACCTATGCAATGTGATAGGATTTTGACTAGAATAGAACGGCAGGAATCCAGACGTCAGAATAGGCTGTGTTTTTACTGTGGTGATTCGGCTCATGTTATCTCTGATTACCCTAAGCGTACTAAGAGAGTCGCTAGGTCTGTTACCATTAGTACTATACAGCCTAAATTTCTCTTATCTGTGACCCTGATTTGCTCATTGTCGTCCTTTTCTGTCATGGCATTTGTGGATTCAGGCGCTGCCCTGAACTTAATGGACTTAGAATTCGCCAGGCGCTGTGGTTTTTCCTTGCAGCCTTTGCAGAGCCCTATTCCTTTGAGGGGCATTGATGCTATACCCTTGGCCAAGGATAAACCTCAGTACTGGACACAGATGACTATGTACATGGCTCCTGCACATCAGGAAGATTGCCGTTTTCTGGTGTTGCATAACCTGCATGATGTTGTTGTACTGGGATTTCCATGGTTACAGGAACATAATCCGGTGCTGGATTGGAAAACTATGTCGGTGACTAGTTGGGGTTGTCGAGGAGTACATAGTGACGTTCCTTTGATGTCAATTTCCTCTTCCCCCTCTTCTGAGGTCCCTGAGTTTTTGTCGGATTTCCAGGATGTATTTGATGAGCCCAAGTCCAGTTCCCTTCCTCCACATAGGGACTGCGATTGTGCTATTAACTTGATTCCTGGTTGTAAGTTCCCTAAGGGCCGACTTTTCAATCTGTCTGTGCCAGAGCATGCCGCCATGTGGAGCTATGTTAAGGAATCTTTGGAGAAAGGGCATATTCGGCCCTCTTCGTCACCATTGGGAGCGGGTTTCTTTTTTGTTGCTAAGAAGGATGGTTCCTTGAGACCCTGTATTGATTATCATCTTCTTAATAAGATCACGGTCAAATTCCAATACCCCTTGCCTTTGCTTACTGATTTGTTTGCTCAGATTAAGGGGGCTAGTTGGTTTACTAAGATTGACCTCCGAGGGGCATATAATCTTGTTCGTATTAAACAGGGTGACGAATGGAAAACTGCATTTAATACACCCGAAGGCCATTTTGAATACCTTATGATGCCATTTGGGCTCTCTAATGCTCCATCTGTGTTCCAATCCTTCATGCATGATATTTTCCGCAATTATCTTGATAAATTCATGGTCGTGTATTTGGATGATAGTTTGATTTTTTCCGATGATTGGGAGTCTCATGTGAAACAGGTCAGGATGGTGTTCCAGATCCTTCGTGATAATGCTTTATTTGTGAAGGGGTCTAAGTGCCTATTCGGAGTTCAGAAGGTCTCTTTTTTAGGTTTTATTTTTTCTCCCTCGTCTATAGAAATGGATCCTGTTAAGGTCCAAGCTATTCATGACTGGATCCAACCCACATCTGTGAAGGGTCTTAAAAAATTTTTGGGCTTTGCTAATTTCTATCGCCGTTTCATTGCCAACTTTTCCAGTGTGGTTAAGCCCCTTACTGATTTGACGAAGAAAGGCGCTGATGTGACGAATTGGTCCTCTGAGGCTGTTGAGGCCTTTCAGGAGCTTAAACGCCGATTTACTTCTGCCCCTGTGTTGCGTCAACCGGATGTTTCTCTTCCTTTTCAGGTTGAGGTCGACGCTTCTGAGATTGGGGCAGGGGCCGTTTTGTCTCAGAGGGAGTCTGATGGTTCTTTGATGAAACCGTGTGCTTTTTTTTCCAGAAAGTTTTCGCCTGCGGAACGCAATTATGATGTCGGCAATCGGGAGTTGTTGGCTATGAAGTGGGCGTTTGAGGAGTGGCGACATTGGCTTGAGGGAGCTAAACACCGTGTTGTGGTCCTGACCGATCATAAGAATCTGATTTACCTCGAGTCGGCCAAGCGGCTGAATCCTAGACAGGCTCGATGGTCCCTGTTTTTCTCCCGTTTTGATTATGTGGTTTCGTATCTTCCGGGATCTAAGAATGTTAAGGCTGATGCCCTCTCTAGGAGTTTTTCGCCTGATTCTCCTGGAGTCCTTGAGCCGGTTGGCATTCTTAAGGAGGGGGTGATTCTTTCTGCTATCTCCCCTGATTTGCGGCGGGTGCTTCAGGAATTTCAGGCTGATAGGTCTGACCGCTGTCCAGTGGGGAAGCTGTTTGTTCCTGATAGATGGACAAGTAAGGTAATTTCTGAGGTTAATTGTTCAGTGTTGGCTGGTCATCCTGGGATTTTTGGTACCAGAGATTTGGTTGCTAGGTCCTTTGGGTGGCCTTTCTTGTCGCGCGATGTGCGTGCTTTTGTGCAGTCCTGTGGGACTTGCGCCCGGGCCAAGTCTTGCTGTTCCCGCGCTAGTGGGTTGCTTTTGCCTTTGCCGATCCCTGAGAGGCCCTGGACGCATATTTCCATGGATTTTATTTTGGATCTTCCTGTTTCCCAGAAGATGTCTGTTATCTGGGTTGTTTGTGACCGGTTCTCTAAAATGGTCCATCTGGTACCTTTGCCTAAGTTGCCTTCCTCCTCAGATCTGGTTCCATTATTTTTTCAGCATGTGGTTCGTTTGCATGGCATTCCGGAGAATATTGTGTCTGACAGAGGTTCTCAGTTTGTCTCTAGATTTTGGCGGGCCTTTTGTGCTAGGATGGGCATTGATTTGTCTTTTTCTTCGGCGTTTCATCCTCAGACTAATGGCCAAACTGAGCGAACTAATCAGACCTTGGAGACCTATTTGAGATGCTTTGTGTCTGCTGATCAGGATGACTGGGTGTCATTCTTGCCGTTGGCCGAGTTTGCTATTAGTAATCGGGCTAGTTCGGCTACTTTGGTTTCACCTTTCTTTTGTAATTTTGGTTTTCATCCTCGTTTTTCTTCTGGGCAGGTTGAGCCTTCTGATTGTCCTGGTGTTGATTCTGTGGTGGACAGGCTGCAGCAGATTTGGACTCATGTGGTGGACAATTTGACGTTGTCTCGGGAAAGGGCTCAACGTTTTGCTAACCGCCGTCGGTGTGTTGGTCCCCGGCTTCGTGTGGGGGATTTGGTTTGGTTATCTTCTCATCATGTTCCTATGAAGGTTTCTTCTCCTAAGTTTAAGCCTCGGTTTATTGGTCCTTATAAAATTTCTGAAATTATTAATACGGTGTCTTTTCGTTTGGCTCTTCCTGCCTCTTTTGCCATTCATAATGTTTTCCATCGATCTTTGTTGCGGAGATATGTGGTGCCCGTTGTTACCTCGGTTGACCCTCCTGCCCCGGTGTTGGTTGAGGGAGAGTTGGAATATGAGGTTGAGAAGATTTTGGATTCTCGTTTTTCGAGGCGGAGGCTTCAGTATCTTGTCAAGTGGAAGGGTTATGGCCAGGAGGATAATTCTTGGGTTGTTGCCTCCGATGTCCATGCCGCCGATTTGGTTCGTGCTTTTCATTTGGCTCGTCCTGATCGGCCTGGGGGCTCTGGTGAGGGTTCGGTGACCCCTCCTCAAGGGGGGGGTACTATTGTGAATTCCGTTCTTGGGCTCCCTCCGGTGGTTGTAAGTGGCACTTTTGTGAGTTCTGCTCTTGGGCTCCCTCTTGTGGTTTCTAGTGGTATGGCTGCTCCTTGGAGTTAGCTGTCATCAGCTGCCTCCACTTATCGTCTCTTCTGCTCGGCTATTTAGGTCTGGCTCTTTCTTCAGCCAGTGCCACTTGTAAATGGTTCCTGGTTGGATTCACATCTCTTTGGAGTTCCCTGTCATCCTGACCAGTTCAGCTAAGCTAAGTTTTTGCTTGCTCTTTTCTGTCCATAGATTGTGGACTTATCCATTCTGTGCTTTCTATGTTTGTCCAGCTTATCAGTGTGAATTAATTCTGTCTTGCTGGAAGCTCTGGGAGGCAGATTTGCCCTCCACACCTTTAGTCAGGTGTGGAGATTTTTTGTAAACTCTGCGTGGATTTTTGTAGTGTTTTATACTGACCGCACAGTATTCCATCCTGTCCTATCTATTTAGCTAGACTGGCCTCCTGTGCTCATCCTGGTTTCATTCTGTGTATGTCTTTTCCCTCTCCACTCACAGTCATTATTTGTGGGGGTCTAGTCTATCCTTTGGGGATTTTCTCTGAGGCAAGATAGTTTTCCTGCTTCTTTCTTTAGGGGTAGTTAGCTCTTAGGCTGTGACGAGATGCCTAGGGAGAGTTAGGAGCATTCCACGGCTACTTCTAGTGTTGTGTTGAGCTTAGGGACTGCGGTCAGTACAGTTACCACTTCCTTCAGAGCTCGTTCCATGTTGCTCCTAGACCACCGTATCATAACAGTCCCCATAGCATCTGATGCCCCCAGAAATGCATCCGACACACTGTATGATACACCCACACTTACAGTATGATGACCACACAGTGCCTCCAGCAAAATAGGATGCCCTCACAGGCCTCCCAATGTAGTATCATAGGCCTGAAAACCTCCTACAAAATATGATGCCCCTAGAACAACATAATGGGCAATACAACTCCCTAGAAAGTATGTTGGACCCCACAAAGTATGATGCATCCAATACAGTATGATGGCCAACACAGACCCCCAAACAGTATGATGGACCGCACAGCACCTCACATAGTATGATGGCTCCCACATTCCCCCACACAGTACGCTGTCCCCAATAGCACCCAACACAGTACGATGGCTCCACAGCCCTCACATACAGTAGTATGATGGCCACCACAGTCCTCACATAGTATGATGGCCACCACAGCCCCCACATAGTATGATGGCCACCACAGCCCCCACATAGTATGATGGCCAACACAGCCCCACACTGTTGTGAATTCGGTTGTCGGGCTCCCTCCTGTGGTCATGAATGGTACTTCGGCTCGTTCTGTCCATGGACTTCCTCTGGTGGGTGTTTCTGAGTTTCACAGGTGACGAGGTTAATTCGTTAGCTGCTGCTCTATTTAACTCCACTTAGATCTTTGCTCCATGCCACCTGTCAATGTTCCAGTATTGGTCTAGTTCACTCCTGGATCGTTCTTGTGACCTGTCTTCCCATCAGAAGCTAAGTTCCAGCTTGTATTTCTTTGGTTTGCTATTTTTCTGTCCAGCTTGCTATTTAATTTGTTGTCTTGCTTGCTGGAAGCTCTGGGACGCAGAGGGAGCGCCTCCGCACCGTGAGTCGGTGCGGAGGGTCTTTTTGCGCCCTCTGCGTGGTCTTTTTGTAGGTTTTTGTGCTGACCGCAAAGTAACCTTTCCTATCCTCGGTCTGTTCAGTAAGTCGGGCCTCACTTTGCTAAATCTATTTCATCTCTGTGTTTGTATTTCATCTTTACTCAGTCATTATATGTGGGGGGCTGCCTTTTCCTTTGGGGAATTTCTCTGAGGCAAGGTAGGCTTTATTTTTCTATCTTCAGGGCTAGCTAGTTTCTTAGGCTGTGCCGAGTTGCATAGGGAGCGTTAGGCGCAATCCACGGCTATTTCTAGTGTGTTTCATAGGTTTAGGGATTGCGGTCAGCAGAGTTCCCACGTCCCAGAGCTCGTCCTTATTATCAGTAACTATCAGGTCATTCCGTGTGCTCTTAACCACCAGGTCCATTATTGTCCTGACCACCAGGTCATAACAGTACAGGTGGCCCAAAGTACTAATGCATCTCAATAGAGGGATAAGAGAAGTTCTGAGACCATTTTTTTTTCTTTGCAGTGTGTTTTGTCTCTATTTTCCCCTTTACCTCTGGGTGGTTCAGGACACTGGTGTAAACATGGACGTTCAAGGTCTGTCCTCTTGGATGGATAATCTCACTACAAGGATACAAAACATTCAATATTTTGTGGTTCAGAATCCGATGTCAGAGCCTAGGATTCCAATTCCTAATTTGTTTTTTGGTGATAGATCTAAGTTCTTGAATTTCAAAAATAATTGTAAATTGTTTCTTGCCTTGAAACCTCGCTCCTCAGGTGACCCTGTTCAACAAGTAAAGATCATTATTTCTTTGTTACGTGGTGACCCTCAAGACTGGGCATTTTCCCTTGCGCCAGGAGATCCGGCATTGCGTGATGTTGATGCGTTTTTCCTGGCGCTTGGATTGCTTTATGACGAACCTAATTCAGTGGATCAGGCAGAGAAAATCTTGCTGGCTCTGTGTCAGGGTCAGGATGAAGCGGAGATATATTGTCAGAAGTTTAGAAAGTGGTCTGTGCTCACTCAGTGGAATGAATGTGCCCTGGCAGCAATCTTCAGAAAGGGTCTCTCTGAAGCCCTTAAGGATGTCATGGTGGGGTTTCCCATGCCTGCTGGTCTGAATGAGTCTATGTCCTTGGCCATTCAGATCGATCGACGCTTGCGTGAGCGTAAAGCTGTGCACCATTTGGCGGTACTATCTGAGCATGGGCCTGAGCCTATGCAATGTGATAGGACTTTGACCAGAGCTGAACGGCAAGAACACAGACGTCGGAATGGGCTATGTTTTTACTGTGGTGATTCCACTCATGCTATCTCCGATTGTCCTAAGCGCACTAAGCGGTTCGCTAGGTCTGCCACCATTGGTACGGTACAGTCTAAATTTCTATTATCCGTTACTCTGATTTGCTCTTTGTCATCCTATTCTGTTATGGCATTTGTGGATTCAGGCGCTGCCCTGAATTTGATGGACTTGGAGTATTCTAGGCGCTGTGGTTTTTTCTTGGAGCCCTTGCAGTATCCTATTCCATTGAGAGGAATTGATGCTACGCCTTTGGCCAAGAATAAGTCTCAGTATTGGACCCAATTGACCATGTGCATGGCTCCTGCACATCAGGAGGATATCCGCTTTCTGGTGTTGCATAATCTGCATGATGTGGTCGTTTTGGGGTTGCCATGGCTACAGGTTCATAATCCAGTATTGGACTGGAAATCTATGTCTGTGTCCAGCTGGGGTTGCCAGGGGGTACATGGTGATGTTCCATTTTTGTCTATTTCGTCTTCCACTCCTTCTGAAGTTCCAGAGTTTTTGTCGGATTATCGGGATGTATTTGATGAGCCCAAAGCCAGTGCCCTACCTCCTCATAGGGATTGCGATTGTGCAATTAATTTGATTCCTGGTAGTAAGTTTCCTAAGGGCCAATTGTTCAATTTATCTGTGCCAGAACACGCCGCTATGCGGAGTTATACAAAGGAATCCTTGGAGAAGGGTCATATTCGCCCGTCGTCATCACCATTAGGAGCAGGGTTCTTTTTTGTGGCCAAGAAGGATGGTTCTTTGAGACCTTGTATTGATTACCGCCTTCTTAATAAAATTACTGTCAAATTTCAGTATCCTTTGCCGTTGCTGTCTGATTTGTTTGCTCGTATTAAAGTGGCTAGTTGGTTCACCAAGATAGATCTTCGAGGGGCGTATAATCTTGTGCGTATTAAACAAGGCGATGAATGGAAAACAGCATTTTATACGCCCGAGGGCCATTTTGAGTACCTGGTTATGCCATTCGGGCTTTACAATGCTCCATCAGTATTTCAGTCCTTTATGCATGACATCTTCCGAGAGTACCTGGATAAATTCCTGATTGTGTATTTGGATGATATTTTGGTCTTTTCGGATGATTGGGAGTCTCATGTGAAGCAGGTCAGAATGGTGTTCCAGGTCCTTCGTGCGAATTCCTTGTTTGTGAAGGGGTCAAAGTGTCTCTTTGGAGTTCAGAAGGTTTCATTTTTGGGGTTCATTTTTTCCCCTTCTACTATCGAGATGGACCCTGTTAAAGTCCAGGCCATTTACGATTGGACTCAGCCGACATCTGGGAAGAGCCTGCAAAAGTTCCTGGGCTTTGCTAATTTTTATCGGCGCTTCATCGCTAATTTTTCTACTGTTGCTAAACCGTTGACTGATTTGACCAAGAAGGGTGCTGATGTGGTCAATTGGTCTTCTGCGGCTGTAGAGGCTTTTCAGGAGTTGAAGCGTCGTTTTTCTTCTGCCCCTGTGTTGTGCCAGCCAGATGTTTCGCTTCCGTTTCAGGTTGAGGTTGATGCTTCTGAGATTGGAGCAGGGGCTGTTTTGTCGCAGAGAAGTTCTGATGGCTCGGTGATGAAGCCATGTGCTTTCTTTTCTAGAAAGTTTTCGCCTGCTGAGCGTACTATGATGTTGGTAATCATGAATTGTTGGCCATGAAGTGGGCATTCGAGGAGTTGCGTCATTGGCTGGAAGGAGCCAAGCATCGCGTGGTGGTCTTGACAGATCACAAGAATTTGACTTATCTTGAGTCTGCCAAACGGTTGAATCCAAGACAGGCTCGATGGTCGTTATTTTTCTCCCGTTTTGATTTTGTGGTTTCGTACCTTCCGGGCTCTAAGAATGTGAAGGCTAATGCCCTGTCAAGGAGTTTTGTGCCTGACTCTCCGGGTGTTCCTGAGCCGGCGGGTATTCTCAAAGAGGGGGTAATTTTGTTTGCCATCTCCCCTGATTTGCAGCGGGTGCTGCAAAAATTTCAGGCTGATAGACCTGACCGTTGCCCAGCGGAAAAACTGTTTGTCCCTGATAGATGGACTAGTAGAGTTATCTCTGAGATTCATTGTTCAGTGTTGGCTGGGCATCCTGGAATCTTTGGTACCAGAGATTTGGTGGCTAGATCCTTCTGGTGGCCGTCTTTGTCGCGGGATGTGCGTTCTTTTGTGCAGTCCTGTGGGACTTGTGCTCGGGCTAAGCCCTGCTGTTCTCGTGCCAGTGGGTTGCTTTTGCCCTTGCCGGTCCCGAAGAGGCCCTGGACGCATATTTCTATGGATTTTATTTCGGATCTCCCCGTCTCTCAAAAGATGTCGGTCATTTGGGTGGTTTGTGATCGCTTTTCTAAGATGGTCCATTTGGTACCTTTGTCTAAATTGCCTTCCTCCTCTGATTTGGTGCCATTATTTTTCCAGCATGTGGTTCGTTTACATGGTATCCCGGAGAACATCGTTTCTGACAGAGGTTCCCAGTTTGTTTCAAGGTTTTGGCGATCCTTTTGTGCTAGGATGGGCATTGATTTGTCTTTTTCCTCGGCTTTCCATCCTCAGACAAATGTCCAAACCGAACGAACTAATCAAACTTTGGAAACATATCTGAGATGCTTTGTTTCTGCTGATCAGGATGATTGGGTGTCCTTTTTGCCATTGGCTGAGTTCGCCCTTAATAATCGGGCCAGCTCTGCTACTTTAGTTTCGCCGTTTTTCTGCAATTCTGGTTTCCATCCTCGTTTCTCTTCAGGGCAGGTTGAGTCTTCAGACTGTCCTGGTGTAAATACTGTGGTGGATAGGTTGCAGCAGATTTGGGCTCATGTGGTGGACAATTTGACATTGTCCCAGGAGAAGGCTAAACGTTTCGCTAACCGCCGGCGCTGTGTGTGTCCCCGACTTCGTGTTGGGGATTTGGTTTGGTTGTCGTCTCGTTATGTTCCTATGAAGGTTTCCTCTCCTAAGTTTAAGCCTCGTTTCATTGGTCTGTATAAGATTTCTGAGGTTATCAATCCTGTGTCATTTCGTTTGGCCCTTCCTGCTTCTTTTGCCATCCATAATGTGTTCCATAGGTCGTTATTGCGGAGATATGTGGCACCTGTGGTTCCATCCGTTGATCCTCCTGCCCCGGTGTTAGTTGAGGGGGAGTTGGAGTATGTGGTGGAGAAGATTTTGGATTCTCGTGTTTCGAGACGGAAACTCCAGTACCTGGTCAAGTGGAAGGGTTATGGTCAGGAAGATAATTCCTGGGTTTTTGCCTCTGATGTTCATGCTGCCGATCTGGTTCGTGCCTTTCATTTGGCTCATCCTGGTCGGCCTGGGGGCTCTGGTGAGGGTTCGGTGACCCCTCCTCAAGGGGGGGGTACTGTTGTCAATTCGGTTGTCGGGCTCCCTCCTGTGGTCATGAATGGTACTTCGGCTGGTTCTGTCCATGGACTTCCTCTGGTGGGTGTTTCTGATTTTCACAGGTGACGAGGTTAATTCGTTAGCTGCTGCTCTATTTAACTCCACTTAGATCTTTGCTCCATGCCACCTGTCAATGTTCCAGTATTGGTCTAGTTCACTCCTGGATCGTTCTTGTGACCTGTCTTCCCATCAGAAGCTAAGTTCCAGCTTGTATTTCTTTGGTTTGCTATTTTTCTGTCCAGCTTGCTATTTAATTTGTTGTCTTGCTTGCTGGAAGCTCTGGGAGTGAGTCGGTGCGGAGGGTCTTTTTGCGCCCTCTGCGTGGTCTTTTTGTAGGTTTTTGTGCTGACCGCAAAGTAACCTTTCCTATCCTCGGTCTGTTCAGTTAGTCGGGCCTCACTTTGCTAAATCTATTTCATCTCTGTATTTGTATTTTCATCTTTACTCACAGTCATTATATGTGGGGGGCTGCCTTTTCCTTTCGGGAATTTCTCTGAGGCAAGGTAGGCTTTATTTTTCTATCTTCAGGGCTAGCTAGTTTCTTAGGCTGTGCCGAGTTGCATAGGGAGCGTTAGGCGCAATCCACGGCTATTTCTAGTGTGTTTGATAGGTTTAGGGATTGCGGTCAGCAGAGTTCCCACGTCCCAGAGCTCGTCCTTATTATCAGTAACTATCAGGTCATTCCGTGTGCTCTTAACCACCAGGTCCATTATTGTCCTGACCACCAGGTCATAACACCCCACATAGTATGATGGCCACCACAGTCCTCACATAGTATGATGGCCACCACAGCCCCCACATAGTATGATGGCCAACACAGCCCCCACATAGTATGATGGCCAACACAGCCCCCACATAGTATGATGGCCACCACATCCCCCGCATATTATGATGGCCACCACAGCCCCTGCCTAGTATGATGGCTACCTCAGCCCCCACACAGTATGATGGCCACCACAGGCCCTGCATAATGTGATGGCCACCACAGCCCCCCGCATAGTGTGATGGCCACCACAGGCCCTGCACAGTATGATGGCCACCACCGGCCCCCACATAGTATGATGGCCACCACAGCCCCTGCACAGTATGATGGCCACCACAGCCCCTGCATAGTATGATGGCCACCACAGCCCCCGCATAGTATGATGGCCACCACAGCCCCCACACAGTATGATGGACACCACAGCCCCCGCACAGTATGATGGCCACCACAGCCCCCGCACAGTATGATGGCCACCAAAGCCCCTGCATAGTATGATGGCCACCACAGCCCCCACACAGTATGATGGCCACCACAGCCCCCACACAGTATGATGGTCACCACAGCCCCCACACAGTATGATGGCCACCACAGCCCCCGCACAGTATGATGGCCACCACAGCCCCTGCACAGTATGATGGCCACCACAGCCCCCGCACAGTATGATGGCCACCACAGCCCCCACACAGTATGATGGCCACCACAGCCCCCACACAGTATGATGGCCACCACAGCCCCCACACAGTATGATGGCCACCACAGCCCCCGCACAGTATGATGGCCACCACAGCCCCCGCACAGTATGATGGCCACCACAGCCCCCGCACAGTATGATGCTCCTCACAGCCCCATACAAGTAATGAAGATAATATAAAAAAATATCCTGCCTGTCTGTAGTCTGCAAGTATAAAGTAACATGCAAACTACAGAACAGAGCAAGCTAGGGCAGGTAGGCCAAGTCTTCCTGCTCGTCCGCAGAGTTTAACTATGTCAGCATGCTGTACAGTTGAGGGTGGTGGTCTCTCCGGGTGGGCCCCACCGTGCGAGAGAGCACAGGGCGACTGCCCCTCTCCTCACCAGTAGCTATATGGGCACCTAATATATAGCTGAACACAACTGCCCCCATCAGGAGAGCAGTACAGGTAATATATAGAATTTGGGGTAGTAAATCATTTCACAGTCCACATTCCGAGCAGTCGGCCTGGAATTCTCTCATTTATGGTAGGAACTGACAAGAAATCTGTCATGTTTATATGTTCAGTAGGGCGCTGGGTTAGACCTGGGGGCGTCTACTACTCATGTCTGCCAAGATATATTGGTAGCTACTTGCTTTCTTGACAGTGAATTATTGCAAAATCTTCAAAGAACTAAAATTTCAAGAAACTTTTGATTAAAAAAGCTGAAATATGTTATAAATTATTAGAATTTATTTATTTAGAACTTGGATATATTTGTAAAATAAATGTATCGGGTTTTAGAAAATAATCTTTGGGAAAAAAAACATCCAAATAATAGTAAAAGAGAAAAAAAAGTGCACAAATAATTAGAAACAGACAGTAGTCAAATAATACCTCCAAAAAGACCCCGGATAGTGATTGAATAATATGATTTTTTCCTAACAATAGAGTGCTGCCATACACCAATGTGTAGAATTATTAGGCAATTTGTATTTTGATGATATTGGGGGTCCCAAGCAAGGAACCCACCTATGTAACATCTGTATACCCATGGTTGTCATTTCTATGACATTAATATCCTCTTCCAATTCCATCTAGAATTAATGTCTACCCGAAAGGACCAGCTGAGAATATAATGGGACGCTTTGGGAGCCCCCACGACATAAATTGATATACTTTCTATACGTTTAGATTGTGTCGTTGCTTATAGGATGTAAAAATTATTCCTTCTCTTTTCTAGAGAAAAATCTTAGGAAACCACTTCTTCCCTAGTTCACACATACCTACACGCCAAAAATATCTTCCAACTTCTGCAGAATGGTACCAAATGGGTCAATAACAAAAATAGAGATGACAGATGCCGTATACTATGTGATCATTTTGTGTCAGGTCTCTTTATATAGTAGCATCCAAAAAAATAAAATGTTCTGTGCCGCTCGTTTACAAGGTGATCAGGAAGGGGAAGAATCCACTGCCAGACACCCCCGGGGAAAAAGGATCAGGCATGTTAAAAAACAAGATGCCCAATCCTCCCCAACATATGACATCAGGGGGAGTGTCATTCTTCCAAAAGCCATAACTTTTCTTATTTTTCCATCCACATAACCCATATGAAGGCTTGTTTTATTATGAAAAAAAGTTCAATTTCACAATTGTAAGAATATAGAATTCTGCAGTCCCATACAGTAGCAGCAGATTTTTAGCAAAAGACCACAAATCCACTTTAACCAGCTCATTTGAGCTATCTTGATGTGGTCTAGATTTTCTACTCTTTTATTCTATGAATAACCACATATCTGCAAGCAAGTTACCAGTTTTCCTATGAATCTCTGCTATTTTTATGTATGGTGCCCCTGATGAAGCATTTGTGAAACGCGCGTCGGGTGTTTCGTAGGCTGGCCTCCGTTTAGTGCATGCACTTTTTGCACTTTATGTAATTTAACGTTTGGAAATTAGCTCTTTTGACACTCTAATGTTAAACACTGTGTGGGTGTATAATGTGATATTACTTTTTGCATCAGTTAGTTGTGCAATTATATGGCTCTACAGGTACTCTTCCTGTGTTTTACTACTTTGTGATAGGTGCCTTCTTACTATTGGGGCTCCATTTTTAACTCATCCACCAATTTGTCCTTGTCTGTTTTGTTGAATATTTGTAAGCTTTTTAATGTTTAATAAAATTGTTTTAAAATAAATTATTACTGTAGTCCTGGAAAACATTTGCTCTCTTTATTTTCTTATTCCTTTGCTTAACTGCAGTTTTGCAAGCATCATACGAGTTTGCCTATACACCTCTCCTACTCCAGTGTAACTGCACCTCTGCAATCAAGATACCAGTTTGCCTATACACCTCTCCTACTCCAGTGTAACTGCACCTCTGCAAGCAAGGTACCAGTTTGCCTATACATCTCTCCTACTCCAGTGTAACTGCACCTCTGCAAGCAAGATACCAGTTTGCCTATACATCTCTCCTACTCCAGTGTAACTGCACCTCTGCAAGCAAGGTACCAGTTTGCCCATACATCTCTGCTAATCCTGTGCTTAGCTTCACTCCTGCAGTAAGATTCTAACATGCACACATAGATTGTGGGCTCACTGTGCCATAGGGCTGGGCTTACCTAGAAGGGTCATGGCAAAGCAGCTACCATGTCTTTGCTAGGGCTCCTAATGGTGGAGTTAAACTTGAGCTGCAGGTAGACGCAGGGTATCACTCCTAGGCAGTTCCTGATACTGCAGCTGCTCACAGACAAGGACTAGACTTGCAGTAATTGGCAGCACAGGTTTAGACTACACAGGTTCTAGATCCTTGGGCAGAGCGGACACTGACACAGAGTCACTGACAGGGATGGATTCGGATCCTGGAACAGGCCCCAACCGTACAGACTCTGGCTTTAGAACACTAACCATGACAGACACTGGTACAAATTCTTTATGGATTACTATGGATTGTGCATTATACTTTATGGATGACTATGAGGTGCATTATACTTTATGGATGACTATGGGCTGTGCATTATACTTTATGGATGACTATGAGGTGCATTATACTTTATGGATGACTATGGGGGCACATTATACTTTATGGATGACTATGGGCCGTGCATTATACTTTATGCATGACTATGAGGTGCATTATACTTTATGGATGACTATGGGCCGTGCATTATACTTTATGGATGACTATGAGGTGCATTATACTTTATGGATGACTATGAGGTGCATTATACTTTATGGATGACTGTGGGCTGTGCATTATACTTTATGGATGACTATGAGGTGCATTATACTTTATGGATGACTATGGGGGCACATTATACAGTACTTTATGGATGACTATGGGCCATGCATTATACTTTATGGATGACTATGAGGTGCATTATACTTTATGGATGACTATGAGGTGCATTATACTTTATGGATGACTATGGGGGCACATTATACTTTATGGATGACTATGGGCTATGCATTATACTTTATGGATGACTATGAGGTGCATTATACTTTATGGATGACTATGGGCTGTGCATTATACTTTATGGATGACTGTGAGGTGTATTATACTTTATGGATGACTATGGGGTTGCATTATACTTTATGGATGACTATGGGCTGTGCATTATACTTTATGGATGACTATGAGGTGTATTATACTTTATCGATGACTATGGGGTTGCATTATACTTTATGGATGACTATGGGCTGTGCATTATACTTTATGGATGACTATGAGGTGTATTATACTTTATGGATGACTATGGGGGCACATTATACTTTATGGATGACTATGGGCTGTGCATTATACTTTATGGATGACTATGAGGTGTATTATACTTTATCGATGACTATGGGGTTGCATTATACTTTATGGATGACTATGGGCTGTGCATTATACTTTATGGATGACTATGAGGTGCATTATACTTTATGGATGACTATGGGCTGTGCATTATACTTTATGGATGACTATGAGGTGTATTATACTTTATGGATGACTATGGGGTTGCATTATACTTTATGGATGACTATGGGCTGTGCATTATACTTTATGGATGACTATGAGGTGTATTATACTTTATCGATGACTATGGGGTTGCATTATACTTTATGGATGACTATGGGCTGTGCATTATACTTTATGGATGACTATGAGGTGTATTATACTTTATCGATGACTATGGTGTTGCATTATTCTTTATGGATGACTATGGGGCACATTATAGTTTATGGATGACTATGGGCCGTGCATTATACTTTATGGATGACTATGGGGGCACATTATGCTTTATGGATGACTATGGGCTGTGCATTATACTTTATGGATGACTATGGGCTGTGCATTATACTTTATGGATGACTATTATTATTTTTATTATTATTATTATGCATTTTTATAGCGCCATTTATTCCATGGCGCTTTACATGTGAATACGGGGCAGATATAGACAAATACATTAAACATGAGCAGATAACAAGGCACACGAGTACATAAGGAGGGAGGACCTTATGACTATGAGGTGCATTATACTTTATGGATGACTATGGGGTTGCATTATTCTTTATGGGTGACTATAGGGCACATTATAGTTTATGGATGACTATGGGGGTGCATTATACTTTATGGATGACTATAGGCTGTGCATTATACTTTATTGAGAACTATGGGGGTGCATTATACTGTATGGATTACTATGGGGGTGCATTATACTTTATTGAGGAGTATGGGGGTGCATTATACTTTAAGATGACTATAGGGGTTATTATACTGTATGGATGACTATGGGGGTGCATTATGCTTTACGGATTACTATGGGGTGCATTATGCTTTATGGATGGCAATGGGGTTGCATTATACTTTATGGATGACTATGGGCTGTGCATTATACTTTATGGATGACTATAGGCTGTGCATTATACTTTATTGAGAACTATGGGGGTGCATTATACTGTATGGATTACTATGGGGTGCATTATACTTTATTGAGGAGTATGGGGGTGCATTATACTTTAAGATGACTATGGGGGTTATTATACTGTATGGATGACTATGGGGGTGCATTATGCTTTACGGATTACTATGGGGTGCATTATGCTTTATGGATGACAATGGGGTTGCATTATACTTTATGGATGACTATGGGCTGTGCATTATACTGTATGGATTACTATGGGGTGCATTATACTGTATGGATTACTATGGGGTGCATTATGCTTTATTGATGACAATGGGGTTGCATTATACTTTATGGATGACTATGGGCTGTGAATTATACTTTTAAGATGACTATGGGCCACTTACACCTTTTCCATAGGGCCCCATGACTTCTATATACAGTACAGCTCTGTTGCACCATCGCCTCTGGTCTGTGCCGTTCACTCATGACCTATAACTTAGACAATCCACCAGTTGAGCCCATAACATAATGATTGTCTTCCACATGATAGCTCGCAAACTATATGAAGACCGTAAGACCAAAACTACCATCTAGAAAACTTTTTTGAGACCTCAACAACCTTATTTATTAGTCCTTCATGGTACAAGGGGCAGGTTTGGAGTATGATCCCCACAATTAGACAATATTGCCTACAACAGAGCTCCGAGACAGAGTAAACGCCTCTAGTCGTTGTAGTAGAAGGACTTCTCCAAAAAGTATCTAACCACATTTTCAGCTTTTGGCTGCAGTTCTTCTCCATTATCACTCATGGTCGAGATATTAGTAAATGAAGCTTGGTCATTGTTAATTGCATCAATCATGGCGGCATCTGACGTTTCCTCTTTGGCAGGAATCCCAGCTCCATTCACCAAATATTTCCTGCTATAAAAGAGTGATCATCAAAGTCAGACGCGAGCCTAATCTCAACCCAAACATTCCACATCACCCATTCCTCCAGCTATTTATAAACTACAATCTGGGAAATTTTAAGTGAAGACTTTCAGGAGGGAAAACGCGGCATGTATAACGTTAGGCAGAAAAGAAATCGGTAAGGGATACGTTATCGTTACTCACTTAAAGGGACTTTTTCAAGACTGTGATAAAGAAGTTGCAGGTCAAGTTAGGGTTCAAGATCATGTTAGCTGGGGCATCTTCAGATAATATCTCACTGAAAAGGGTCACCTCTTACTGACATCTTAAGAAAGTGTTAAAGACATTATTTATGGAATAAGTGATATATTTCTTGTTTTATAAAGGGCTGTGATATTCATCTTTACAGATCCCTTGCAGCCTGGAGCTACCATTTATCAATTATTCGGTGTGGCGGGCTACTGCTGGTGCCAGAGATTGGCTCTAACCTCTAAGGGAATTTCGGCCATTCTAGGTGTGCCAAGGCAATTTCAAGAGGTAGAGACCAGCCCTGATCGGGAGCAGCAAGAGATCAGTGAGGATCATTATTACAAGGTCTGAACCCTATAAAAACCAATTGTTATTTCTTGGAAAACAATTTTAAAAGTAGCTTTTTTTTTTTTTACTGACACATCCATTCCTTTATCTACAAGCTAAAGATCATGGATACACCAGGGCAACACATTATTTTATGTGTGGTCACGCTCCACATCCTGCTCTCTAGTGTTTGTTTTGTGATCAATGTCTAGGTCAGGGGATGCACGTTGGGGCCTTAATATTGTAGGGCCATCATATTTTGGGGGACATCATACTGTGCATGGGAGATACTGTTGGGGCATTGTATCTTGTGTTGAGAGGACATTTGGAGAATCATGCTGTCTTTGTGGAAGACTGTGGGGGCATAGTACTCTGTGGGGGGCTGTGGAGTCATTATAATTTATGTATATGGGGGAATGTACTGTGGGGGATATACTGTCTGTAGGGGAATGTACTGTGGGGAAAAATACTGTGGAGGTCTCATACTGTATGTGGGGGAACTTACTATGGACACATCATAGTTTGTGCAGTGAGGACTGTGGGGGCATCGTATTGTGGGGGGCTGTGGAGTAATCATAATGTGCGGGGGGACTGTGGTTGGGATCTGTGTGTATGGGTGCTGTGAGGAATATACTGTGGGGGCATCATACTGTGTATAAAAGGGGCTTTGAGAGACTGTGGGAGAATTATGCTGTGTGAGGGAGAGCTTTGGGGTTATCATACTGTGTTGGGGGATGGTAGGGGCATAATACTGTGCGTGCGTGTCTATTGGGGCATATAGTGTGTAGGGGAATGTACTATGGGGGAATGTACTATGTGTGGGGGACTGTACTGTGGGGCATCATACTGTCGGGACATCATACTGTGTCTGGGGGAATGTACTGTGGAGACATCATACCGTAAACAGATCATTCATTCTCTGAGCTGAAATATCCTGCATGTCTATTGCTCCAGTCCCTGACAGCAAGCAGCTTGAATGGTATCTGAGTCATTCCATCTTCGGCATTGAATCCTGCATATATCTATATATGTTAGTCATCCTATTATGCATTTTTTGTGTTTATAGATATTTAATCTGACTTTGCATGTCCTTACTCAGCGAGATCACATAACTGTTTCAAAGTGCTTTATGATCCATGTAGACCTGGACATTTGTTTATCTGATCACTACATTTATTGTGTCCTGTTGTCTCAACTGAGTTTGATTGATTGCTAACGAGCTTTAACACAAAAAAAAAAAAAAAAAAAATAGGAAGATCTAAGGGCTAGCCTTCTATAAATGTAGACTTAGCTTGGGGAAGCATTCATGCAGGGGTGCATTCGTGCACTTGTATTCGTGTATTTTTATTCAAAGTACTTTTTTTTCTAAGTACTCGGCAGTTATAACATGGCAGTTAGACAGGTAAGACAATCTAAATCTATTCCCTATTCACTTGAAACAACACAAATACTCACCATATTTATTTGCATATTCTATATCCTGGCTGCTGCATTCACTCACATTCACCGCCCTTGCATTAACTCTCTACACTCCATCCATATCGGCCCCTCTGTCCTTGCCTCTCCTATGTATAGCACTCATGCT
Organism: Ranitomeya imitator; assembly: GCF_032444005.1. Classification (NCBI taxonomy): domain Eukaryota; kingdom Metazoa; phylum Chordata; class Amphibia; order Anura; family Dendrobatidae; genus Ranitomeya; species Ranitomeya imitator. The sequence continues at coordinate 811,915,065 of NC_091284.1, read as the reverse complement.
CTATTCACATTGCTTAGCAGCGCAGATCCATTCAGTCCCAACATCCAACACAAGAGACGCTCTCACAAATCACTTAACCATCTGCTCACTCTTTCGATCCTCCTCCTCCTAGTTGCTGGAGACATCTCTCCAAACCCCGGCCCCCCATGTTATAGCCAGTCAAACCTCCCAACTGCTACACTCAGAAACCCCTCTAACCTTATTAATATTCCCTGCATGCCTTCTGTCTCTTTGAATTGTGCCCTTTGGAATTCTCGCTCTGTGTGTAATAAACTCTCCTTCATCCATGACTTCTTCCTTTCTAATTCTCTTAATCTCCTGGCTCTTACTGAAACCTGGATCCAGCAGTCAGACACCACCGCTGCTGCTGCTCTTTCATATGGTGGACTGCACTTTTCTCATACCCCAAGATCGGATAACAGAGCAGGTGGAGGCGTTGGTCTGCTCCTTTCACCAAAATGTACTTTCCAAGTTATCCCCCAAGTACCCTCACTTGTCTTCCCTTCCTTTGAGGTCCATGTGGTCAGACTCTACGTCCCCTTCTCCATGCGAGTGGTGGTGGTGTATCGTCCTCCCGGCCCCTCTCATCAGTTCCTGGATCACTTTGCCACCTGGCTTCCACACTTTCTTTCCTGTGACACCCCCACCCTTATCATGGGTGATTTCAACATCCCTATTGCCTCTCCCCTCTCCCCATCTGCTTCTCACCTTTTGGCTCTAACCTCCTCTTTCGGCCTCTCGCAGCATACTAACTCTCCAACACATGAAGATGGAAACTCCCTTGACTTGGTCTTCTCCCGGCTTTGCTCAGTGGATGATTTCACAAACTCCCCTCTCCCACTCTCTGACCACCACCTTCTTTCATTCTCTATCAAGAACTGCCATCCCGCTCAGGTCACCCACACTTTCCACACTTATAGAAACATACAGGCCATTAACACCCAGGAACTTATGAAGAACTTGCAGTCCTCATTGGCCCCAATCTCCTCCATCTCATGTCCTGATTCTGCTCTGAAGCATTACAATGAAACCCTGCAAAGTGCCCTGGATGAAGCTGCTCCTCCTATACATAAAACAACTCGGCACAGACGGCAACAACCGTGGCACACGCTGCAAACACGTTTCCTGCAGCGGTGCTCCAGGTGCGCAGAACGTCTGTGGAGAAAATCTAATCTACCCGAAGATTTCATCCATTATAAGTTCATGCTAAAGACATACAATTCTGCCCTTCACCTCTCCAAACAAACCTACTTCAACACCCTCATCACCTCCCTGTCCAATAACCCTAAACGTCTCTTTGACACGTTCCAGTCCCTACTCAACCCAAGAGCGCAGGCCCCAACCACGGATCTCCGTGCTGACAATCTGGCCAATTACTTCAAAGAAAAAATTGACCATATTCGACAGGAAATCATCTCCCAATCTCTTCATACCATGCACTGTCCTCCCTCCCCCACTGCATCTAGTTCACTCTCTGACTTTGAACCAGTTACAGAAGAAGAAGTAAGCAGGCTCCTTGCATCTTCTCGCCCGACCACTTGCACCAGTGACCCCATTCCGTCACATTTCCTCCAGTCCCTTTCCCCGGCTGTCACCTCTCACCTAACAAAAATATTCAACCTTTCCCTCACTTCCGGTATTTTTCCCTCCTCATTTAAGCATGCCATCATACATCCATTACTTAAAAAACCATCCCTCGACCAAAACTGTGCCGCTAATTATAGACCTGTCTCTAATCTTCCCTTCATCTCTAAACTCCTCGAACGCCTGGTCCACTCCCGTCTTACCCGCTATCTCTCAGATAACTCTCTTCTCGACCCTCTTCAATCTGGTTTCCGCTCTTTACACTCTACTGAAACTGCCCTCATTAAAGTCTCTAATGACCTACTAACAGCTAAATCTAATGGTCACTACTCCATGCTAATTCTCTTGGATCTCTCTGCAGCATTTGATACTGTGGATCATCAGCTCCTCCTCACTATGCTCCGCTCCATCGGCCTCAAGGACACCGTTCTCTCCTGATTCTCCTCCTATCTCTCTGACCGATCCTTCACTGTATGTTTCGCTGGTTCCTCCTCCTCTCACCTTCCCCTTACTGTTGGGGTTCCTCAAGGATCAGTCCTAGGCCCCCTCCTCTTCTCTTTGTATACTGCCCCTATTGGACAAACAATCAGTAGATTTGGCTTCCAGTACCATCTCTATGCTGACGACACCCAACTATACACTTCTTCTCCTGATCTCACGCCTGCCTTATTAGAAAACACCAGTGATTGTCTTACCGCTGTCTCTAGCATCATGTCCTCCCTCTATCTGAAACTAAACCTGTCAAAAACTGAACTCCTCGTGTTTTCTCCCTCTACTAACCTACCTTTGCCTGACATTGCCATCTCCGTTTGCGGTTCCACCATTACTCCAAAGCAACATGGCCGCTGCCTTGGGGTCATCCTTGATTCTGACCTTTCATTCACCCCCCACATCCGATCACTGGCTCGCTCTTCTTACCTGCATCTCAAAAACATTTCTAGAATTCGCCCTTTTCTTACTTTCGACTCTGCAAAAACTCTTACTGTTTCACTTATTCATTCTCGTCTGGACTATTGTAACTCTCTACTAATCGGCCTCCCTCTTACCAAACTCTCCCCGCTCCAATCTGTCCTGAATGCTGCTGCCAGGATCATATTCCTCACCAACCGTTACACCGATGCCTCTACCTTGTGCCAGTCATTACACTGGTTACCCATCCACTCAAGAATCTAGTACAAAACTACTACCCTCATCCACAAAGCACTCCATGGCTCAGCACCACCCTACATCTCCTCTCTGGTCTCAGTCTACCACCCTACCCGTGCCCTCCGCTCCGCTGATGACCTCAGGTTAGCATCCTCAATAATCAGAACCTCCCACTCCCGTCTCCAAGACTTTACACGTGCTGCGCCGATTCTTTGGAATGCACTACCTAGGATAATACGATTAATCCCCAATCCCCACAGTTTTAAGCGTGCCCTAAAAACTCATTTGTTCAGACTGGCCTACCGCCTCAATGCATTAACCTAACGATCCCTGTGTGGCCTATATTAAAAAAAAAAAAAAAATTAATTAACTGGTTCATGCAGCTTTACATGAACACCCAAGCCTTACACTATGGCTGGTCCGAATAACTATAGCAATTGTTACCATCCACCTCTCGTGTCTCCCCTTTTCCTCATAGTTTGTAAGCTTACGAGCAGGGCCCTCACTCCTCTTGGTATCTGTTTTGAACTGTATTTCTGTTATGCTGTAATGTCTATTGTATGTACAAGTCCCCTCTATAATTTGTAAAGCGCTGCGGAACATGTTGGCGCTATATAAATAAAAATTATTATTATTATTATTATTATTATTATACCGTGTGTGAGGGACTGTACTGCGGAGGCATCATACTGTGTGTGGGGGACTGTACTGCGGAGGCATCATACTGTGTGTGGGGGAATGTACTGCGGAGGCAACATGCTGTGTGTGGGGGAATGTACTGCGGAGGCAACATGCTGTGTGTGGGGGAATGTACTGCGGAGACATCATACTGTGTGTGAGGGAATGTACTGCGGAGGCATCATACTGTGTGTGGGAGAATGTACTGCGGAGGCAACATGCTGTGTGGGGGAATGGACTGCGGAGGCAACATGCTGTGTGTGGGGGAATGGACTGCGGAGGCATCATACCGTGTGTGGGGGAATGTACTGCGGAGACATCATACTGTGTGTGGGGGAATGTACTGCGGAGACATCATACTGTGTGTGGGGGAATGTACTGCGGAGGCATCATACTGTGTGTGGGGGAATGTACTGCGGAGGCAACATGCTGTGTGTGGGGGAATGTACTGTGGAGGCATCATACTGTGTGTGGGGGAATGTACTGCGGAGACATCATACTGTGTGTGGGGGAATGTACTGCGGAGACATCATACTGTGTGTGGGGGAATGTACTGCGGAGGCAACATGCTGTGTGTGGGGGAATGTACTGTGGAGGCATCATACTGTGTGTGGGGGAATGTACTGCGGAGACATCATACTGTGTGTGGGGGAATGTACTGCGGAGGCATCATACCGTGTGTGGGGGAATGTACTGCGGAGGCAACATGCTGTGTGTGGGGGAATGTACTGTGGAGGCATCATACTGTGTGTGGGGGAATGTACTGTGGAGGCATCATACTGTGTGTGGGGGAATGTACTGCGGAGGCAACATGCTGTGTGTGGGGGAATGTACTGTGGAGGCATCATACTGTGTGTGGGGGAATGTACTGTGGAGGCATCATACTGTGTGTGGGGGAATGTACTGCGGAGACATCATACTGTGTGTGGGGGAATGTACTGCGGAGGCATCATACCGTGTGTGGGGGAATGTACTGCGGAGGCATCATACTGTGTGTGGGGGAATGTACTGTGGAGACATCATACTGTGTGTGGGGGAATGTACTGCGGAGGCATCATACTGTGTGTGGGGGAATGTACTGCGGAGACATCATACTGTGTGTGGGGGAATGTACTGCGGAGGCATCATACTGTGTGTGGGGGAATGTACTGCGGAGGCATCATACTGTGTGTGGGGGAATGTACTGTGGGGAGCAATACTTCTATGTGGACACTTAGAAAGGATGGATGAGGTTAGGGAAGTTACTTAGCATAAAATAAAAATTGCTGCGCTATTTGTATGTGTGCTCTTTCCTGTCTTTCAGAGTTGGGCGTTATGGTCAATATTTAATGTCACTCACTGCAATATAGGGAACTGATATGATACTGGAAGGAAAAGCAAATATAGTCAGGTAAGATGGAGATTGGTACAAATGAACTAGCAGAGCCGGGCATGTGGGTAACACAGGTGGGCAGACACATCACAAAGCTTCGGTAACAGTGATGCAGCAGAGTTCGATATGTGGTCAGTTGTCAGACAAGCAAAGATTCAGCAATGGTGATTTTATAATCAGGGTCAATTAGGAGTCAAAATACATGGATGGGCACGTGACAGCTATTGAGCCCTATGGCTTTTGGCTTTTACCCAAATCTCCTCCTGGGAAAATTGTGAGCTAATGGAGATAAAGTGTTTTTTTGGAACTAAAATAGAAATTGCTGCTTATATTTCTGGGTTATTTTAGGTAAAAAGATCTCGTCGTTACATAAGATCGCTGTTCTCAGCAAGTAATTGGAGATCTCGAATGTGGACGTCTCCTGAAACAATGGGAACTACTTTTAGAAACATTACATCTTGTTGGCGAGCTCTGCCGAGAGCTGAGTTATCAGGAATTCCTCTCCAATCGATCTCGGCCTCCTAATATAATAGTAGTTTTTCTTTCCTTATCTTGCTTCTGTGGGCTGGAGATAATTGTGTTATACTGGTAGTGTAAGCAGCAGGAAGGCGTCCGGATCGCCTGCCAAGCTCAAAGGCCAATATTCATTTTGCATTTGCAGCACTGGGACAATGGTGTTTTCATTGCACTTCAGATTCCTGATGAATTGTTCTTTAGACAATGGATATCTGTGAGATGTCGTTAAAGGGTTAATATAGTGGGTGCCCAACAACGGTGTCATTTAAAGTTAATGGGCTCCAATGCAAAATCTGTAATGGGGCCCCCAACTACCATGTGCCTCTTATAAAACTGATACAACCTAGGGCCCTTTGGGCAACCTTGGGTACCTGAGCTTGGGTATGACTACTAAACCCAGTATAGGCCACTGGTTCATGCCTTCCAAATCTGGTGAGACATTGCAATTTCTCTTTAATTTCTCATCATAGTTTACTATTATCTTTACGATTTACAATATATAGGGCAGACGTGCACTGTGATACCTATCCCTTGACAAAGCTATTTCACCGGTGAAACGTGGAGCTCATTTTACCCATATAGACCATCCCATGGAACCGGTATCCACATTATATATGAGCGATTTGCTGCATTTTATCATCGCTTTACTTGATGTTGCATTATAGTCATGTTTTTCGTAGTCCTGAGGGGTTACCTTTATTTATTGACTGCCTTCATGGGAGCATTTGAGCCTCGTTATTGGCTTTATTTTATGGCTTATCATGTCTCTTGGTATGCATACTGTTGTCTTCGCACTACTTTGACGTCCTCGCTATCATATATTTCTAAATACTTTGCCCCTTGCTCTCTCTTGTGTCGAGCTAATCTCAGCACAGACGGGATTATCTGTACATCTTCCCCACTCATCGTGGGAACAGGGATAGGTATTTTTTTATTAGCCAGTACACGATTGTGAGTGGGGTTGGGTGGAGTGGAAAGCTACCATATTGTGGGAAGGGAAACCATGGGGCAGCACACTGTTGGGAATTACAATGTGTGTGTGTGTGTGTATGTGTGTGTTTGTCGGGGGCCACAGTAAAGATGTCCAATTAATTGAGTAGATGGATATCCCTCCCTTTTGGTATTTTAAGGAGTTACATTGAGCACCCAACGCATTACCCGTAAGGATATCTTTCAGTATCCCTCTTGGGTCGGGGTCAAACGACCATCAATTTTCTCATGCTAAAGAATTGGGCCGATTATGCTAGTGTCACTCAGATCTGAGTGTGATCTGATTCTCTAACATGAGAGAATCGTATCACAGACGGATGTGGTGACTATGTGAGGGGGACTATGGAGGCAACATACTATGTGAGGAGGACTATGGAGGCATCATACTATGTGAGGGGGACTATGGAAGCATCATACTGTGTGAGGGGGACTATGGAGGCATCATACTGTGTGAGGGGGACGATGGAGGAACATACTATGTGAGGGGGACTATGGAGGCATCATACTGTGTGAGGGGGACTATGGAAGCATCATACTGTGTGAGGGGGACTATGGAGGCATCATACTGTGTGAGGGGGACGATGGAGGAACATACTATGTGAGGGGGACTATGGAGGCATCATACTGTGTGAGGGGGACTATGGAAGCATCATACTGTGTGAGGGGGACTATGGAGGCATCATACTGTGTGAGGGGGACGATGGAGGAACATACTATGTGAGGGGGACTATGGAGGCATCATACTGTGTGAGGACTATGGATGCAACATACTATGTGAGGGGGACTATGGAGGCAACATACTATGTGAGGGGGATTATGGAGGCATCATAATATATGAGGGGGACTATGGAGGCATCATACTGTGTAAGGGGGACTATGGAGGCAACATACTATGTAAGGGGGCCTATGGAGGCATCATACAGTGTGAGGGGGACTATGGAGGCAACATACTATGTGAGGGGGATTATGGAGGCATCAAATTATGTGAGGAGGACTATGGAGGCATCATACTGTGTAAGGGGGACTATGAAGGCAACATACTATGTGAGGGGGACTATGGAGGCATCATACTGTGTGAGGGGGACTATGGAAGCACCATACTGTGTAAGAGGGACTATGAAAGCATCATACTGTGTGAGGGGGACTATAGAGGCATCATACTGTGTGAGGGGGACTTTGAAAGCATCATACTGTGTGAGGGGGACTATGAAAGCATCATACCGTGTGAGGAGGACTATGGAGGCATTATACTATGTGAGGAGGACTATGGAGGCATCATACTGTGTGAGGGAGACTATGGAGGCATCATACTGTGTGAGGGGGACTATGGAGGCATCATACTATGTGAGGGGGACTATAGAGGCATCATACTATGTGAAGGAGACTATGGAGGCATCATACTGTGTGAGGACTATGGAGGCATCATACTGTGTGAGGGGGACTATGAAAGCATCATACTGTGTGAGGGGGACTATGGAGGCAACATACTATGTGAGGGGGATTATAGAGGCATAATACTATTTGACGGGAACTATGGAGGCATCATACTGTGTGAGGGGGACTATGGAGGCATCATACTATGTGAGGGGGACTATGGAGGCATCATACTATGTGAGCGGGACTATGGAGGCATCATACTGTGTGAGGGGGACTATGGGAGCTTCATACTGTGTGAGGGGGACTATGGAGGCAACATACTATGTGAGGGGGATTATGGAGGCATCATACTGTGTGAGGGGGACTAGGAGGCATCATACTGTGTGAGGAGGACTATGGAGGCATCATACTGTGTGAGTGGGACTATGGAAGCATCATACTGTGTGAGGGGGACTATGGAAACATCATACTGTGAGGGGGACTATGGAGGCATCATACTGTGTGAGGGGGACTATGGAGGCATCATACTATGTGAGGGGGACTATGGAGGCATCATACTATGTGAGCGGGACTATGGAGGCATCATACTGTGTGAGGGGGACTATGGGAGTTTCATACTGTGTGAGGGGGACTATGGAGGCAACATACTATGTGAGGGGGATTATGGAGGCATCATACTATGTGAGGGGGACTAGGAGGCATTATACTGTGTGAGGGGGACTATGGAGGCATCATACTGTGTGAGTGGGACTATGGAAGCATCATACTGTGTGAGGGGGACTATGGAAACATCATACTGTGAGGGGGACTATGGAGGCATCATACTGTGTGAGGGGGACTAGGAGGCATCGTACTGTGTGAGGGGGGCTGTGGAAGCATCATACTATGTGAGGGGAACTATGGAAGCATCATACTGTGTGAGGGGGACTATGGAGGCATCATACTGTGTGAGTGGGACTATGGAAGCATCATACTGTGTGAGGGGGACTATGGAAGCATCATACTGTGTGAGGGGGTCTATGAAAGCATCATACTGTGAGGGGGACTATGGAGGCATCATACTGTGTGAGGGGGACTATGGAAACATCATACTGTGTAAGAGGGACTATGAAAGCATCATACTGTGAGGGGGACTATGGAGGGATCATACTATGTGAGGGGGACTATGGAAGCATCATACTGTGTGAGGAGGACTATGGAGGCACTCCCTTCAACTACGATCATCATGCGTTTGCACCCCCTTCGACTGTGATTGTTTCACCTTTGCACCCTCTTCGAGTAGAGGAGGGTAACAGATTTCTGCCTTTTCCAACATTTTGCAAACAAGTTGAAAGGACGTGTGCTCATGCGCGACGGCTCCAGTTTGTTATTACTTTCTGGGCAATGACATGAGCTGACATCTAAACTGTTCTTTTTTTTTAACAGCGCAATTTTTGGTTCTCTTACAAATTGTGAAAGCAGAACGCCCCGAAGACCTGGAGGTCTATATTTAACCTGTACATCAGGCAGTGACTAATTTCTAACAGGTAGTCGTCTCGCCAAACCACAGGAAGCACATGGATCTGTAACTTTCCAAATAACTCCTTCAGTCGTCGGAACATTCACTTTGGACATATTTTAAACTAAACTGAGATTTCTGGCAAAAGATAATTTTACATATTCGGCAAAAAATAGACAATAACGCCAGTGTTAGAAGGTTTGTCGCTGAGATAAATGTGGCTGTGGGATGATAGAGGAGCGGAGCGCTATCCTGCTCCGGTTGTGGGGTGTAAATATGACGCACGCACAAGAAACAGGTCCTGCTGGGGGCGTGGCCTATCTGCCGATGGAGTAGGTCGCACAGAGCGGGAGCTCCGTGGCTGGGAACCTTAAAGCGGCTCATATCTTCCTCTCCGGCGTCCTCGCTCACCTCCACGATATCGGTACCGGTCCCTGGTGCGGTGGTGAGTGTATGGGGAAATCAAAAGCTGGCGCCCGTGATTCCTCCGGGAGAATTCCGGATTTCTTTGCGGCCTCCCCACAGCCACCGCTGAAATCCAAGATGGCGCCGTCCTCCCCCAGGCCTTCCCGCTCTTCACAACGCAACGCTCAAGCATCGCAATTAGGCGGAGCAGCGTCGCATTCAGGCGGAGCAGCGTTGCATGCAGGCGGTACAGCGTCGGATTCGGCTGATGGTCCGGTGACTGCCGCTCTCCTCAAGGGCTTACTTGGAGACCTCAGGGCCTCCATTCAAGAGGATATGCGCACCATGCTGGCTGAATTAAGAGGGGAGGTGGTGGAGCTGGGTAATCGCACTGATCGCTTGGAACGCAAGATGGCGGAGCTGGTCTCTTCTCATAACGAACTCTGGGATGCTCATGAGACCCTGCAAACCCTGGCCACCAAAACCCACTCTAAAGCCCTGGACCTGGAAGATAGGTCCAGGAGAAATAACGTTAAACTCAGAGGCATGGAGGAATCTATCCTAGCAGGGGATTTGAAGCTATTCTTGCAGGATTTTATGGCTGCAGTCCTCCCTCAGTTTGCTCCAAAGGATATTATAATTGACCGTGTGCATAGGATCCCTAAACCGTCTGGACTGGGGCCCTCCGTCCCAAGAGACGTGCTGGCACGCATACATTTCTACGAAATGAAGGAAGATTTTCTCCAGGCTCTGAGGAAGAGTCCAGCTCTACCTGAAAGATTCGCACGCATCTCTGTCTTTCCAGATCTCTCCCCGGGTACTTTGGCCCTTCGGAGGGCCTTTGGCCCCTATACTGCTATCCTCAGAGAGAAGGGCATCTTGTATCGCTGGGGGTTTCCTACCAAGCTCCTCATCCGTAAAGATGGATCAATCACCACCTGCCTGACTCCATCCCACGCAGCTACCGCTCTCTCCAAATGGGGACTCTCAACTCCTGACTCTTCGGTCTCCGTGACCCTTCCAAGGCCTGGGGCTGGCGGAGGCCCCAGGGCCCGCATTACACCGGACTGGGAGGTGGCCTGAGACCTCTGCATCTATGGTTCCTGGCTATTTTCCCGTACGGATTTACTTTGTTTTCCTTTTTTTTTTCTCAAGCTGCGCTGGTTCCTCTTTTGAGAGTATCCGCAGCGTTTGTTTGCCCCATAGGTGAACTGTTTTTTTTGATTCTCACCTTTAGGACTCAGGGTATTCCTGAATGGACGTCGGTCCACTGGTTTATTTGTTGTCTGTTTTGTTTGTTTCCTCCCCTTTTTTCTCCCCTTCCTCCCTGTCTCCCCCTATTTTTTGCTCTAGTTTACTGGCCACATGTCTTCTACTCTTTTACACAGGTTGTTGGTGCTCAGAGGATTGTAATACTGTTTACATGCCTTCTCTATGAGTATTTCGTTGTATTCAATTAATGTTAATGGTCTCAACTCTCCGGGCAAGAGGTCTGTTGTGTGGCGTCAGCTGGGCCAATCCCGTCATGATATTTTGTGTCTTTAGGAAACACACTTGCTGGAATGTGATAATCCCAGAATGCACTCAGGTTTATACCCGCATCAATTTTTTGCCAAGGGCCCGTCAAAAAAGGCGGGAGTAGCCATTTTCTTTAGTAGGGCCAACTCTTTTCAGCTGGTTCGCTCCATAGCGGACCCGCTGGGTAGGTTCATTGTGGTTCTATGCCTTATTAATAATGCCCCCTACACCATTGCTTCGATCTATGCCCCTAACGTAGGGCAGCTTAAATTTCTGGAGGGGGTTTTCAAAATTCTACACGACATCCAATACGGTCACAAACTGATTGCTGGCGATTTCAATGCTCCAATGTCTAGAGATCTGGACTGCTCTGCCTCCTCCCTGTCAAGGTGTGAGGCGGGACCTCTAACTAACTCTTTCAATTTACATGACATTTGGAGATATCTGCATTGCGGCGAGAGGGATTACACGTTCATGTCTCCCAGGCATGGCTCTTATAGCAGGATTGATTTTGTGCTGGTGAATGACATGGCTCTTCCTCACTGCATTTCAGCAGATATAGGCAGTATTACCTGGTCAGACCATGCCCCGGTGTCCCTTACCCTAAAAGACCCCTTGGCCATCGGGCACACTGGCGTCTCAACACCCATCTCCTTGCTGACCAAGCCAATTCCCAGTCTGTAGAGGAGGCTTTGCGGGAATTTTTTGCCTCCAACGATACTCCCGACATACGCGACGACACCCTTTGGTTTGCCCACAAGGCGGTAATTAGGGGTTGTTTCATTAAGTTGGCGGCAACGGCAAAAAGGAAGTATAATGCAGCCCTTCAATATGCCCTAGATGAAATAGCTCATCTCGAGTCTGCTCACAAACTATCCCCTACACCAGCGCTTTTCTCTGATCTTTCTAGAGCGCGCATGCATGCTCGCAACTTACTCCTCCATAAAGCCGAGAAGGCCCTGAGGAAAACTAGAGCCAAATTTTATACAATGGGGGATCGAGCGGGGGCTGTTCTGGCTAGACGTGTCAGGAAGAGAGAGGCTCAATCCAGGATCCCATTCCTGCTCAGGTCTGACGGTTCCCGGGTGTGTAACCCTATTCATATTGCCGAGGAGTTTGCATCCTACTATTCCTCTCTCTATGATCTTGGGTCTGACCCAGGGGTTCCCCAGCCTTCGCGGGAGTCAATTTTGGCATTCTTGGAGAGGGCTAATCTCCCCTCGGTCACCCCGGAGCAGCTCTCTTATCTGAACTCTCCCATTGTCGAGTCTGAGCTCTCTCAGATTGTCAGAGAAGCCAATAAAGGTTCCTCCCCCGGGCCAGATGGCTTTTCTTTTCTTTATTATGCCCAGTTTTTTTCTGTCCTCTCCCCTTATCTTCTGCGCCTTTTTAATAATTGGTTGTTGGTAGGCAGTATTAGGGCTGAGGGGTTGGAGGCTTCCATAGCGACTCTCCGCAAACAAGGGAAACCCCCAACATCTCCGGGGAACTTCCGCCCGATAGCACTCTTAAACTGCGACGTTAAGATTTATGCAAAAATCTGGGCCAACAGATTATTCTCGGTTCTCCCTAGCCTCATTCACCCCGACCAAGTTGGGTTTGTTCCTGGCAGACAGACCAGGGATGGTACCAGGCGCCTGATAGACCTTTTGGATGTGGTGGAGAGGGGGGGCCTCCCCAGTGTATTTCTGTCGCTTGATGCCGAAAAAGCGTTCAACAGGGTGCACTGGGGCTATATTGAACTCACGCTGGAGAAATTTGGGCTCACTGGGCAAATAGGTAAAGCGGTTATGGCGTTATATTCCAATCCCTGTGCGTCGGTTCGGTCGGCGGGATTTGGTTCTCGGACATTTCCCATTCGGAATGGTACGCGTCAGGGCTGCCCCCTCTCCCCTATCATCTTTGCTCTGGTCATGGAGCCGTTGGCTGCCATGGTCAGGCAAAGTGCGGACATAAGGGGAATTGGGGTGGGGGGAACTGAACACAAAATTGGTCTCTATGCCGACGATGTGGTCCTGACCTGCACCTCACCTTTAGCTTCGCTGAATGCGATCACCTCCATTTTAACTGAGTTTTCTGCGGTTTCATATTACAAACTTAATTTGACTAAATCCACAATTTTTCCCCTTTTTCTCCCAACCCCCCTTCAAATCCAAATTCAATCTCAATATGCGTTCATTTGGGCTCCCCTGGGCTTTACGTACCTAGGTATCAGGATAACTAGGTTAGACAATATAGTTCGTACAAACTGTGAGGAAACCCTTGCAGAGGTCAGGAAGGGCATGGAGCACTTATCGAGTGCGTCGCTCTCATGGATGGCCCGCATACAAACTGCTAAAATGCTATTCCTACCCAAAATTATGTACCTTTTCCGGTGCCTCCCCCTTTTTATCCCCTCGAAATTTATTTTAGCTTTTCAATCACTTATAGATCGGTTTATTTGGAACAAGAAACCTCACAGGATCAGGCGTCGGATTATGTCCCTACCGTATTCTGTGGGTGGGCTGGGCGCTCCTGCGGTGCAGTCTTACTATAGGGCGGCGATCCTTGAACCCCTTAAAATATGGTGGGAGGGGAACTCATGTTTGCCCTGGTTTCTTATTGAATCTCACTTTGCCCCCAAAAATTCGCTTAAATTGCTCTTAGAGCTTCAGCTGCTCCGGGTTCCTCTTGTGAGCCCCTGTCTCCGTACTATTAGGAATGCTTCTAAACTTTGGGCGCTGCTTAGCACCTCCCATCTGGTATTTATGTATGATTATGTCTCTTTGCAGGATTTGGAGTATGCTATTGGGCACATTTCTCTTTCCTCCTGGAGAAGTCGCAGGGTGCTTCGGGCGGCTGACCTATTCGGCTCGGATGGCCTTCTGTCGTTTGAGGACCTCTCAGGGAGATTCTCCCTTACTAATACTGACTTTTTCCAATACCTTCAGCTCCGTAGCTTCCTCAGGTCATGTCGGTCGTTCGGGGCACCCCCGCCTTTGACAGAAGACCCGGCTCATAGGTTCTTCAGACCAGCTACTATACTGCCCCATGGCATCTCCATTATCTATAAAGCCCTCATATCCTATAGTACTACTGACAAGTTTCCTTTTATGACTTCCTGGGAGTCCTCGCTGGGCTTTGAGGCCTCCCTGGAAGATTGGCAGTTTGCAATGGTGCATCCCTCCAGGTTCTCCTCGTGTCTTGGACACTTGGAACAGGTGAAAAAGATTCAGCTGCATTGGTATCTTACCCCTGTCCAGTTCTCCGCGTCTTCCTCTCCTCTTTGCTGGAAGGGGTGTGGCGCCATGGGGTCCTCCTCTCATGTCTGGTGGTCGTGCCCGCAGGTTCAGGTCTTTTGGCGCTGGGTGGAGGCATTGATTGCTGATTTGACTCGTCTCCCCCTCGCGCTGAGTGGTCAGCTCGCTGTCCTGGGCATCTCCCTTATTGATCTCCCCTCCCCTCTCCGGCCCATAATCTCTAATGTCCTAGTTGCTGCCAGACAATGTATTGCGAAGTACTGGAAGTCCTCGGATCTCCCCTCCAGAGCCGAACTAATCTCCAAGATTGATCTACACTTCTGCTATGAGGTTATTATGGCTCAAGGTTTATCAAGGAAAACTAAGGTCCTCTCATGGTGGGACCCCTGGGTGTCCTCGACCTACATCTCTCAGTCTGCTCTTACCCTCATTTAAAACGCATGTTTCTTTGTCTCTTTGCTGTATCTGGCACTGTAATTGTGTATTTTGTACTGATTATGCTGTGGTCTTCAAGTATTATGTACTGGGTTTTTCCCTTTGTCCCCCTTCCCTCCCCTATTTCCCTTCTCTCCTTTCCTCCCCTTCCTCTTTCTGAAGTTTTCTGATGTGTTGTTTGACATGCAATATCTCAATAAAAATTTATTGGTTAAAAAAAAAAGAAACAGGTCCTGCTGAGAATCATGAGTAGTCACATAGTCATTAACACAGTTGCCATGTTGCTGGGATTTTACACGCTCTGCCCTCTGACAATCCCACTCAGTTCTGCTCTTCCAAAAGTGTCTGTCTACTTACTCAGTTCTACTGTTCCCAAGGTGTTTGTTTGCATGCTCGGTTCTACTGTTCCCAAGGTGTTTGTTTGCATGTTTAGTTCTACTGTTCCCAAGGTGTTTATTTGCATGCTCGATTTTATTGTTCTCAAGGTGTTTGTTTGCATACTCATTTCTACTGTTCCCAAGGTGTTTGTTTGCTTGCTCGGTTCTACTGTTCCCAAGGTGTTTGTTTGCTTGCTCAGTTCTACTGTTCCCAAGGTGTTTGTTTGCATACTCATTTCTACTGTTCCCAAGGTGTTTGTTTGCATGTTCGGTTCTACTGTTCCCAAGGTGTTTGTTTGCTTGCTCAGTTCTACTGTTCCCAAGGTGTTTGTTTGCATACTCATTTCTACTGTTCCCAAGGTGTTTGTTTGCTTGCTCGGTTCTACTGTTCCCAAGGTGTTTGTTTGCATACTCATTTCTACTGTTCCCAAGGTGTTTGTTTGCATGCTTGATTCTACTGTTCCAAGGTGATTATTTGCATGCTCGGTTCTACTGTTTCCAAGGTGTTTGTTTGCATGCTCGGTTCTACTGTTCTCAAGGTGTTTGTTTGCATACTCAGTTCTACTGTTCCCAAGGTGTTTGTTTGCATAGTTGGTTCTACTGTTCCCAAGGTGTTTGTTTGCATACTCAGTTCTACTGTTCCCAAGGTGTTTGTTTACATTCTCGGTTCTACTGTTCCCAAGGTGTTTGTTTGCATAGTTGGTTCTACTGTTCCCAAGGTGTTTGTTTGCATGCTTGGTTGAACTGTTCCCAAGGTGTTTGTTTGCATGCTCAGGTCTACTGTTCCCAAGGTGTTTATTTGCATGCTTGGTTCTAATGTCCCCAAGGTGTTTGTTTGCATGCTCAGTTCTACTGTTCCCAAGGTGTTTGTTTGCATGCTCGGTTCTACTGTTCCAAAGGTGTTTGTTTGCATGCTTGGTTCTACCGTTCCCAAGGTGTTTATTTGCATGCTTGGTTCAACTGTTCCCAAGGTGTTTGCATGCTTGGTTCTACTGTTCCCAAGGTGTTTGTTTGCATGCTTGGTTGAACTGTTCCCAATGTGTTTGTTTGCATACTCAGTTCTACTGTTCCCAAGGTGTTTGTTTGCATAGTTGGTTCTACTGTTCCCAAGGTGTTTGTTTGCATGTTTGGTTGAACTGTTCCCAAGGTGTTTGCTTGCATACTCAGTTCTACTGTTCCCAAGGTGTTTGTTTGCATGCTCAGGTCTACTGTTCCCAAGGTGTTTATTTGCATGCTTGGTTCTACTGTTCCCAAGGTGTTTGTTTGCATGCTCAGTTCTACTGTTCCCAAGGTGTTTGTTTGCATGCTCGGTTCTACTGTTCCAAAAGTGTTTGTTTGCATGCTCGGTTCTACCGTTCCAAAGGTATTTGTTTGCATGCTCGGTTCTACTGTTCCCAAAGTGTTTGTTTGCATGTTTGGTTGAACTGTTCCCAAGGTGTTTGCTTGCATACTCAGTTCTACTGTTCCCAAGGTGTTTGTTTGCATGCTCAGGTCTACTGTTCCCAAGGTGTTTATTTGCATGCTTGGTTCTACTGTTCCCAAGGTGTTTGTTTGCATGCTCAGTTCTACTGTTCCCAAGGTGTTTGTTTGCATGCTCGGTTCTACTGTTCCAAAAGTGTTTGTTTGCATGCTCGGTTCTACCGTTCCAAAGGTATTTGTTTGCATGCTCGGTTCTACTGTTCCCAAGGTGTTTGCTTGCATGCTCGGTTCTACTGTTCCAAAGTGCATACTAGTTCTGCTTTAGCATGTTGCTGGAATTTTACACTGTGCCCTCTAAGAATCCCACTCGGTTCTATTGTTCCAAAGGTGTTTGTTCGCATACTTTGATCTACTGTTCCAAGGTGACTTAGTAATCATGAGAAGAAAAAAAAGCTTACAATTCCCAAATGTAACTATTTATGACCAGTAAATAACATTTGCCATAGAAATAATTTAGAAATATATAAGTACAACTTTATTAATATTTAAGTACAAAAACAGGCAAATAAGTGCAAACAATAAAAACCAGAAATACTGGACAGGTCAATTGAATGATGATGCAAACAGGCAGTGACAGGCTATCCATAACAAGAGGATACTTAGCAAATATAAAAATATACACTTATTAGGAATATCAAGTGGACAAAGTACATATGAGTATCCTCAAAAAATGATATATACATATGGGCAAGATACATATAATAACAAACGGCATCCTCCTCAATAGGTATAAAATGTGGTGAAATCATCACACCACTAACAAGTAATAAATAGATAAGCATAACCATAACGGGGAAACCAAAGTCACAAGCATGTAAGATTATATCTTACCCATGGGATATCGCAAGTCACTGCACAGATACCCCGATAATTTTTCGGTAGAGGAAAAAAGTCATCAATATGTTGGGATGAGATAAAGGGGTCAATTAGAAAGTCTTATGAGATTCTGTATTTTGTGTTATTTCCCATAAAAGTGTCGCATTTTGGGTTTTGCCCTAAAAGTGATATTCCTATCTCAGTAATGATCTCCGGGACCCCCATACATCTAAGAATTAATTGTGCGTATGCTCAGCGTAGACTCCATTCCGATGGCCTCGCTCACAGGACTGTTGAGGGTCCTTTAAGTCGGACCTCTGGTGATCAGTAAACTATCCCCCCTTCCTATATCGAGGGGGATTAAATTACATACTTGGTAAAACCCCATTAATAGAATGTTATCAAAGGAGATCACTACACTAGACAACCCCTTTAAAAATGTAAAGTCTGGATCTGATAAAATTTGCAAATTATCATTTTATCATATTTTAGAAGATTGCTATATTAATTAAATTTAATTTTTTTTTTGCATTTTGTGGAAAATCGGGATATAAGTATGTCATGTAGTTTGACACTAAAAGCATTAGATCACTGGTTTAATGTATCCGAGTACACTTCAATCAGTGGAATATAGCACTTATACCCACATAAAAAAAAATGTAAAAATATAAAGATTTGTTTTTAAATAGAAGTTTTTTTCCCATTGCAATTGGTAATGTAAGCAAAGCTGCTATCTGCTGGATATTTGTAGTATTGCACTTATAGAGAAGTGAATGGGACAAATCATCTATTATTATTATTATTATTATTATTATTATTTATTTATATAGCACCATTGATTCCATGGTGCTGTACATGAGAAGGGTTTACATCAAAATACAAATATCACTTACAGCAAACAAAACTAACAATGACGGACTGATACAGAGGGAAGAGGACCCTGCCCTTGCGGGCTTACATTCTACAGGATTATGGGGAAGGAGACAGTAGGTCGGGGGTTGCAGTAGCTCCAATGGTGTTGAGGTGGCCGTGTGGTCTTTACAGGCTGTAAGCTTCCTTGAAGAGTTGAGTTTTCAGGTTTCTTTTGAAGGATCCAAAAGTAGTGGATAACCGGACTTGTTGCTTGTTTGAAAGCAGTGAAGTCATCTGGCAGGTGTGTTTTCTTACAAACGCTGCTCCGCATCCCTGGATGCTTGTCGAAGTTTTTTGGTGAGATTGGTGTGCCAGGGTTGGCTATTGATTTGTCGCACTTTACCATGCATGAGAGGGACGACTGAGTCTATGGCTGATGTGAGGGTAGCGTTATAGAAAGTGGTGCCACTGTCCGTGTCGTGGAGTGAAGATATGGAGGACAGAGGTAGAAGAGAGTCTATGAATGTCTAGGTGTGCAAGTTTTCTGCGAGGATGTGCTAGTGGCTGGACATGGGGGGGGGGCGGGTGAGGAGGACAAGGATGAGAAGTTAAGTGGATGGTGGTCAGATAAGGGTAAGTGAGAGGTTGTGAGATTAGATAGGGAACAGAGGCAGGTGAAGATGAGGTCTAGTGTATGTCTGTCTGTGTGGGTGGTTGTGGAGGACCACTGAGTGAGTCCAAAGGACAGGAGCTTGGAGGCTGCTGGCTGGCGGGTGTCAGTAGGGACATTAAAGTCGCCTACGATGATGGTGGGGATGTCAGCAGAGAGAAAGTGAAGAAGCCAGGTGGAGAATTGGTCGATGAAGGCAGTAGCTGAGCCTGGTGGTCGGTATATGACTGCAATTAGGAGATTAGAGGGAGAGTAGATACGGACAGAGTGAACCTCGAAATAAGGGAGGGTAGGGGTTGGATAGGGTTGAAGTAACAGTTTTTAGAAAGCAGGAAACCCACTCCCCCGCCATGTCTGTTGCCAGAGCGAAGAGTGTAGGTAAAGTGGAGGGCCGTTCAGGGGGGCATCAGCCAGGTCTCAGTGAGGGCCAGGATGGAACGGTTGCGGGAAGTGAAGAGATGGTGGCAGCATGTGGTGAGTTCAGGGGGGTGCAGCATGTGGTGAGATCTGTTGGGGGGTGCAGCATGTGGTGAGATTTGTGTGGGGGTGCAGCATGCGGTGAGTTCAGGGGGGTACAGCATGCGGTGAGTTCGGGGGGATGGGTGCAGCTTGCATTGTGATCTGTGGGTGTTGGGCTGTCTTCAGCACGCGGAGAGGCCTCTGGGGGGATTGTGTTGCATGTGGCTGCCACAGGCTCTGACCTTTGTGCTCTACAGGGATGTGTGGAGCATTGGGCTTGGCCCTTACAGATAAATGTGTGATGGATGATGAAGACGGCAGGAAGCACAGCAGAACCTCTGCAGCCATCGTCACAGTGTGTCAGGAGGTGACGGTGCTGCTGCGTGCTCTGAGCTCCGGTAAGATGCCACCATTGCGAGGTCTGTGCCAGTGTCACCTGAAGCCTCTGACCTCATTGTTTCTGTGGCAGGTGATGTCTCCGGTCATCTTGGTGTTCTCAGCCGCTCTGTGATGTCTCTGCAGCTCTGCGATCTGTGGCTGAGGAGCCGCTCTCAGTTGTATGTGAGCTCCGGCTCCGTCCGTCAACTGCTGTTGATCAGTCATGGGGACATGCCGGTAAGACGTCCGGGGAGGGGGTGCTGTAGTTTCCTCTGATATTCGATGTGATCTTGTGGTTCTGATGTAACCTCAGGTGATAAAGGCGCAGCTGCGCAGAGTAACCGCTGCCGCACACAGCATAGATCGGTCTTCTGCGTGTCAACAACTGTGTGTGAGGCTGCAGGACATGGCCGAGAGCCTGGAGGTGAGTGACCGGCCCCTGCTGCACTTGTGCCCTCATTGCCTCTAAGTGACAACAGATTCGAAGAAAAGACAGACGTCTGTGCTCTTCCTCCCGCAGCTCTCCGGGGATTTATTGCCATATTAACATCTGCAAAGAGTTTGTATGTTCTCTCCGTGTTTGCGTGGGTTTCCTCCGGGCACTCCGGTTTCCTCCCACATTCCAAAGACATACTGATAGGGATTCTAGATTGTGAGCCCCATCAGGGACAGTCATGATAATGTGTGCAAAACTGTAAAGCGCTGCGGAATATGTTAGCGCTATATAAAAATAAAGATTATTATTATTATTATATTAGAGAACACTGGGGTCCACAATGAAATGATCAGAGCAGGCGTTCACATGTCCCTTCTGCACTGATGTAGGAGGGCAGCGACAGTTGCCAGGGTCCAACATGTGGCTGTGGAAATGGATGGCCGATGTCATCTCTTAAGGTACCGTCACACTCAGCGACACTGCAGGTATATAGACAACGAGCCGATCTCTGGAGCGTTGTCTTTAGGTCGCTGTAGAGACGTCAAACACAGCAACTCCAGAACGATGTAGGAGCGATCCACTGACGTAACGGCGACTCACTTATCGTTCTCGCTGGTTGTTAGCTCCATGTAAAACGTTGCTGGCATCATTGCTTTTGATGTCAAACATGACGATACACGCCGACCTGACAATGAAATAAATTTCTGGACTTAAATATCCGACCAGCGATGTCACAGCGGGATCCAGATCGCTGCTGCGTGTCAAACACAACGAGATCGCTATCCAGGACGCTGCAACATCACGGATCATTGCCGTTCTCGTTGCAAAGTTGCTGAGTGTGACGGTACCTTTATGATGAGAAGGCAGAGCCTGTCTTTAGTGATGTAGGACCGCTATTATATCCCCTCCTTTGTAGGGTGTGGCCTTGAGCTTGCCCCGTCTTCTTGACTCTATGTGCTCTCATCAAGCTCAGGAGGCTTTCCAGCATATGATGCTGGCCGGACGTCACTGGAGAGGGAAGGTTACATGTGGTAAGTGTCATGGAGACGGGTTGTGGTATAACCCGTGGAATGAGACTGGATGACATCTTCATCCTGTGTTTTCCTCTTAGCTCCTGACTTGGTTCCCAGTGAGTATGCTGAAGCCACCATTACTTCCGTGCTGGTGCCAGTTCTGGAAGGAGTCCATAAACTCACATCAGAGGAACAAATGTCTGCAGTGTCTGGTGCTGTTGGGGCCTTTATGGAAGCCTGGCTGGGACATATTCTGCAAGAGAGGATGAGATTCAGGTATGTAATGAGGAGTGGGAGCGTCATGTCCCGAGACGCTGGAAATACATCTCAGGAATTTGTCCCTTGTATGAAGAGCAGTTATATCCTTTGTATGCTGGCTCCTGTCCCGAAGAAGTCTCATTGTGTTTGGGGAGGACGGGTCTTCCAGTTCTGAGAATGCTCATTGTGTTTGGCGTCTGCTGGCTCTGGAAAAGGCTTGTCGTGTTTGGTATCTGCTGGCTCTGGGAAAGGCTTGTCGTGTTTGGAGTCTGCTGGCTCTGGGAAAGCCTTGTTATGTTTGACGTCTGCTGGCTCTGGAAAGGTTTGTTGTGTTTGGAGTCTGCTGGCTCTGGGAAACGCTTGTTATGTTTGCGGTTTGCTGGCTCTGGGAAAGGCTTGTTGTGTTTAGCATCTGCTGGCTCTGCGAAAGGCTCGTCGTGTTTGACGTCTGCTGGCTCTGGGAAAGGTTCGTCATATTTGGGGTGTTTGCTGGCTCTGGGAAAGGCTTGTTGTGTTTGGGGTTTGCTGGCTCTGGGAAAGGCTCGTGTTTGGTGTCTGCTGGCTCTGGGAAAGGCTTGTTGTGTTTGGGGTTTGCTGGCTCTGGGAAAGGCTTGTGTTTGGTGTCTGCTGGCTCTGGGAAAGGCTTGTTGAGTTTGGGGTTTGCTGGCTCTGGGAAAGGCTCGTCGTGTTTGGGGTCTGTTTCCTCTGGGAAAGGCTTGTCGTGTCTGGGGTCTACTGGCTCTGGGAAAGGAAGGCTTGTTGTGTTTGGTGTCTGCTGGCTCTGGGAAAGGCTCATCGTGTTTGGGGTCTGCTGGCTCTGGGAAAGGAAGGCTCTTGTGTTTGGTGTCTACTGGTGCTGTGAAAGGCTTGTTGTGTCTGCTGACTCTGGGGTAGGCTCATCATGTTTGGCATTTGCTGGCTCTGGGGAAGTCTCATCGTGATTGGTGTCTCCTGGTTTTGGGGAAGGCTTGTCATGTTTGGTGGCTCCTGGCTCTGGGGAAGGCTTGTCATGTTTGGCTTTGGGGAAGGCTTGTCATGATTGGCGTCTGCGGACTCTAGGGAAGGTTCGTCCTGTTTGGTGTCTACCAGCTCTGGCGAAGGCTTGTCGTATTTGCCGGCTTTCGGGAAGGCTTGTTATGTTTGGCATCTCCTGGCTCTGGGGAAGGCTTGCTGTGTTTGCTGTCTGCTGGCTCTGGAGAAGGCTAACTCTTTCCATGTCCGCTGTCTCTTCACCTCACAAGTTGTGCTCTTAGTTTGCAGGGGGCGCTCCAGCTTCGGTGTGACTTTGAGCTTGTGCGCGAGCTGCTGAAGTCTCCAGCATCGGGAATGTCTCCGGAGGTTGTCCAGGTGGCACTGTCTCTCCCGGTTTTCCAGCAGGCAGATAATGCCATTGTGTGCCTCCTGCAGCAGCCATCTCATAAGGCATACTTGCAGTCTTCCGGCTGCTCTGTCTTCTGCTGTGAGTAAGACACTCATCGTCTTTGTGTCTCTCGTGTCAATTTTTTGTTAATCCTTAACATATTGTCTGTCTGATTTTTAATATTTCTGATAATGGAGCCGTAGAAGGGCTTGTTTTGTGGAACACGTTTTCCCATACAGTGTCCTGGTAAATGAGACATGAGGATGGGGAACGTCTACGTCCACACCACAGTGATTAACTTGTAGTGTGGTTTTTATTTTTTCTCTCTAAGGAAAAAAAAAGTCTCCAATTCCTGAGACCTGAAACATGTCCATTTTCTGTCGCTGGAGTTGCATTTTGCCAATGTTGTGATACCATTTTGGGTCCAACGTTTTACTCGTTTCTTGTCAGTTTTTTTTTTTTTTTTTAAGAGAAATGGAGTGATTTGAATTTATTTTCTACTTATTTTTAGCCTCCGGCTGGACTTCATAGAAGACCACCAGCAGAGTAGACACAGGATGTTCAGTATGCTTCCGGCTGACATGGCAACCCATTGGCATGCCACGATTTCGTGGAGCTACTTTTGCTCCTCAGGACTTCACAAATTAAATGCCACTGTCAGATTGCCAGTGGCATTTATAGGTGTTACTGGCAGATCTGGCTATGCTTACATGTAATGGCCGTCATCTCCCAGGTATGATGGAGGCTCAGATCCTGCCACCATAGAAGGTACTGATTTCTGTTTTCTCCCTATCCAGGTCCTCCCCTGTGTCACACCGCTGTGGAGAGCGTATCTGACAGTCTGCAAAGCCTAGACAGCCTGGGCCGCATAGTATGGAGCCATAATTATCCAGTACATCGGCCGCGGCTCAGCCATGACTCCTACCTTCCGCATAATCAGCGCCAGTGGCTCTCGCTGCGCCTCCACAAGAGCTGGACCGGGCTGGGCTGAGCTGTGGTAGGGGCCGTGGACGAAGGAGACAATCGCCTGTAATAACTTATTATTTTATACCCAAAAAGTCTATTTTATTAAATATTTCTGATAACCATCGTTGTTGTCACTGTTTTCCCATCCCTCGTGGATGGCTGATGCTGGCCAAAAGGTGTGAGAAGGGCAGGAAGAGCCGCAGGGTGTATGATGATGGCGGAGTGCTTCCCACTGGCAATGACAAGTCACATGTAGGCACGAAAGCTAGTTGTCTCCAATAACACAATATTGTCGCGTGCATACTGCATCATTGTGGTTAACATCATGACAAGAAAAAAGCCAATGTCCCTTGTTATGTAATCTGCACCCTATCACCAGTCTGCTTATGTCACTCCATATTTATCAGATGTTGCACTTTAAAGGGATCGTCCGCTGTCTGTTAGTGCAGCTTCCATCACACACTGCCCCGTGCTCAGGTGTGACCAGACCGTCCATGACTGGCCATTGTATGGGCAGAAATGCTGCTCAGTAGTGATGAGCGAGCATGCTTGTCACTGCTCGTTAATCACTTGACTATCAGGGTGCTTGAGATTCTTGTTACTCTGTGAATATTTATGATTGCTCGCGTTCAAGCTCGAGTCCGTGCCTCACATGTTTGGCAAGAGGTGGATGAAGATGAGACACAATTGCCAACAAGTGATGTTGTTATGATAGCAAGTCAGGAGGAGGACCAGGGTGAGGAAGTGGAAGACAAGGTGGTGGACGATGAAGTCACTAACCCAACCTGGGAAGGTGACATGCAGAGCGAGGATTACAGCTCAGAGGGGGAGGAATCCGCAGCACCACAACAGGCAGGAAGAGGCAGTGGGGTGGCCGGAGACACAATGTGAGCAACTGTTCCCCAGAGCACCTGGTGAAGTTGCCAGGTCAAGGGTTAGGTGATCCAGAGTCTGGTGATTTTTTTTTTTTTTTTTAAGTACTGCCCAGTTAACCCATAAAAGGCCATTTGCAACATCTGCCACGCCAGCATCAGCAGGGGCAGCACATCTACCAGCATGCTCAGGCTCATGCAACCAAAAATCCAACTACTTGGGCAGAACGCCAGGGTCCACAAACATTGTCTGCAGATGACACCACTGTCTCTTCCCCTGTTCTATATTCACACCAGTCCCCTGTCCAAGATGTACGCTAAGATGCCTCCTACCCTGCACCTGCCGTTGCACACTTGCAACCACCATCAGTGTCCTTGTCCCAGTGAAGTGTTCAGTTGTCCCTACCCCAGTCCTTGGAACGCAAGCATAATTACGCAGCCAGCCACCCACAGGCCACAATACTAAACTGCTACATTTCTAGACTGCTTGTCCTGGTAATGTTGCTGTTTAGGCTTGTGGAGTCGAAAGCTTTCCACATGGTGGCGACCATCCGTCTGTACTCGGTCCACAGCTGCCACTATTTTCCCTGGTGTGCCGTCCCTGCTTTAGGGTGCGTCATGGTCGTGGACAGGGTTCCTTCCCTGTCCTCTCTGGGTTAATTTGTAAGGCCTCCTTTTGGTTTGGGAGGGCTATATTTACGCGCCTTCATCTGGGGATCCTTGTCAGTGACACATCAGTTCTGGCTGTGTGTATGACCACCTGGTGTGCTTGCATACTGTGTAGTCCGTTTGCCTTCTTGTGTATGACCCGGTCCGTGTTCTCGTTCTGTGCATTGCTTTGTGATTTTGTACTTACTGTCTGATTCTGGCTCTGACCTTCGGTTTGGTACTCTTACTAATCTCCTGTCTGCCCCGTTTGTACTGCACCTCTATCTCCGGCTACCTGACCTTTTGCTATGTCCTGACCACTCTCAGCATCTCACCATTTGGTACTTCATCGATCTCCTGGCTTGACTTCGGCACGTTCAGACTACTCTCCGGTTTCACCGATCACCGCCGCTACTCGGCATTTGGCTCTGCCTCCGGCCCCTTCTCCGGTGGTGACATGTTGCAGGTCCTGCGCTGTGGCAGGTAAGCTCACCACAGCACCCCCCTGCCCTTCTGTATCTCGTGCACAGACTCCTGCTGTAAGTCTGTAGCAGGGTTCTTGATATTATCATTGACCTGAACATTTAAACGGGGTTTTGTGCTTTTTTTTTTCCCATTGGTCATGGATCCGCTTCATGCTCTCTCTGAGCAAGTGAATAGCCTCACTCAAATGATGCAAAAACTATCTGTGGAGCAGCTAACCCTGGCTCAGTCACGCCAACAGGTTCAGAGGGAGGTGGCTGATGCCGTGCAGGGTTCTTTTTCTTCTGGGGCTCGGGATGAGGGTGCCACTGATGTTTTCTTATTTTCCCCGAGACCACCTGTTAAGTTTCCCAACACCTTTTCTGGGGACAAAAAATTATTCAGGGTGTTCAAAGAGGGGTGTATCCTGTTTTTCTCTCTGCGTCCGCATGCCTCTGGGAATGGAAATCAGAGGGTGGGAGTTATTTCTTTATTAAGGGGGCTCCACAGGCTTGGGCTTTTTCTCTCCCTCTGCTCCGGAACGTATGTATGTGGATCTGTTTTTTTTGAGGCTCTTGGGCACATTTATGATGAGACTGATTGAGGACATTGTGATGAGTGTGACACAGGGGAAGCACTCAGCAGAATGGTTTTTTTCTGAGTTCAGACACTGGGCAGCTAAGATATCCTGGAATGATGCCGCCTTAAGAGGGTTGTTCCGCAAAGGCCTGTCCAACCGATTACAGGATCCACTGGCGTTGTATCCTCTCCCTGATACCCTGGAGGATGCCAAGACCCAGACTGTCAGTATGGACCGAAAGCCCTGTGCCATAGGGGTGAGGCAGCAGGCAACCCCTTTATACTCCA
Source organism: Ranitomeya imitator (assembly GCF_032444005.1). NCBI lineage: Eukaryota > Metazoa > Chordata > Amphibia > Anura > Dendrobatidae > Ranitomeya > Ranitomeya imitator. The sequence continues at coordinate 811,888,394 of NC_091284.1, read as the reverse complement.
GCTCAGGGCACATCTCTTCAGATCCTATGGAGGTGGGAGCCATTTTGATAAAAGAGAGAGGAAACGACGCAGAGATAAACAGCTGTGCTTCTACTATGAAGCCCTAGGACACTGGAAAAAAAAGTCCTTCTTGTCCCTCCTCATCTAAGATGTCGGGAAACGCCTAAGTCTTGCTAATGATCGAGGAAGTTGCCCAGACTCCCAGGTACAATTTTCCTCATTTGCTAAAGTCCTTCTCTAGGTGAAGTTGGAGGTTGGTGGTGGTCCCGTTTTCACTACCGCTTTGTTGACTGTGGATCTACCATCAATTTAATTGACTCTCATATTGTGACTCTTTATACACTGTGTGCAGAATTATTAGGCAAGTTGTATTTTGATCACATGACACTTTTTATGCATGTTGTCCTACTCCAAGCTGTTCAGGCTTGAGAGCCAACTACCAATTAAGTAAATCCGGTGATGTGCATCTCTGTAATGAGGAGGGGGGTTGTCTAATGACATCAGAACACTATATAAGGTGTGCTTATTTATTAGGCAACTTCCTTTCCTTTGGCAAAATCGGTCAGAAGAGAGATTTGACGGCTCTGAAAAGTCCACAATTGTGAGATGTCTTGCAGAGGGATGCAGCAGTCTGGAAATTGCCAAACTTTTGTAGCGTGATCACCTAACAATCAAGCGTTTCGTGGTAAATAGCCAACAGGGTTGCAAGAAGCGTGTTGGGCAAAAAAGGCGCAAAATAACTGCCCATGAATTGAGAAAAATCAAGCGTGCAGCTTCCAAGATGCCAATTGCCACCAGTTTTGCCATATTTCAGAGCTGCAACATTACTGGACTAACAAAAGGCACAAGGTGTGCGATACTTAGGGACATGGCCAAGGTAAGGAAGGCTGAAAAACGACCACCTTTGTACAAGAAACATAAGATAAAACGTCAAGACTGGGCCAAGAAATATCTTAAGACTGACTTTTCAAAGGTTTTATGGACTGATGAAATGAGAGTGACTCTTGATGGGCCGGATGGATGGGCCAGAGGCTGGATCAGTAAAGGGCAGAGAGCTCCACTCCGACTCAGACGCCAGCAAGGTGGAGGTGGGGGACTGGTATGGGCTGGGATCATCAAAGATAAACTTGTGGGACCTTTTCGGGTTGAGGATGGATTGAAGCTCAACTCCAAGACCTACTGCCAGTTTCTGGAAGACAACTTCTTCAAGCAGTGGTACAGGAAGAAGTTGATATCGTTCAAGAAAAACATGATTTTCCTGCAGGACAATGCTCCATCACATGCCTCCAACTACTCCACTAATATCTCAGTTGTGGGCTCCTCGGCCTCAAACAAGCATTTGGCCAGGGAACATAAGGGAAATGCTACATTTTTTAAATGTTATGGTATAGATAAGGTTTATATACATAACTAGATGGTGGCCCAATTCTAACGCATCGGGTATTCTAGAATATGTATAGTAGTATATAGCACAGCCCACGTAGTATATAGCACAACCAAGTAGTATATAGCACAGCCACGTAGTATATAGCACAGCCACGTAGTATATAGCACAGCCCACGCAGTATATAGCACAGCCCACGCAGTATATAACACAGAACATGCAGTATATAGCACAGCCCACGCAGTAAATAACACAGCCAACGCAGTATATAACACAGAACACGCAGTATATAACACAGCCCAAGTAGTGTATAACACAGTCCACGTAGTATATTGCCAGCCACGTAGTATATAGCACAGACCACATAGTATATAGCACAGCCCACGTAGTATATAGCACAGCCCACGCAGTATATAGCACAGCCCACGCAGTATATAGCACAGCCCACGCAGTATATAACATAGCCCACGCAGTATATAACACAGAACACGCAGTATATAACTCAGCCCAAGTAGTATATAACACAGTCCACATAGTATATAACACAGCCCACGTAGTATATAGCAGCCACGTAGTATATAGCACAGCCACGTAGTATATAGCACAGCCACGTAGTATATTGCCCAGCCACGCAGTATATTGCACAGCCACATACTATATAGCACAGCCCATGTAGTATATAGCAGACACATAGTATATAAGACAGGCCACGCAGTATATAACACAGGCGATGCAGTATATAACACAGCCCACATAGTATATAACACAGCCCACGTAGTATATAGCAATGTGGGCACCATATCCCTGTTTAAAAAAGACTTAAAATAAAAAATAGTTATATACTCACCTTCCGGCGGCCCCCGGATCCAGCCCAGGCCTTTAGCGATGCTCCGGTCCCATGAATGCATTGTGGCAATAACACGTGATGATGTAGCAGTCTCGCAAGACCGCTACGTCATCATCACGCGAGACAGCTACGTCATCTCTGGTCATTGCCGAAATGCATTATTGGGATTGGAGCGTCGCGAGCAGCGGGAAAGGCGCCGGAAGGTGAGAATATAATGATGTTTTTTAAAATTAAAAAGTTTTTACTATTGATGCTGCATAGGTAGAATCAATAGTAAAAAGTTGGTCACATAGGGTTAATAGCGGCGTTAACGGACTGTGTTACACCGCGTTATGCCGCGGTGTAATGTAGTCCGTTTAACGGACTGCTAAAACCCTATGTAGCCACTGATTGGAGGGGAGTATGGAGGGGCCAAATCGCGGCCGGACTGTGCCTGTCGCTGATTGGTCGCTGCCAGCCATTCCAAAGACATAGTGATAGGGAATTTAGATTGTGAGCCCCATCAGGGACAGCGACAATAATGTGAGCAAACTGTAAAGCGCTGCGGAATATGTTAGCGCTATATAAAAATATAGATTATTATTATTATTACGTTGCTGTGCTATATACTACGTGGGCTGTGCTATATACTACGTGGCTGTGCAATATACTACGTGGCTGTGCAGTATACTACGTGGCTGTGCAATATACTACGTGGCTGTGCTATATACTACGTAGGCTGTGTTATATATTACGTGGGCTGTGTTATATACTGCATGGGCTGTGCTATATACTACGTGGGCTGTGCTATATACAATGTGGGCTGTGTTATATACCCCGTGGGCTGTGCTATATACTAATTGGACTGTGCTATATACTACGTGGGCTGTGCTATATACTACGTGGGCTGTGCTATATACTACGTTGGCTGTGCTATATACTATGTGGGCTGTGTTATATACTGTGTGGGCTGTGCTATATATAACGTGGCTGTGCTATATACTATGTGGGCTGTGCTATATACTACGTGGGCTGTGTTATATACTACGTGGGCAGTGTTATATACTGCGTGAGCTGTACTATATACTACATTGGCTGTGTTATATACTGCGTGGGCTGTGTTATATACTGCATGGGCTGTGCTATATACTACGTGTCTGTGCTATATACTATGTTGCTATGCAATATACTACGTGGCTGTGCTATATACTACGTGGCTGTGTTATATACTACGTAGCTGTGCTATATACTACGTGGCTGTGCTATATACTACTTGACTGTGCTATATACTATGTGGGCTGTGTTATATGCTACATGGGCTGTGAGACTCTTTCGCCGGGGGCCCTCAAAAACCTGGAGCTGGCCCTGGCTTCACTGATTGGTCACGCCCAGCCGGCCGCGAACAATCAGCGACAGACACAGTAAGGCCGCAAATTGGCGCGGGATTTGAACCACGCTTCGCTAATTGGTCGCGGCCGGACGAATTCTGTGTATTCATTGCATTATTCTGAAATCTTCATAAATAAACTACATACATATTCTAGAATACCTGATGCGTTAGAATCCGGCCACCATCTAGTACAGTATATTATCAAAATAATGTGGCCCATACACAGGATACTGTTTCCATTATATGATCCTATAAACTAGAAATTTTCCTTTTCAATGAAGAAAAGCAGGAACTGGTTAGTTGGGGGAAGAGAGGGTGAGGGGACAGGCATTTGGCAAAAGAAAAATGAAAAGTACTTTAAAGGGTTTGTACGTTTTGGACAATTTCTCTTATTTTTTTATCTAAATGTATGTATTTGGGACAAAAAATAAATTTTGTAATTGGGTTGCATTTAAAATTGTGCACCGTTTTTTGCACTGTCAATTCCTGGGTTCAGAATAAGTTAACTGAGAATCCATCAGTGAGCTCATTGTGACAGTCTTATGGAAGAGTTTTGTCTTTTTCTGGGTGCTTCTTAACTAATGTGTGACCACAGACCACATCAAAGTTTAATGTGCAGGAAAACAATGAGGCTGTAAAAGCTGTTGTGAATTCCGCTCTTGGGCTCCCTCCGGTGGTTGTAAGTGGCACTTTTGTGAGTTCTGCTCTTGGGCTCCCTCCGGTGGTTTTAAGTGGAATGGCTGTTCCTTGGATTTAGTAGTCTGAAGCTGCTTCCACTAATTGTCTTTCTGCTCGGCATTTATTCCTGGCTCTTCCCTTCAGCCAGTGCCACTTGTCAACGTTTCCTGGCTGGATTCACATCTCTGCTTGGATTTCCCTGTTTTCCTGACCAGTTCAGCAAAGATAAGTCCTGGCTTGCTCATTTCTGTCCACATGTTGTGGACTTATTGTTCTGTGCATTCTATGTTTGTCCAGCTTGTCAGTATGGATTATTTCTGTTAGCTGGAAGCTCTGGGAGGCAGATTTACCCTCCACACCTTTAGTCAGGTGTGGAGATTTTTGTAAACTCTGTGGGGATTTTTTGTAGTTTTTATACTGACCGCACAGTATCCTTTCCTGTCCTATCTATCTAGCTAGTATGGCCTCCTATGCTAAAATCTGATTTCATTTCTGCGTATGTTATTTTCCCCTCCTCTCACCGTCAATATTTGTGGGGGGCTATCTTTCCTTTGGGGATTTTTTCTGAGGCAAGATAGGTTTCCTGTTTCCATCTTTAGGGGAAGTTAGATCTTAGGCTGTGCCGAGGGGTCTAGGGAGAGTCAGGTACCCCCCACGGCTATTTTTAGTTGCGCTGCTAGGTTCAGGGTTTGCGGTCAGTACAGATACCACCTCCTTCAGAGCTCGTCCCATGTTGCTCCTAAACCACCAGATCATAACAAAAAGCCAAATGCTGTAACATTTTTTAAACCCAATTGCAAAAATGATACTATCGCAAAATAAATGCATTTAAGATTAGCAAAAAAATGTCTGCAGTGGTGGACAACCCCTTTAAGGTAATGCATGCTATACAATACCAAAGAAACGTTTGGACCAACCTAACAAGAAGTTTCTCATTTAGGTCTCTGTAGTGTTGTAAAGGTATTGCCCGAAGCCCCTGGGGCCAATATCAACTGCGGCATCTAGGTGGTTGGAAAAGAGGAAGGCCCTGGCATTGCCTCTATTACCTCTGTGAAGAGTAACAGGCAACCAAGACTCATTGATTTCCACGGAGAATGAAGGTTGTCTGGTCCAATACCAGAGATGTAAAAGCTATGATAGAAAGTGTTATCGACCTGGTGGTTAGGAGCACCCGGAATGACCTGATGGTTAAACTCGCACAGGACAAGCTCTGGGAAGTGGGAGCTCTGCTGACCGCAACCCCTAATCCTATCACACACACTAGAAATAGCCGTGGAGCGTACCTAACTCGGCCTAGACGCCTCTTCACAGCCTAAGAGCTAACTAGCCCTAAAGATAGAAAATAAAGCCTACCTTGCCTCAGAGAAATTCCCCAAAGGAAAAGGCCGCCCCCCACATATATTGACTGTGAGTAAAGATGAAAGTCACAAACACAGAAATGAAACAGGTTTCAGCAAAGGGAGGCCAGACTTACTAAACAGACTGAGGATAGGAAAGGTATCTTTGCGGTCAGCACAAAAAACTACAAAAGACCACGCAGAGTGTGCAAAAAGACCTCCGCACCGACTCACGGTGCGGAGGTGCCACTCTGCATCCCAGAGCTTCCAGCAAGCAAGGCAAAATCATGATAGCCAACTGGACAAGGAAACAATGAACAAATTAATAACTAGCAGAGACTTAGCTTCTGCTGGAATAGACAGGTCACCAGAAAGATCCAAGAGCGAACTGAACCAGTACAAGAACATTGACAGCTGGCATGGAGTAACGATCTGAGTGGAGTTAAATAGAACAGCCAGCCAAAGAATAAACTACGTCACCTGTGGAAGGAACCTCAGAAGCAGCAGCTCCACTCACAGTCACCAGAGGGAGTCCATGGACAGAACTCGCCGAAGTAACCATTCATGACCACAGGAGGGAGTTCGAAAACAGAATTCACAACAGTACCCCCCTTGAGGAGGGGTCACCGAACCCTCACCAGAGCCCCCAGGCCGATCAGGACGAGCCAAATGAAAGGCACGAATTAGATCGGCAGCATGAACATCAGAGGCAAAAACCCAGGAATTATCTTCCTGACCATAACCCTTCCACTTGACCAGGTACTGGAGATTCCGTCTCGAAATACGAGAATCCAAAATTTTCTCCACCACATACTCCAACTCCCCCTCGACCAACACCGGGGCAGGAGGATCAACGGAGGGAACCATAGGCGCCACGTATCTCCGCAATAACAACCTATGGAACACATTATGGATGGCAAAAGAAGCTGGAAGGGCCAAACGAAATGACACAGGATTGAGAACTTCAGAAATCTTATACGGACCAATGAAACGAGGCTTAAACTTAGGAGAGGAAACCTTCATAGGAACATGACGAGATGACAACCAAACCAAATCCCCAACACGAAGTCGGTGACCAACACAGCGCCGGCGGTTAGCGAAATGTTGAGCCTTCTCCTGGGACAATGTCAAATTGTCCACCACATGAGTCCAAATCTGCTGCAACCTGTCCACCACCATATCAACACCAGGACAGTCCGAAGGCTCAACCTGCCCTGAAGAGAAACGAGGATGGAAACCAGAATTACAGAAAAAAGGCGAAACCAAAGTAGCCGAGCTGGCCCAATTATTAAGGGCGAACTCAGCCAAAGGCAAGAAGGACACCCAATCATCCTGATCAGCAGAAACAAAGCATCTCAGATATGTCTCCAAAGTCTGATTAGTTCGTTCGGTTTGGCCATTTGTCTGAGGATGGAAAGCCGAAGAAAAAGACAAATCAATGCCCATCTTAGCACAAAAGGACCGCCAAAACCTCGAAACAAACTGGGAACCTCTGTCCGAGACGATGTTCTCCGGAATGCCAACGAACCACATGCTGGAAAAACAATGGCACCAAATCAGAGGAGGAAGGCAATTTAGACAAGGGTACTGTCATGATTCCAATGGCAGGGAATCACAAAAGGACAAGCACCAACGAGCTCTAGGGTGATGGAACCTGAGCTGACCGCGACCCTAAACCTGAACACACAAATAACAATAGCCGGGGAACGTGCCTACGTTGATCCTAGACGTCTCGCACCAGCCGAAGATCTAACTTCCCCTATTAGAAGAAACACAGACCTCTCTTGCCTCCAGAGAAATACCCCACAGAAATAGCAGCCCCCCACATATAATGACGGTGAAATGAGAGGAAGGCACATACACAGTATGAAAACAGATTCAGCAAAATGAGGCCCGCTAAAACTAGATAGCAGAGGATACAAAAGTAAACTGCGCGGTCAGCAAAAAACCCTTCAAAAAACCATCCTGTAATTACTTGAACTCATGTTCCAACTCATGGAACATGAGGAGCAATTACAGCCCACTAAAGCAACCAGCAGCAAAGAGACAATTATATGCAAGCTGGACAAGACAAAAATAAAGCAAAACGTGTAACAAGAAAATCAAAACTTAGCTTGTCCTGAAGATTACTGAAGCCAGAAGCTGAGGTAACAAAACACTCTGATAACCTTGATAGCCGGCGGGGAAATGACAAGAAAGCCCGGTTAAATAGGAAACTCCCAAATCCTAATAGAACAGGTGGACACCAGAGACAGCAGAACACAAATCACCCAGTACCATCAGTAACCACCAGAGGGAGCCCAAAAACAGAACTCACAACAGGTACCAAATGGACCATCTTAGAGAAGCGATCACAAACCACCCAAATGACCGACATCCTTTGAGAGACAGGGAGATCTGAAATAAAATCCATGGAAATATGCGTCCAGGGCCTCTTTGGGACCGGCAAGGGCAAAAGCAACCCACTGGCACGAGAACAGCAGGGCTTAGCCCGAGCACAAGTCCCACAGGACTGCACAAAAGAACGCACATCCCGTGACAAAGAAGGCCACCAAAAGGATCTAGCCACCAAATCTCTGGTACCAAAGATTCCAGGATGACCCGCCAACACCGAACAATGAACCACAGAGATAACTCTACTAGTCCATCTATCAGGGACAAACAGTTTCTCCGCTGGACAACGGTCAGGTCTATCAGCCTGAAACTTCTGCAGCACGCGCCGCAAATCAGGGGAGATGGCAGACAAAATTACCCCCTCTTTGAGAATACCCGCCGGCTCAGGAACACCCGGAGAGTCAGGCACAAAACTCCTTGACAGGGCATCAGCCTTCACATTCTTAGAGCCCGGAAGGTACGAAACCACAAAATCAAAACGGGAGAAAAACAGCGACCATCGAGCCTGTCTAGGATTCAACCGTTTGGCAGACTCGAGATAAGTCAAATTCTTGTGATCCGTCAAGACCACAACGCGATGCTTGGCTCCTTCAAGCCAATGTCGCCACTCCTCGAATGCCCACTTCATGGCCAACAACTCTCGATTGCCAACATCATAATTGCGCTCAGCAGGCGAGAATTTTCTAGAAAAGAAGGCACATGGTTTCATCACCGAGCCATCAGAACTTCTTTGCGACAAAACAGCCCCTGCTCCAATCTCAGAAGCATCAACCTCAACCTGAAACGGGAGCGAAACATCTGGCTGGCACAACACAGGGGCAGAAGAAAAACGACGCTTCAACTCCTGAAAAGCCTCTACAGCCGCAGAAGACCAATTGACCACATCAGCACCTTTCTTGGTCAAATCAGTCAACGGTTTAGCAACACTAGAAAAATTAGCGATGAAGCGACGGTAAAAATTAGCAAAGCCCAGGAACTTCTGCAGGCTCTTCACAGATGTCGGCTGAGTCCAATCATAAATGGCCTGAACTTTAACAGGGTCCATCTTGATAGTAGAAGGGGAAAAAATGAAACCCAAAAATGAAACCTTCTGAACCCCAAAGAGACATTTCGACCCCTTCACAAACAAGGAATTCGCATGAAGGACCTGGAACACCATTCTGACCTTCACATGAGACTCCCAATCATCCGAAAAGACCAAAATATCATCCAAATATACAATCATGAATCTATCCAGGTACTCTCGGAAGATGTCATGCATAAAGGACTGAAACACAGATGGAGCATTAGAAAGCCCGAATGGCATAACCAGGTACTCAAAATGGCCCTCGGGCGTATTAAATGCTGTTTTCCATTCATCGCCCTGTTTAATTCGCACAAGATTATACGCCCCTCGAAGATCTATCTTGGTGAACCAACTAGCCCCCTTAATCCGAGCAAACAAATCAGACAGCAGCGGCAAAGGGTACTGAAATTTGACTGTGATCTTATTAAGAAGGCGGTAATCAATACAAGGTCTCAAAGAGCCATCCTTCTTGGCCACAAAAAAGAACCCTGCTCCCAACGGTGATGACGACGGGCGAATATGACCTTTCTCCAAGGATTCCTTTATATAACTCCGCATAGCGGCATGCTCTGGCACAGATAAATTAAACAGTCGGCCCTTAGGAAACTTACTACCAGGAATCAAATTAATAGCACAATCGCAATCCCTATGAGGAGGAAGGGCACCAGATTTGGGCTCTTCAAATACATCCCGGTAATCTGACAAAAACTCAGGGACTTCAGAAGGAGTGGAAGGCGAAATTGACAGCAATGGAACATCACCATGTATCCTGTTGTGAATTCTGTTTTCGGGCTCCCTCCTCTGGTCATGAATGGTACTTCGGATGGTTCTGTCCATGGACTTTCTCTGATGCCTGTGGGTGTTTCTGAGTTTCCTTCCACAGGTGACGAGGCTAATTTGTTAGTGGGCTGCTCTATTTAACTCCACTTGGATCCTTGTCCGATGCCAGCTATCATTGTGGTAGCATTGGTCTAGTTCGCTCCTGGATCTTCCTGGTTACCTGTTTTCTCCAGCAGAAGCTAAGTTTTGCTTTGCTTTTTTCTTGTTTGCTATTTTTTCTGTCCAGCATGCTTATGTGAATTTTGCCTTGCTTGCTGGAAGCTCTGGGACGCAGAGGGGCGCCTCCGCTCCGTTAGTCGGTGCGGAAGGTATTTTTCCCTGCACTCTCTGTGTGGCTTTTGTAGGTTTTGTGCTGACTGCAAAGTGACCTTTCCTATCTTCTGTCTGTTTAGTAAGGCGGGCCTCTCTTTGCTAAATCTATTTCATCTCTGTGTTTGTGATTTATAATAATAATAATAATAATAATTTTATTTATATAGCGCCAACATATTCCGCAGCGCTTTACAAATTATAGAGGGGACTTGTACATACAATAGACATTACAGCATAACAGAAATACAGTTCAAAACAGATACCAAGAGGAGTGAGGGCCCTGCTCGTAAGCTTACAAACTATGAGGAAAAGGGGAGACACGAGAGGTGGATGGTAACAATTGCTATAGTTATTCGGACCAGCCATAGTGTAAGGCTTGGGTGTTCATGTAAAGCTGCATGAACCAGTTAATTAATTTTTTTTTTTTTTTTTTTAGTATAGGCCACACAGGGATCGTTAGGTTAATGCATTGAGGCGGTAGGCCAGTGATTTCATCTTACTCACAGTCAATATATGTGGGGGGGCTGCCTTTTCCTTTGGGGAATTTTCTCTGAGGCAAGATAGGCTTATTTTTCCTATCTCTAGGGCTAGCTAGTTCTGAGGCTGTGACGAGGCGCCTAGGTCATGATAGGAGCGCTCCACGGCTATTTCTAGTGTACGTGATAGGATTAGGGATTGCGGTCAGGAGAGGTTCCACTTCCCAGAGCTTGTCCTGTATTAATGTGCTATCAGGTCTTTTCTGGTGCTCTAACTACCAAGTCCACTATTTGTTCTAACCACCAGATCATAACAGTATCCCCTGACAACCCCAGCCGGACACAGACATAGATTTCCAATCCAATACTGGATTATGGACCTGTAGCCATGGCAACCCCAAAACGACCACATCATGCAGATTATGCAACACCAAAAAGCGAATATCCTCCTGATGTGCAGGAGCCATGCACATGGTCAATTGAGCCCAGTACTGAGGCTTATTCTTGGCCAAAGGCGTAGCATCAATTCCTCTCAATGGAATAGGATACTGCAAGGGCTCCAAGTAAAAACCACAGCGCCTGGCAAACTCCAAGTCCATCAAATTCAGGGCAGCGCCTGAATCCACAAATGCCATAACAGAATAGGACGACAGAGAGCAAATCAGAGTAACGGACAAAAGAAATTTAGACTGTACCGTACCAATGGTGGCAGACCTAACGAACCGCTTAGTGCGCTTAGGAAAATCGGAGATAGCATGAGTGGAATCACCACAGTAAAAACACAGCCTATTCCGACGTCTGTGTTCTTGCCGTTCAGCTCTGGTCAAAGTCCTATCACATTGCATAGGCTCAGGCCTATGCTCAGAGAATACCGCCAAATGGTGCACAGCTTTGCACTCACGCAAGCGCCGATCGATCTGAATGGCCAAGGACATAGACTCATTCAGACCACCAGGCGTGGGAAATCCCACCATGACATCCTTAAGGGCTTCAGAAAGACCCTTTCTGAAAATTGCCGCCAGGGCACACTCATTCCACTGAGTAAGCACAGACCACTTTCTAAACTTCTGACAGTACACCTCCGCTTCATCCTGACCCTGACACAAGGCCAGCAAGATTTTCTCTGCCTGATCCACTGAATTTGGTTCATCATAAAGCAATCCAAGGGCCAGAAAAAACGCATCTATATCACGCAATGCAGGATCTCCTGGCGCAAGGGAAAATGCCCAGTCTTGAGGGTCACCACGCAACAAAGAAATAATGATTTTTACTTGTTGAACGGGGTCACCAGAGGAGCGGGGTTTCAAAGCTAGAAACAGTTTACAATTATTTTTGAAATTCAGGAATTTAGATCTATCCCCAGAAAACAAATCAGGAATTGGAATTCTAGGCTCTAACATCGGTTTCTGAACCACAAAATCTTGAATGTTTTGTACCCTTGCAGTAAGATGATCCACACAAGAGGACAGACCTTGAATGTCCATATCTACACCTGTGTCCTGAACCACCCAGAGGTTAAGGGGAAAAGAAAGACAAAAAACACTGCAGAGAAAAAAAAAAAATGGTCTCAGAACTTCTCTTATCCCTCTATTAAGATGCATTAATACTTTGGGCCAGCTGTACTGTTATCGACCTGGTGGTTAGGAGCACCCGGAATGACCTGATGGTTAAACTCGCACAGGACAAGCTCTTGGAAGTGGGAGCTCTGCTGACCGCAACCCCTAATCCTATCACACACACTAGAAATAGCCGTGGAGCGTACCTAACTCGGCCTAGACACCTCTTCACAGCCTAAGAGCTAACTAGCCCTAAAGATAGAAAATAAAGCCTACCTTGCCTCAGAGAAATTCCCCAAAGGAAAAGGCCGCCCCCCACATATATTGACTGTGAGTAAAGATGAAAGTCACAAACACAGAAATGAAACAGGTTTCAGCAAAGGGAGGCCAGACTTACTAAACAGACTGAGGATAGGAAAGGTATCTTTGCGGTCAGCACAAAAAACTACAAAAGACCACGCAGAGTGTGCAAAAAGACCTCCGCACCGACTCACGGTGCGGAGGTGCCACTCTGCATCCCAGAGCTTCCAGCTAGCAAGGCAAAATCATGATAGCCAACTGGACAAGGAAACAATGAACAAATTAATAACTAGCAGGGACTTAGCTTCTGCTGGAGTAGACAGGTCACCAGAAAGATCCAAGAGCGAACTGAACCAGTACAAGAACATTGACAGCTGGCATGGAATAACGATCTGAGTGGAGTTAAATAGAACAGCCAGCCAAAGAATAAACTACGTCACCTGTGGAAGGAACCTCAGAAGCAGCAGCTCCACTCACAGCCACCAGAGGGAGTCCATGGACAGAACTCGCCGAAGTACCATTCATGACCACAGGAGGGAGTTCGAAAACAGAATTCACAACAAGAAAGGTGTCACAACATGCAGAACATAACAGCTATGAGAGAAAGATGTAACACAGAGCATCCCAGCTATGATAGAAAGGTGTAACACAGAGCATCGCAGCTATGATAGAAAAGTGTAACACAGAGCATTGCAGCTATGATAGAAAGGTGTAACAGGCAGCATTGCAGCTATGACAGAAAGGTGTAACACGCAGCATTGCAGCTATGATAGAAAGGTGTAACACAGAGCATTGCAGCTATGATAGAAAGGTGTAACATGCAGCATTGCAGCTATGATAGAAAGGTGTAACACAGAGCACCGCAGCTATGATAGAAAGGTGTAACACAGAGCATCGCAGCTATGATAGAAAAGTGTAACACAGAGCATTGCAGCTATGATAGAAAGGTGTAACACAGAGCATCCCAGCTATGATACAAAGGTGTAACATAGAGCACCGCAGCTATGATAGAAACGTGTAACAAAGAGCATAAACGAAAATTGAATGGTTCCAGCTTCAATAAAATCATGAAAATTTATTCCAATTTTTTGAAAATGGAGAAACAACTCCTGGGACAGCACCATAGCACATGCGAGGTAGGCTACGCGTTTCGAGGTAGGCTACGCGTTGGAATAAATTTTCATGATTTTATTGAAGCTGGAACCATTCTCTTTTCGTTTATGGAATCCTACTGCGTCTTGTCAGGACGAAGTTCCGGGCTTCTTGCAATGATCGGTGAGCTGGCTTTTGCCGTATATTCTGTTTATAACAAAGAGCATCCCAGCTATGATAGAAAGGTGTAACACAGAGCACCGTAGCTATGATAGAAAGGTGTAACACAGAGCATTGCAGTTATGATAGAAGGTGTAACACAGAGCATCCCAGCTATGATAGAAAGGTGTAACACAGAGCATCCCAGCTATGATAGAAAGGTGTAACACAGAACACCGCAGCTATGATAGAAAGGTGTAACACGGAGCATCCCAGCTATGATAGAAAGGTGTAACACGGAGCATCGCAGCTATGATACAAAGGTGTGACACAGAGCATCCCAGCTATGATAGAAAGGTGCAACACAGAGCATTGCAGCTATGATAGAAAGGTGTAACACAGAGCATCCCAGCCATGATAGAAAGGTGTAACACAGAGCATTGCAGCTATGATAGAAAGGTGTAACACAGAGCATCCCAGCTATGATAGAAAGGTGTAACACAGAGCATCCCAGCTATGATAGAAAGGTGTAACAAAGAGCATCCCAGCTATGATAGAAAGGTGTAACACAGAGCATCCCAGCTATGATAGAAAGGTGTAACAAAGAGCATCCCAGCTATGATAGAAAGGTGTAACACAGAGCATCGCAGCTATGATAGAAAGGTGTCATAACATGCAGAACATAACAGCTATGAGAGAAAGGTGTAACACAGAGCATCCCAGCTATGATAGAAAGGTGTAACACAGAGCTTCGCAGCTATGATAGAAAGGTGTCATAATATGCAGAACATCGCAGCTATGATAGAAAGGTGTAACAAAGAGCATCCCAGCAATGATAGAAAGGTGTAACACAGAGCATCCCAGCTATGATAGAAAGGTGTCATAACATGCAGAACATAACAGCTATGAGAGAAAGGTGTAACACAGAGTATCCCAGCTATGATAGAAAGGTGTAACACGGAGCATCCCAGCTATGATAGAAAGGTGTAACACGGAGCATCGCAGCTATGATACAAAGGTGTGACACAGAGCATCCCAGCTATGATAGAAAGGTGCAACACAGAGCATTGCAGCTATGATAGAAAGGTGTAACACAGAGCATCCCAGCCATGATAGAAAGGTGTAACACAGAGCATTGCAGCTATGATAGAAAGGTGTAACACAGAGCATCCCAGCTATGATAGAAAGGTGTAACACAGAGCATCCCAGCTATGATAGAAAGGTGTAACAAAGAGCATCCCAGCTATGATAGAAAGGTGTAACACAGAGCATCCCAGCTATGATAGAAAGGTGTAACAAAGAGCATCCCAGCTATGATAGAAAGGTGTAACAAAAAGCATCCCAGCTATGATAGAAAGGTGTCATAATATGCAGTACATCGCAGCTATGATAGAAAGGTGTAACAAAGAGCATCCCAGCTATGATAGAAAGGTGTAACACAGAGCATCGCAGCTATGATAGAAAGGTGTCATAACATGCAGAACATAACAGCTATGAGAGAAAGGTGTAACACAGAGCATCCCAGCTATGATAGAAAGGTGTAACACAGAGCTTCGCAGCTATGATAGAAAGGTGTCATTATATGCAGAACATCGCAGCTATGATAGAAAGGTGTAACAAAGAGCATCCCAGCAATGATAGAAAGGTGTAACACAGAGCATCCCAGCTATGATAGAAAGGTGTCATAACATGCAGAACATAACAGCTATGAGAGAAAGGTGTAACACAGAGTATCCCAGCTATGATAGAAAGGTGTAACACAGAGCATCGCAGCTATGATAGAAAAGTGTAACACAGAGCATTGCAGCTATGATAGAAAGGTGTAACAAAGAGCATCCCAGCAATGATAGAAAGGTGTAACACAGAGCATCCCAGCTATGATAGAAAGGTGTCATAACATGCAGAACATAACAGCTATGAGAGAAAGGTGTAACACAGAGTATCCCAGCTATGATAGAAAGGTGTAACACAGAGCATCGCAGCTATGATAGAAAAGTGTAACACAGAGCATTGCAGCTATGATAGAAAGGTGTAACATGGAGCATTGCAGCTATGATAAAAAGGTGTGACACAGAGCATCCCAGCTATGATAGAAAGGTGTCATAACATGCAGAATATAACAGCTATGATAGAAAGGTGTAACACAGAGCATCCCAGCTATGATAGAAAGGTGTAACACAGAGCATTGCAGCTATGATAGAAAGGTGTAACACGGAGCATTGCAGCTATGATAGAAAGGTGTGACACAGAGCATCCCAGCTATGATAGAAAGGTGTCATAACATGCAGAACATATCAGCTATGATAGAAAGGTGTAACACAGAGCATCGCAGCTATGATAGAAAGGTGTGACACAGAGCATCCCAGCTATGACAGAAAGGTGTAACACAGAGCATTGCAGCTATGATAGAAAGGTGTAACACAGAGCATTGCAGCTATGATAGAAAGGTGTGACACAGAGCATCCCAGCTATGATAGAAAGGTGTAACACAGAGCATTGCAGCTATGATAGAAAGGTGTAACACAGAGCATCCCAGCTATGATAGAAAGGTGTAACACAGAGCATCCCAGCTATGATAGAAAGGTGTAACACAGAGCATCCCAGCTATGATAGAAAGGTGTAACACAGAGCATCCCAGCTATGATAGAAAGGTGTAACAAAGCGCATCCCAGCTATGATAGAAAGGTGTAACAAAGAGCATCCCAGCTATGATAGAAAGGTGTCATAATATGCAGAACATCGCAGCTATGATAGAAAGGTGTAACACAGAGCATCCCAGCTATGATAGAAAGGTGTCATAACATGCAGAACATCGCAGCTATGATAGAAAGGTAAAACACAGAGCATCGCAGCTATGATAGAAAGGTAAAACACAGAGCATCGCAGCTATGATAGAAAGGTGTCTTAACATGCAGAACATAACAGCTATGAGAGAAAGGTGTAACACAGAGCATCGCAGCTATGATAGAAAAGTGTAACACAGAGCATTGCAGCTATGATAGAAAGGTGTAACACGGAGCATTGCAGCTATGACAGAAAGGTGTGACACAGAGCATCCCAGCTATGATAGAAAGGTGTTGTGAATTCTGTTGTCGGGCTCCCTCCTGTGGTCATGAATGGTACTTCGGCTGGTTCTGTCCATGGACTTCCTCTGGTGGGTGTTTCTGAGTTTCACAGGTGACGAGGTTAATTCGTTAGCTGCAGCTCTATTTAACTCCACTTAGATCTTTGCTCCATGCCACCTGTCAATGTTCCAGTATTGGTCTGTTCACTCCTGGATCGTTCTTGTGACCTGTCTTCCCATTAGAAGCTAAGTTCCAGCTTGTATTTCTTTGGTTTGATATTTTTCTGTCCAGCTTGCTATTTAATTTGTTGTCTTGCTTGCTGGAAGCTCTGGGACGCAGAGGGAGCGCCTCCGCACCGTGAGTCGGTGCGGAGGGTCTTTTTGCGCCCTCTGCGTGGTCTTTTTGTAGGTTTTTGTGCTGACCGCAAAGTAACCTTTCCTATCCTCGGTCTGTTCAGTAAGTCGGGCCTCACTTTGCTAAATCTATTTCATCTCTGTGTTTGTATTTTCATCTTTACTCACAGTCATTATATGTGGGGGGCTGCCTTTTCCTTTGGGGAATTTCTCTGAGGCAAGGTAGGCTTTATTTTTCTATCTTCAGGGCTAGTTAGTTTCTTAGGCTGTGCCGAGTTGCATAGGGAGCAATCCACGGCTATTTCTAGTGTGTTTGATAGGTTTAGGGATTGCGGTCAGCAGAGTTCCCACGTCCCAGAGCTCGTCCTTATTATCAGTAACTATCAGGTCATTCCGTGTGCTCTTAACCACCAGGTCATAACAGTACAGGTGGCCCAAAGTACTAATGCATCTCAATAGAGGGATAAGAGAAGTTCTGAGACCATTTTTTTTCCTTTGCAGTGTGTTTTGTCTCTATTTTCCCCTTTACCTCTGGGTGGTTCAGTACACTGGTATAAACATGGACATTCAAGGTCTGTCCTCTTGGATGGATAATCTCACTACAAGGATACAAAACATTCAAGATTTTGTGGTTCAGAATCCGATGTCAGAGCCTAGGATTCCAATTCCTGATTTGTTTTTTTTGGTGATAGATCTAAGTTCTTGAATTTCAAAAATAATTGTAAATTGTTTCTTGCCTTGAAACCTCGCTCCTCAGGTGACCCTGTTCAACAAGTAAAGATCATTATTTCTTTGTTACGTGGTGACCCTCAAGACTGGGCATTTTCCCTTGCGCCAGGAGATCTGGCATTGCGTGATGTTGATGCGTTTTTCCTGGCGCTTGGATTGCTTTATGACGAACCTAATTCAGTGGATCAGGCAGAGAAAATCTTGCTGGCTCTGTGTCAGGATGAAGCGGAGATATATTGTCAGAAGTTTAGAAAGTGGTCTGTGCTCACTCAGTGGAATGAATGTGCCCTGGCAGCAATCTTCAGAAAGGGTCTCTCTGAAGCCCTTAAGGATGTCATGGTGGGGTTTCCCATGCCTGCTGGTCTGAAAGAGTCTATGTCCTTGGCCATTCAGATCGGTCGACGCTTGCGTGAGCGTAAAGCTGTGCACCATTTGGCGGTACTATCTGAGCATGGGCCTGAGCCTATGCAATGTGATAGGACTTTGACCAGAGCTGAACGGCAAGAACACAGACGTCGGGATGGGCTATGTTTTTACTGTGGTGATTCCACTCATGCTATCTCCGATTGTCCTAAGCGCACTAAGCGGTTCGCTAGGTCTGCCACCATTGGTACGGTACAGTCTAAATTTCTATTGTCTGTTACTCTGATTTGCTCTTTGTCATCCTATTCTGTTATGGCATTTGTGGATTCAGGCGCTGCCCTGAATTTGATGGACTTGGAGTATGCTAGGCGCTGTGGTTTTTTCTTGGAGCCCTTGCAGTAGCCTATTCCATTGAGAGGAATTGATGCTACGCCTTTGGCCAAGAATAAGCCTCAGTATTGGACCCAATTGACCATGTGCATGGCTCCTGCACATCAGGAGGATATCCGCTTTCTGGTGTTGCATAATCTGCATGATGTGGTCGTTTTGGGGTTGCCATGGCTACAGGTTCATAATCCAGTATTGGACTGGAAATCTATGTCTGTGTCCAGCTGGGGTTGCCAGCGGGTACATGGTGATGTTCCATTTTTGTCTATTTCGTCTTCCACTCCTTCTGAAGTTCCAGAGTTTTTGTCGGATTATCGGGATGTATTTGATGAGCCCAAAGCCAGTGCCCTACCTCCTCATAGGGATTGCGATTGTGCAATTAATTTGATTCCTGGTAGTAAGTTTCCTAAGGGCCGATTGTTCAATTTATCTGTGCCAGAACACGCCGCTATGCGGAGTTATATAAAGGAATCCTTGGAGAAAGGCCATATTCGCCCGTCGTCATCACCGTTAGGAGCAGGGTTCTTTTTTGTGGCCAAGAAGGATGGTTCTTTGAGACCTTGTATTGATTACCGCCTTCTTAATAAAATTACAGTCAAATTTCAGTATCCTTTGCCGTTGCTGTCTGATTTGTTTGCTCGTATTAAAGGGGCTAGTTGGTTCACCAAGATAGATCTTCGAGGGGCGTATAATCTTGTGCGTATTAACCAAGGCGATGAATGGAAAACAGCATTTAATATGCCCGAGGGCCTTTTTGAGTACCTGGTTATGCCATTCGGGCTTTCCAATGCTCCATCAGTATTTCAGTCCTTTATGCATGACATCTTCCGAGAGTACCTGGATAAATTCCTGATTGTGTATTTGGATGATATTTTGGTCTTTTCGGATGATTGGGAGTCTCATGTGAAGCAGGTCAGAATGGTGTTCCAGGTCCTTCGTGCAAATTTCTTGTTTGTGAAGGGGTCAAAGTGTCTCTTTGGAGTTCAGAAGGTTTCATTTTTGGGGTTCATTTTTTCCCCTTCTACTATCGAGATGGACCCTGTTAAAGTCCAGGCCATTTACGATTGGACTCAGCCGACATCTGTGAAGAGCCTGCAAAAGTTCCTGGGCTTTGCTAATTTTTATCGGCGCTTCATCGCTAATTTTTCTACTGTTGCTAAACCGTTGATTGATTTGACCAAGAAGGGTGCTGATGTGGTCAATTGGTCTTCTGTGGCTGTAGAGGCTTTTCAGGAGTTGAAGCGTCGTTTTTCTTCTGCCCCTGTGTTGTGCCAGCCAGATGTTTCGCTTCCGTTTCAGGTTGAGGTTGATGCTTCTGAGATTGGAGCAGGGGCTGTTTTGTCGCAAAGAAATTCTGAGGGCTCGGTGATGAAGCCATGTGCTTTCTTTTCTAGAAAGTTTTCGCCTGCTGAGCGTAACTATGATGTTGGTAATGGTGAATTGTTGGCCATGAAGTGGGCATTCGAGGAGTGGCGTCATTGGCTGGAAGGAGCCAAGCATCGCGTGGTGGTCTTGACAGATCACAAGAATTTGACTTATCTTGAGTCTGCCAAATGGTTGAATCCGAGACAGGCTCGATGGTCATTATTTTTCTCCCGTTTTGATTTTGTGGTTTCGTACCTTCCGGGCTCTAAGAATGTGAAGGCTGATGCCCTGTCAAGGAGTTTTGTGCCTGACTCTCCGGGTGTTCCTGAGCCGGCGGGTATTCTCAAAGAGGGGGTAATTTTGTCTGCCATCTCCCCTGATTTGCGGCGGGTGCTGCAAAAATTTCAGGCTGATAGACCTGACCGTTGCCCAGCGGAGAAACTGTTTGTCCCTGATAGATGGACTAGTAGAGTTATCTCTGAGATTCATTGTTCAGTGTTGGCTGGGCATCCTGGAATCTTTGGTACCAGAGATTTGGTGGCTAGATCCTTCTGGTGGCCGTCTTTGTCGCGGGATGTGCGTTCTTTTGTGCAGTCCTGTGGGACTTGTGCTCGGGCTAAGCCCTGCTGTTCTCGTGCCAGTGGGTTGCTTTTGCCCTTGCCGGTCCCGAAGAGGCCCTGGACGCATATTTCTATGGATTTTATTTCGGATCTCCCCGTCTCTCAAAAGATGTCGGTCATTTGGGTGGTTTGTGATCGCTTTTCTAAGATGGTCCATTTAGTACCTTTGTCTAAATTGCCTTCCTCCTCTGATTTGGTGCCATTATTTTTCCGTCATGTGGTTCGTTTACATGGTATCCCGGAGAACATCGTTTCTGACAGAGGTTCCCAGTTTGTTTCAAGGTTTTGGCGATCCTTTTGTGCTAGGATGGGCATTGATTTGTCTTTTTCCTCGGCTTTCCATCCTCAGACAAATGGCCAAACCGAACGAACTAATCAGACTTTGGAAACATATCTGAGATGCTTTGTTTCTGCTGATCAGGATGATTGGGTGTCCTTTTTGCCGTTGGCTGAGTTCGCCCTTAATAATCGGGCCAGCTCGGCTACTTTGGTTTCGCCGTTTTTCTGCAATTCTGGTTTCCATCCTCGTTTCTCTTCAGGGCAGGTTGAGTCTTCAGACTGTCCTGGTGTAGATACTGTGGTGGATAGGTTGCAGCAGATTTGGACTCATGTGGTGGACAATTTGACATTGTCCCAGGAGAAGGCTCAACGTTTCGCTAACCGCCGGCGCTGTGTGGGTCCCCGACTTTGTGTTGGGGATTTGGTTTGGTTGTCGTCTCGTTATGTTCCTATGAAGGTTTCCTCTCCTAAGTTTAAGCGTCGTTTCATTGGTCCGTATAAGATTTCTGAGGTTATCAATCCTGTGTCATTTCGTTTGGCCCTTCCTGCTTCTTTTGCCATCCATAATGTGTTCCATAGGTCGTTATTGTGGAGATACGTGGCGCCTGTGGTTCCATCCGTTGATCCTCCTGCCCCGGTGTTAGTTGAGGGGGAGTTGGAGTATGTGGTGGAGAAGATTTTGGATTCTCGTGTTTAGAGACGGAAACTCCAGTACCTGGTCAAGTGGAAGGGTTATGGTCAGGAAGATAATTCCTGGGTTTTTGCCTCTGATGTTCATGCTGCCGATCTGGTTCGTGCCTTTCATTTGGCTCATCCTGGTCGGCCTGGGGGCTCTGGTGAGGGTTCGGTGACCCCTCCTCAAGGGGGGGGGGGGGTACTGTTGTGAATTCTGTTGTCGGGCTCCCTCCTGTGGTCATGAATGGTACTTCGGCTGGTTCTGTCCATGGACTTCCTCTGGTGGGTGTTTCTGAGTTTCACAGGTGACGAGGTTAATTCGTTAGCTGCTGCTCTATTTAACTCCACTTAGATCTTTGCTCCATGCCACCTGTCAATGTTCCAGTATTGGTCTGTTCACTCCTGGATCGTTCTTGTGACCTGTCTTCCCATCAGAAGCTAAGTTCCAGCTTGTATTTCTTTGGTTTGCTATTTTTCTGTCCTGCTTGCTATTTAATTTGTTGTCTTGCTTGCTGGAAGCTCTGGGACGCAGAGGGAGCGCCTCCGCACCGTGAGTTGGTGTGGAGGGTCTTTTTGCGCCCTCTGCGTGGTCTTTTTGTAGGTTTTTGTGCTGATCGCAAAGTAACCTTTCCTATCCTCGGTCTGTTCAGTAAGTCGGGCCTCACTTTGCTAAATCTATTTCATCTCTGTGTTTGTATTTTCATCTTTACTCACAGTCATTATATGTGGGGGGCTGCCTTTTCCTTTGGGGAATTTCTCTGAGGCAAGGTAGGCTTTATTTTTCTATCTTCAGGGCTAGCTAGTTTCTTAGGCTGTGCTGAGTTGCATAGGGAGCAATCCACGGCTATTTCTAGTGTGTTTGATAGGTTTAGGGATTGCGGTCAGCAGAGTTCCCACGTCCCAGAGCTCGTCCTTATTATCAGTAACTATCAGGTCATTCCATGTGCTCTTAACCACCAGGTCCATTATTGCCCTGACCACCAGGTCATAACAGAAAGGTGTAACACAGAGCATTGCAGCTATGATAGAAAGGTGTTACACAGAGCATCCCAGCTATGATAGAAAGGTGTTACACAGAGCATCCCAGCTATGATAGAAAGGTGTTACACAGAGCATCCAAGCTATGATAGAAAGGTGTAACACAGAGCATCCCAGCTATGATAGAAAGGTGTCATAACATGCAGAACATCGCAGCTATGATAGAAAGGTAAAACACAGAGCATCGCAGCTATGATAGAAAGGTAAAACACAGAGCATCGCAGCTATGATAGAAAGGTAAAACACAGCGCATCGCAGCTATGATAGAAAGGTAAAACACAGCGCAGCTATGATAGAAAGGTAAAACACAGAGCATTGCAGCTATGATAGAAAGGTAAAACAGAGCATTGCTGCTATGATAGAAAGGTGTAACAGAGCATCGCAGCTATGATAGAATGTGTCAGATTACACAGAGCATCGTAGATATGATAGAAAGGTGTCAGGATACACATGGCATCGCAGCTATGATAGAAATGTATCAAATTAAACAGAGCATCACAGCTATGATAGAAAGGTGTCAGGACACGCAGACCATAGTAGATATAGAAAGTTGTCAGATTACACAGAACATCACCGATATGATAGAAATGTGTCAGATTACAAACAACGTTGCAGCTATGACAAAAAGGTGTTCGGATATCCAGAGCATTGCAGCTGTGATAAAAAGATGTCAGAAGACAGAGCATCATAGCTATGATAGAAAGTTGTCAGAGGTCACAGAATATTTTAGCTGTGAAAGAAAGGTATCAGAACCTGCAGAGCATTGCAGCTGATAGAAAGGTGTCAGAAGGCACATAACATCGCAGATATGACACAAAAGTGTCAGAAGACAGATCATTGCAGCTATAATAGAAAGGTGTCATGATACAAATACGGCTATGATAGAAAGGAGTTGTGACATGCAGAGCATCAGCGCTATGACAGAAAAGTATCAGAAGACACAGAGCATGACATATATGATAGAAAGGTGTCAGGATATAATATAGGCTGGATGTGAGCTCTGTGTGTCTCTCACAGTGATATAGGCTGGATGTGAGGTCTGTGTGTCTCTCCCAGTAATATAGGCTGGATATGAGGTCTGTGTGTCTCTCCCAGTAATATAGGTTGGATGTGAGATCAATGTGTCTCTCCCGGTAATATAGGCTGGATGTGAGGTCTGGGTGTCGTTCCCAGTAATATAGGCTGCATGTGAGGTCTGTGTGTCTCTCCCAGTAATATAGGCTGGATGTGAGCTCTGTGTGTGTCTCTCCTAGTAATATAGGCTGGATGTGAGGTCTGTGTGTCTCTTCCAGTAATATAGGCTGGATATGAGGTCAATGTGTCTCCCGGTAATATAGGCTGGATGTAAGGTCTGGGTGTCTCTCACAGTAATATAGGTTGTATGTGAGGTCAATGTATCTCTCCCGGTAATATAGGCTGGATGTGAGGTCAATGTGTCTCTCCCAGTAATATAGGCTGGATGCGAGATCTGTGTCTCTCCCAGTAATATAGGCTGGATGTGAGATCTGTGTCTCTCCCAGTAATATAGGCTGGATGTGAGATCTGTGTCTCTCCCAGTAATATAGGCTGGATGTGAGGTTTGTGTGTCTCCCAGTAATACAGGTTGGATATGAGATCAATGTGTCTCTCCCGGTAATATAGGCTGGATGTGAGGTCTGGGTAATATAAGCTGGATGTGAGGTTTGTGTGTCTCTCCCAGTAATATAGGCTGGATATGAGATCTATGTGTATCTCCCAGTAATATAGGCTGGATGTGAGCTCTGTGTGTCTCTCCCAGTAATATAGGCTGGATGTGAGCTCTGTGTATCTCTCCCAGTAATATAGGCTGGATGTGAGCTCTGTGAGTCTCTCCCAGTAATATAGGCTGGATGTGAGCTCTGTGTCTCTCCCAGTAATATAGGCTGGATGTGAGGTCTGTGTGTATCTCCCAGTAATATAGGCTGGATGTGAGCTCTGTGTGTCTCTCCCAGTAATATAGGCTGGATGTGAGGTCTGTGTGTATCTCCCAGTAATATAGGCTGGATGTGAGCTCTGTGTGTCTCTCCCAGTAATATAGGCTGGATGTGAGCTTGAGCTGGATGAGTGGAAGGAAAAAGTGTGATAGAAAAAGATGCACAAGCAACTGGGATAACCGCAGCCTTGAAAGGATGGTTAACAAAAGGCCATTCAAAAATTTGGAGGAGATTCACAAGAAGTGGACTGCTACTGGAGTCACTGCTTCAAGAGCCACCACACACAGACGTGTCCAGGACATGGGCTACAAGTGTCGCATTCCTTGTGTCAAGAAACTCATGACCATTAGACAACGCCAGAAGCGCCTTACCTGGGCCAAGAAGAAAGAGCTGGACTATTGCTCAGTGGTATAAGGTGTTTCCAGATAATAGTAAATTTTACATTTCATTTGGAAATCGAGGTCCCAGAGTCTGGAGGAAGAGTGGAGAGGCCACAATCCAAGCTGCTGGAGGTCTAGTGTGAAGTCTCCACCATCAGTGATGGTTTGGGGAGCCATGTCATCTGCTGGTGTAGGTCCACTGTGTTTTATCAAGACCAAAGTCAGCGCAGCCGACTACCAGGACACTTTAGAGCACTTCATGCTTCCCTCAGCTGACAAGATTTTTGGAGATGGAAATTTCATTCCCCAGCAGGACTTGGCCCCTGTCCACACTGCCAAAAGTACCAATACCTGGTGTTCAAACAACAGTATCACTGGGCTTGATTGGCAGCAAACTCGCCTGACCTTAACCCTATACAGAATCTATGGAGTATTGTCAAGAGGAAGATGAGACACCAGACCCAACAATACAGATGAGCTGAAGACGGCTATCAAAGCAACCTGGGCTTCCATAACCCCTCAGCAGTGCCACAGGCTGATCGCCTCCATGCCACGCCACATTGATGCAGTAACTGATGCAAAAGTATTGAGTGCATTTACTGAACATACATTTCAGTAGGACAACATTTCGGATTTTAAAATCATTTTTCAAGCTGGTGTTATAAAGTATTCTAATTTACTGAGATAATGCCTTTGGGGTTTTCATTGGCTGTAAGCCATAATCATCAACATTAACAGAAATAAACACGTGAAATAGATCACTCTGTGTGTAATGACTCTATAAAATATGAGATTCACTTCTTGCATTAAAGAACTGAAATCAATTAACTTTTTAATGATATTCTAATTTTGTGAGGTCTGTGTGTCTCTTCCAGTAATATAGGCTGGATTTGAGGTCTGTGTGTCTCTCCCAGTAATAAAGGATAGATGCAAGGTCTGTGTTTCTCCCAGTAATATAGGCTGGATGTGAGCTCTGTGTCTCTCCCAGTAATATAGGCTAGATGTGAGGTCTGTGTCTCTCCCAGTAATATAGGCTGGATGTGAGCTCTGTGTGTCTCTCCCAGTAATATAGGCTGGATGTGAGGTCTGTGTCTCTCCCAGTAATATAGGCTGGATGTGAGCTCTGTGTGTCTCTCCCAGTAATATAGCCTGGATGTGAGCTGTGTCTCTCCCAGTAAAATAGGCTGGATGTGAGATCTGTGTGTCTCTCCCTGTAATATAGGCTGGATGTGAGGTCTGTCTCCCAGTAATATAGGCTGGATGTGAGGTCTGTGTGTGTCTCTCTCAGTAATATAGGCTGGATGTGAGCTCTGTGTGTCTTTCCCAGTAATATAGGCTGGATGTGAGGTCTGTGTGTCTCTCCCAGTAATATAGCCTGGATGTGAGCTCTGTGTCTCTCCCAGTAATATAGGCTGGATGTGAGCTCTGTGTCTCTCCCAGTAATATTGGCTGGATGTGAGCTCTGTGTGTCTCTCCCAGTAATATAGGCTGGATGTGAGGTCTGTGTGTCTCTCCCAGTAATATAGGCTGGATGTGAGGTCTGTGTGTCTCTCCCAGTAATATAGCCTGGATGTGAGCTCTGTGTCTCTCCCAGTAATATAGGCTGGATGTGAGCTCTGTGTCTCCCAGTAATATTGGTTGGATGTGAGCTGTGTGTCTCTCCCAGTAATATAGGCTGGATGTGAGGTCTGTGTGTCGCTCCCAGTAATACAGGCTGGATGTGAGATCTGTGTCTATCCCAGTAATATAGCCTGGATGTGAGCTGTGTCTCTCCCAATAATATAGGCTGGATGTGAGGTCTGTGTGTATCTCCCTGTAATATAGGCTGGATGTGAGGTCTGTGTGTCTCTCACAGTAATATAGGCTGGATGTGAGCTCTGTGTCTCACCCAGTAATATAGGTTGGATGTGAGCTCTTTGTCTCCCAGTAATATGGGCTGGATGTGAGGTCTGGGTGTCTCTCCCAGTAATATAGGCAGGATGTGAGGTCTGTGTGCCTCTCCCAGTAATATAGGCTGGATGTGAGGTCTGTGTCTCTCTTCCAGTAATATAGGCTGGATGTGAGGTCTGTGTGTCTCCCAGTAATATAGCCTGGATGTGAGGTGTGTGTGTCTCTCCCAGTAATATAGCCTGGATGTGAGCTCTGTATCTCCCAGTAATATAGGCTGGATGTGAGGTCTGTGTCTCTCCCAGTAATATAGGCTGGATGTGAGGTCTGTGTCTCTCCCAGTAATATAGGCTGGATGTGAGGTCTGGGTGTCTCTCCCAGTAGTATAGGCTGGATGTGAGGTCTGGGTGTCTCTCCCAGTAATATAGGTTGGATGTGAGGTCTGTGTGTCTCTCCCAGTGATATAGGCTGGATGTGAGGTCTGTGTGTCTCTCCCAGTAATATAGCCTGGATGTGAGCTCTGTATCTCCCAGTAATATAGGCTGGATGTGAGGTCTGTGTCTCTCCCAGTAATATAGGCTGGATGTGAGGTCTGGGTGTCTCTCCCAGTTGTATAGGCTGGATGTGAGGTCTGGGTGTCTCTCCAAGTAATATAGGTTGGATGTGAGGTCTGTGTGTCTCTTCCAGTGATATAGGCTGGATGTGAGATCTGTGTGTCTCTTCCAGTAATATAGGCTGGATGTGAGCTCCGTGTCTGTCCCAGCAATATAGGCTGGATGTGAGGTCTGTGTCTCTCCCAGTAATATAGGCTGGATGTGAGGTCTGTGTGTCTCTCCCAGTAATATAGGCTGGAAGTGAGGTCTGGGTGTCTCTCCCAGTAGTATAGGCTGGATGTGAGGTCTGGGTGTCTCTCCCAGTAATATAGGTTGGATGTGAGGTCTGTGTGTCTCTCCCAGTGATATAGGCTGGATGTGAGATCTGTGTGTCTCTTCCAGTAATATAGGCTGGATGTGAGCTTCGTGTCTGTCCCAGTAATATAGGCTGGATGTGAGGTCTGTGTGTCTCTCCCAGTAATATAGGATGGATGTGAGGTCTGCGTCTCTCCCAGTAATATAGGCTGGATGTGAGCTCTGTGTGTCTCCCAGTAATATAGGCTGGATGTGAGCTCCGTGTCTCTCCCAGTAATATAGGCTGGATGTGAGCTGTGTGTCTCTCCCAGTATTAAGGTACCTTCACAATAAGCGACGCTGCAGCGATACCGACAACTATGTTGATCACTGCAGCGTCGCTGTTTGGTCGCTGGAGAGCTGTCACACAGACAGCTCTCCAGTGACCAACAATGCCGGTAACCAGGGTAAACATCGGGTTACTAAGCGCAGGGCCGCGCTTAGTAACCCGATGTTTACCCTGGTTACCATCGTAAAAGTAAAAAAAACAAACACTACATACTTACCTTCTGCTGTCTGTCCCCGGCGCTCTGCTTCCTGCACTGACTGTGAGCACAGCGGCCGGAAAGCAGAGCGGTGATGTCACCACTCTGCTTTCCGGCTGACCGGCGCTGACACAGGATGCAGGAGGAGTGCAGAGAAGCAGAGCGCCGGGGACAGACAGCTGAAGGTAAGTATGTAGTGTTTGTTTTTTTTAACTTTTACGCTGGTAACCAGGGTAAACATCGGGTTACTAAGCGCGGCCCTGCGCTTAGTAACCCGATGTTTACCCTGGTTACCAGTGAAGACATCGCTGAATCGGCGTCACACACGCCGATTCAGCGGGAGTCCAGCGACGAAATAAAGTCCTAGACTTTCTGCAGCTACCAACGATCTCCCAGCAGGGGCCTGATCGTTGGTCGCTGTCACACTGAATGATATCGCTAGCCAGGACGCTGCAACGTCACGGATCGCTAGCGATATCGTTCAGTGTGAAGGTACCTTTACAGGCTGAAAGTGAGGTCTGGGTCTATGTACAGCTCAAATACTGTACTTTCCTCTCCTTGCCTACAGCCTATTTCCTGTTTCTCACAAAATACATTCCACTCTGTTCATTATAGATTTGTGTACAGCCCTCTCCCTCCTGCTGAGGCCGGATTCTTAATTAGTGGTCCGAGTATAGACCACGATGCACAGCCCTCCGCTGGTCTCCTAACTCTGACAGTGTCATGTATGCATATAAAGGCTGTTGAGTTTGGTTCAGGAGATCCATGGCCGGTCTGTGCAGCATGGTCCATACTTGAACTACGAAACACCACTTGTGTGATTCTGGCTTAACTCCATTGGTCCATTTACACAGGTCTATTTCAGGCCAATAGACACACGTTATCCGGTGATCATTTATCGTCCTTTTTCCACAGGCTGACAAATCATGATGGGTACAGGATGATTGCTACAGACACTCAGCAAAATGGTAGAAAAAGTTTAATGAAAACTTTTATGAAAGTAGCTTAACTGTAAATTTGTAAGCAAATAAACTTTCTGTGTGGAGATGAAAAAACCTTTAAACCATCAAGGTAATAAAGCAAAAAAACAAAACAAAAACTACTTTATGGAACAGTCACCCATGATAACATTAACATAAACAGTGACTTATGAGAAAATGCAAAAATATTCACATCGGGGGCGTGGCCTGAATGTCCATGTGAGCGGACGCGCGGCAGAGCGCTCCCGCTACTAATCTTAGCATTATCCTTATAAGCCGCAGCTGAGCGGCGATTTGCGGTGCTCACCGGCTGCTGGAGAGTCCCGGGAGTGCGGCGGTGTACAGCGGCGGCCCCGGGGTCAGTGATTATGACCAGGAGGAGGCAAAGGGACGCCGGAGCCGGCAATGCAGGGACCGGCCAAGATGGCGCCGACGCCAGGGAGAAGGCGGAAAAGGAGAACGCTGCATGCCAGAAACGTATGGCTGTGGCGGCAAAGCTCCAGCAGTTTGCTAGAGTGGAGGCCGCAGAGAAGGCAGAGGAGGAAGCCGGAGCTGACACCGAAGAGGAGGAGGAGAGCCCAGCAGAAGAGCAAGAGGTACAGCAGGGGAGCAGGGATAGCAGCGTGGCGGTGGTAGTAGGGGGATCTGAAGATATGGTGCCAGGAGCAGAGCCCACCCCCAGAGACGTTTTCGCGCTGGTGTCCTCATGCAAACAGTCCCTGACCCTGCAGATACAGGACGTCAAGGGTGACACAGCCCAGATAAATGCAGCCCTGCAGAAGATTGACAAACGTGTGGGGGTTGTAGAGGAGAGAGTACTGCGGAAGATCATATAGTGCAGCTGCAGAAAGCGGAGAAGAAGTTTGCTCAGGCAATATCGGAGCTAGCTGCAAAAAATGAGGATCTGGAGAATAGGTCCAGAAGAAATAACATCCGTATAGTGGGTATCCCTGAAAAAACTGAGGGGAGGAATCCCACGGAGTATATTGAAAGCTGGCTCTTGGAGACCTTTGGTGACGCAGCACTGACAAAAGTATTTGCGGTAGAGAGAGCCCACAGGGTCCCACCGAAACCACCTGTCCCTGGAGCGAGTCCCCGTACCATGCTTGCCAAAATCCTAAATTACAGAGACATTATCCTGAGGAAGGCTAGAGACATGACGGATTTGACAATTGGAGGTCAAAGAATCGCTATTTACCCCGACTATTCCGCCCTGGTCCAGAAACAACGGATGATGTTCACGGGTATCAAGAGACGGCTGAGGGAACTGGGAGTGCAATACTCCATGATGTTTCCGGCACGACTGAGGGTGGTGGCGTTGGATAAGATTCATTTTTTCCAGACGCCGGAGGACGCTACCCAGTGGATTGATCTCAATGCTAAAAGGCTTAAAGGAAAAGGAGATTGAAAATATGGGGTGGGTGGGACGAGGGATATTTCACTGTTAAAGGAAAAGAGATTGGTGACTGACAGTACATTGGTTATGGGATGTGAAGGTTTGAGGGTGGAGCCGGGCATTACTAAATAAATGGCCTGGGAGTGCTGAAATGGCGGTTGGTTACGGGGGAGGAAGGGTGTGCAGCGTACTAAGAGTTTATTTAGTTTCCTTGCAGTTGCAATTTAATACATGCTGGAATATTTTATTCTTTTAAGAATTGCACCGAATTTTGTTATAAACGGTAGCGGGAGGCGGATGGAGAAGGTTACGTTAACAAGAGTGTTCGCAATGGGCGATGGTGCCCCACTCTTGATAAGAGGCAGAATGTATAGTATTGGAGGGGATTGCGGGGGTGGGGGGGTTTGGGTAGGGGGGGGTGAGGGAAGTTAGACAGCTCAGAACCGGGAGTAACGACATAACTAAAGATGATGAGCCACATAATAGGGGGCCGCTTTAAGATACTGAGTTGGAATGTGAGAGGTCTGGCGGATAAGTCTAGGCGAGCTGCGAGTTTGCAGTATGCAAGGGATCAACGGGCCTCTATGATATGTCTGCTGGAGACGCACTTGATACGGGAGGTGGACGTACTAAATAGACGATGGATTGAGAAGGGGTATCACTCTACCTTTTCAACGTACTCAAGGGGGGTGTCAGTATTGGTGCCGGTGGGAGTGCAGTACGAAGAGGTGAAGGTATGTGTGGATGTGGATGGTCAGTATGTGGTGATACAGTGTATATTATATGG
Organism: Ranitomeya imitator; assembly: GCF_032444005.1. NCBI lineage: Eukaryota > Metazoa > Chordata > Amphibia > Anura > Dendrobatidae > Ranitomeya > Ranitomeya imitator. The sequence goes on along the minus strand of NC_091284.1, from coordinate 811,856,896 downwards.
AGTGAGGGTATGTATTGCGGCAATGTATATTCCACCTCCATATTCAAGTAAGAAGATTAGAGAGGTGTTGGAGAGGGTGGAACGATGGGGACCACTACCACTATTCATTATTGGGGACTTTGTGATGATTTTTGGGATAAAAATAAGAACACCCAGAACAGATCGGGGGGGCACACTACAACATTTGGTACCTATGTTCGTGAAACAGGCATGATTGATCTATGGAGAGTTAGACATGTGGGGGAGAGAGGGTACTCGTGCTACTCACCGGCTCATGCTACGCTGTCCAGAATTGATATGGCGCTGGGTAACCGTCTGTTGAACACAATGGTGGGGGAGGTGCGTTATCTGCCGAGGGCCCTTTCGGATCACAGTCCAATTGAGGTGGAGTTTAGGTTGTTGGGGACACAGGCCGCAAGCGGGAGAGAATGGAAGATCCATCCTAACTGGTTACATAGTATTGACTTGGGAGGTATAGGGAAGGAGGTGACGGAATTTTTTGCTTTAAATGATGGGAGTACAGATGCTCTAACTGTTTGGGATGCAATGAAGGCGTACCTGAGAGGGCTACTATTTAGAGATATTAGTAGGTGTAAGCGGAAGACGAGGGAGGCAGAGAGAGTGGCGGTGGAGGAGTTGAAGGCTGCAGAGGATGAGATGGTAGTGTTGGGGACCTCCGAGGCAGAGAAAAGGTTGAGAACAGCGCAAACTCATATGGAGAAGATTCTGCTGGGAAAAGCTGAAGGGAAGCGGGAGTTTCAAAGGGTGACTTATTTTCAGGAGGGAGAAACAGTGGGACACATGCTATCGGTGGTGGCTTCTGCTCAGCGAAGTACCTCATATGTACACTCGCTGGTATCTGTTGGTGGAAGCAGGATATCTGAAACATCTGAGATTATAAAGGTTTTTGCGGACTTCTACGCGGACTTATATTCCTCCAGGGTTGATGGGTTAGCCGGAGATACAGAGACTTTCTTGGAGAGTCTGGGGTTGCCGAAATTGAGTGAGGAGGATAGGGTGAGCTTGGATGCCCCTATCACGGAGGAGGAACTGAGTCGGGCGCTGAAGTCTATGGCCAATGGGAAGGCGCCTGGAGTTGATGGGTTGCCAGCCGAAATTTATAAAAGCTTGGGGGAGGTGTTGATTCCCAGATTAAAGTTAGTACTGGAGGAGGCTGGGTGCCAGGGGTGCCTCCCAGCATCTATGAGGGAGGCCATTATAGTGGTTATTCCGAAGGAGGATAAGGATTTGGGGAAACCTGAGTCATATCGCCCAATCTCTCTGTTAACCATCGATGTCAAGCTTTTGGCCAGGGTGTTAGCTTCCCGTCTGTCTAGTGCCATTACTAACCTTGTGCATCCGGATCAGTCTGGCTTTATGCTCTTTTTAGAAGCTTGATATGGGGGTGGCAATACCCACGTATTAGCCTGGAGACGCTTCAGAGACCCAAGGAAGATGGGGGTTTGGCTTTGCCCAACCCAACCCTGAGTTATATTTTCTTGCAGCCCAAAGTCAGCATTTGAAGGGCTGGGCGCGGGAGGCGTCCTCCAGTGCGGTACAACACTTGATGGAGGGGGTGATAAACCGACGACCGGTGGTGCAGTGTTTGGAGGATGGCTCCTTGGGAGCATTGGGGAAATTGTATCCAACTATGTTTTTGATACGTAAGCTATGGACCAGACTGCGACAGATTCAAGGGGTTACGGGACTGACTAAATTTACACCGATATGGCTTAATAATAATTTAGTGGAGTTTGCGGCTCTGGGAGTGCTGACAGAGTGGCATGCTAAAGGAATTTATTTTGTTGGTCAGATAATTCAACAACGAGTGTTAAAATCCTTTTCTCAGCTGCAGGGGGAGTTTGGACTGAGACCTTCTGGGGAGTATCAATATTCTCAGATGAGACACGCTTTTGGAGCTCAAAACAGGGGCGATGGCATTAGGATCCAAGAGGACATAGTTTTGGAATACGTGTGTGGGGAAGGGTCCACAAGGGGAGTCATTTCCACCCTTTGCTGGATTTTCCTCTAAAAGCGAGAGCTAAGTGGGAAAGAGATTTAGGCCCAATGGAGAATGAAACCTGGGAGTCGGTGTTGGAGTGGGTTCCACGAGTGTCACTAAGTGAGCCGTATAGACTATCGCAGCTGTACATCTTGCACAGAGTCTATAAATCACCGGAAGTGTTACATAGAGCAGGGTTGCGTGCTGACTCTGAGTGCCCGAGATGTGGGACTGAGAATGCAGGAATATATCACATGATGTGGACGTGTCCAAGACTGGTTGCTTTTTGGCTGGTAGTTCTGAGTCGTGTGGAAGGGGCGTATAGATGCAGGGTGCCGAGAGATCCGATGGAACACCTGGAAGATAGCAATTGGGGGTGGCAGGGTGGTTATAAATGGTATAGTCTCTAACTGGGTCGCTGTGACCAGTGGGGTACCGCAGGGGTCAGTATTGGGACCTGTTCTCTTCAACATATTCATTAATGATCTGGTAGAAGGTTTACACAGTAAAATATCGATATTTGCAGATGATACAAAACTATGTAAAGCAGTTAATACAAGAGAAGATAGTATTCTGCTACAGATGGATCTGGATAAGTTGGAAACTTGGGCTGAAAGGTGGCAGATGAGGTTTAACAATGATAAATGTAAGGTTATACACATGGGAAGAGGGAATCAATATCACCATTACACACTGAACGGGAAACCACTGGGTAAATCTGACAGGGAGAAGGACTTGGGGATCCTAGTTAATGATAAACTTACCTGGAGCAGCCAGTGCCAGGCAGCAGCTGCCAAGGCAAACAGGATCATGGGGTGCATTAAAAGAGGTCTGGATACACATGATGAGAGCATTATACTGCCTCTGTACAAATCCCTAGTTAGACCGCACATGGAGTACTGTGTCCAGTTTTGGGCACGGTGCTCAGGAAGGATATAATGGAACTAGAGAGAGTACAAAGGAGGGCAACAAAATTAATAAAGGGGATGGGAGAACTACAATACCCAGATAGATTAGCGAAATTAGGATTATTTAGTCTAGAATAAAGACGACTGAGGGGCGATCTAATAACCATGTATAAGTATATAAGGGGACAATACAAATATCTCGCTGAGGATCTGTTTATACCAAGGAAGGTGACGGGCACAAGGGGGCATTCTTTGCGTCTGGAGGAGAGAAGGTTTTTCCACCAACATAGAAGAGGATTCTTTACTGTTAGGGCAGTGAGAATCTGGAATTGCTTGCCTGAGGAGGTGGTGATGGCGAACTCAGTCGAGGGGTTCAAGAGAGGCCTGGATGTCTTCCTGGAGCAGAACAATATTGTATCATACAATTATTAGGTTCTGTAGAAGGACGTAGATCTGGGGATTTATTATGATGGAATATAGGCTGAACTGGATGGACAAATGTCTTTTTTCGGCCTTACTAACTATGTTACTATGTAATTGCTAGGCTATTACATATGGCTCGGAAGGTGATAGCACGGAACTGGATCAAGGAGGAACCGCCTGCAAGGGGTGAATTCCTGCAATATGTAAAACATGGTCTCAAACTGGAAAAGGGGGTTTATAAGAGACGTGGGAAAATAGAAATGTTTGACAAAATGTGGTCTCCGTGGCTCGAGCTGGGATGGATAGGTAAAGGAAATGGGAGGCTGAGGGCCTTTGAATGGCGGAAACTGCTAGACGAATAAGCGGTCATAAGTGAGTTAAGCGGTTCATAGAGTCATCAATACTAGTTATAGAAGTATCATTGGAGAGGAGCTGTCATGGGGGGGGGGCTGGGGTTTGTTGGGATTGTTGGGGGTTTCGAAAATGAAGAAACTTTGTTTGTAACAAACTGGAAGATGGATAAAATGTAATGTTTATGTTTATTCTTAATAAAAATCTATTTAAATTAAAAAAACAAATATTCATATCGACACCATAGATTCTGCAGGAGGGTCCCCAGTGAATCGGAACCCGGTGAAAACATTCTGAAGACTTGGGAAGGCGCTTCTGACTTTATGGACCACACAGGCCGGGATCGGTCTCTCATCTCTCTCTGTCCGGTAGCCGTATATCCAAGCAGAAAAGCAGCGGTAACAAACTTGCCGCAGATATCTGGCGGGGAAGGGGAAAAAAAACAACAAAACAAATAATAAAAAAATCGCATTTGGTAACAGCACATTCATAGTGGTCTAAGCACATGATATATCATCAATTATCTGTCAAATAAAAAAGGATTATTGTTTGGTCACATTCCCAAAAAACGGAATGAAAGCAATAAAAAAGTCACATGTGCCTGGATATGGTACAAATAGAAATACAGCTCCTCTCGGGAAAAAAAAAAAGCATTTTTTTTTTGTGGTTTTTTTTAACAAGCAAAACCTAAATAAGTAGCCAGATTTGGAAAATGCTGTAATCAAATTAGTAAATGCCATAAAAAAAATGTAAAAAAAAAAATATATTTTTATTTTAATTTCCAAAGAATATTTTATACTATTTTCCAGTACATTGTTTGGTAACTAAAAGTGGCTGCATTTAATGATAAATACATAAAAAAAGAGAGAAATCGTCCAGGAAAAAAAAAAAAGAAGAAAAATGGCAGCAACCTTAAGTGGTTAAAGGGAACCTGTCAGCAGGATTGTGCTCAGTAACCTACACACAGTTATACTGATTACAATGACACCTGGTGATGAAATCTGTCTTGTGGTTGTTGTGTAATCTTTATTTTTAGTTTTGAGTTAATGATCTGCTCGTGCTCCGGGGCGGCCTGTGGGGGTCTTCATGTGGTGCTCTGCTTAGGTATTCATAATGCAGCCTGCTGACAAGTCACTGATCCCTCATTGATCGCCCCCTAGTTTACATAATGAATATCAGCACATAATGAAGAAAAAAAAAGACCTTCTGCAGGCAGGCGCCTACCGTGGCCCCTGCTCTGCAGCATAATCACGTTTAGTGTCCTAATAATAACTGCTCTTGATGTTATTGAGCAAGTTAAAAAAAATAAAAATTTAACTCAAAACTGCAAATAAAGATTAAACAACAACCACAAGACGGATTCCATCACCAGGTCTCATTGTAATCAGTATAACGGCGCCGACCTGACACTGTCTGTAGGTTACTGTGCACAATCCTGCTGACAGGTTCCCTTTCAATAACTAATTACCTATTTTTCTCTGCGGCTGGAGGTGGAAATAGGTGAATGATGCGGAGCATGACATTGACAGATGTCTCATTTTGGCATAACACCTTGAAGAAGGGGTGCTCGGTGATACAGGCCCGGCCTTGTAACACACTCGTGACTTTCTCAATCTCTTTACAGCAGACCGACTCCATCTCGGTAGGCAGCGATATACAGTTAGCGCACTGGCACCAAGTCAATGAACCAACTTCCTCTATGAGGCTTGATATCTGACATCTTGATATCTGCCATAGATAAAACATGCGTTTATAATGCGACATGGCCGCTTTAAAGGTTTTTTTTTTTTTTTTTACTACCTTAATGGGTCTTGTCAGATAGAGCTTGTAAATATAAGCCGTTTTGTAATTTACTGTTAATTAAAATTTCCAGTCATTCTTGAGATATTAACATTTATCTTTCATTGACAGCTTGTTGCCTTGGATACCGACCACCGCTGCTAGACAACAGAAAATGCGCAAGTTCTTCCATATTGACCTCGTAAGCACTCGTCTTGAAGCTGGGGATGGTGGGGAAATCACTAGATTGCGCTGTTTTCTCTTAATGCCGGAGCGCAGGGCTTACGAGCTAAACAGCAGCGGTGGTCGGTCACCTAGGCAACGAGCTGTAAACAAAAGAAAAGTGTTAATGTCTCAAGAAAGGCTGCAAATTTTAATAAGCAGTAAATTGCAAAAGTGTTCTATCCGACAATATCGAAAACTCCTTGTTGGAATTTAGCCTTAGCGTACCAATATATCCAAGATTGGCATGTATCTAAAGAACATGGCCGAGTATAGGATTCCCAACTGGATATTTTTTCGAGCCTACAGATTAGTTGCATTTTATTAAAGGGGTTTCCTTTTCTTTGAGTTAGTGCAGACTTGTAGCCTATGTGACTACAGACTTGCGAATCCTCACATTGCAAGCACTATGAGTGTTCTCCGGTGATGGTGCACGTGACGATAAGTATGTGATTTACATACATGCGGTCATGTGCTCAGCCTCGATCAATGCAAACACATCTAGTCTGAATGTGGGCCAGGTGTATAAAAATCACCCGGCGCCAACATCAGAGAATCCGCACAGTGCACACGGTGTGAGATTTCACAAGTCTGCAGTCGCACAGAGTAACTGCAGACTTGTTGTCTAAGGCCGGACAAACTCTTTCCTAAACAGTTTTTAGTGAATATTTTCATATAGAACATACAAAAAGTAAAAAGTATCCATGCAAGGACAAAGAAAAGCAGACACACCAAAACAGCCAAGTAAAGCATAACCGCATTACGAGAGTCGGATTCACTCGATAACCGTTCATTGATTGTCCAGAGCGTTGCCATAATGATGTCTCGAGTATCATATTTCTTATCATTAACATACGATAAACAAAACAGAATGAAAAGAAGAAAAGAGTGTAAAGTAGGTAATAGAAAGTACGGAAAAAGGGAAAGGAGGAAATGGGGGGGGGGTCTGATTAAGAGGACGGAAGAAAGTGGGGGGGGGGGGGGAGTATGAGGAGAGTTGAATCTCTCCCGTTTGTGTTAATTGACTCTCTGCTGTACCCTACTCCGCTAATTTGTCTCCAAGAGTGTTAGTAATTCTGGTGATTCGCGAAACATAACCCATTCCTGCCATGTTTTGTAAAACGTAACCTCACGCTGTGTCGTAACGGTGGATAGCCTTTCCATCCGACATAGGAAATCCATTTCAACTATCCAATCCCCGATATTGGGGGCTGTCTTAGAACGCCACTTCCTAGGGATGATAGTAAGAGTGGCCGTTATGCAATGGTTTAGGAGTCCTACCTTGCTGCTCCTGAAAGAGCCTGCGATCATTGACATTGAGGAAGCAGCGTGTGCGAAACGCGCGTCGGGGCCTTCCTTTTCCACGCACGAGCAGCAGGTTGGTTTATTGCCTGAGCTTTAATCTCTATGTTCATCTTTATTCTCTATTACCACGTAAGAATTATTCTGGCTTCACTTATTATACACATGTATATGGGACTTCCCGGAAATATCGAAATATATATGATTGTGTATAAGTTGCACAGGGTCTCTCATGATATATGTAGTGTAGCATACTTTGTATATGCACATTCAGGCTTTGAACCTCCTTATGGATATATGATGTCTTGGAGCCTTACATTGGTGGTGCGGCTGCTTCTATGCTCTATTAATTACTGATATTATTATGATCTGATTGTATATAGAGTAACCAGGTCACCTATTTTGGATTCTGTATAGGCACTTATTAATATTTATATATATATATATATATATATATGTATCTGTTGTACGGCTCACTTGCTTGGTCTGCTTGTGCGTGGCACTAGTGTTGCCTTTCTTTTATCGTTGCATCGTTCTTATTGTCGTTTGTATTGGTATATTTATACACTTTTTTAGAATTTTGTCTTCAATAAAATTGCTTATTTTAGCTCCTGTGTCCATCCTTTGTTGGTTTTCTTGACAGTAGATAGCAACAGGAATCCCATACACATGTTTGTAGACCGGGGTGGGGACACCAATTATCCACAACCCCTGATCAAACAATATCAGCTCCAATCAATATCAGAAGACAATAGGAGAAAAAAAGGAGCAAACTGATTATATATAGTAAAATCAATCATCTCGTTTTATTATTTCATAGAAAAAAATACATCAAATGTCACAACAATACATAAAGTACCACAAACAATGCAGATTGCCAAGTCCCAAACCCGCGCCTATCCCCACACCACAGATGCATATCAACCCCTTAAATAACAATAAAAGTCCAAAGACCGTAAAGGGAAAATCAATGCATCCAAAACAGGCATCTGAAGATCAGCATACATCAATCAGATGGTTGGAAAGAAAATAACCCTTCCCTTGAGAAAGCGGTCTCGAGTCGCCGCGAAACGCGCGTCGGGATCCTCTATCCGACCCCCCTGTTCCCACTTATCTATCGGTAAGCTTTGCATACCTTGTTACTTATTACTGCACTTTAAAATGGAAGATAGGTTGGTGTTATTTTCTTTACATTGCATTGTTTGCGGTACTTTATGTTTTGTTGTGACACTTGATATATTTTTTCTATGAAATAATAAAACGAGATGATTGATTTTACTATATATAATCAGTTTGCTCCTTTTTTCTCTTATTGTCTTCAGATCATTGACAGTAGGCCCAACTGTGGGTTACTTTGACTGATCCGTCACCAGAAACCTTTGAATAAATTTCAAAGACTTTATTCCAATGTCTTTTAATTGGTGGACAATCCCACCAGATGTGGAGCACGGTACCCTCAGATGCCTTGCCTCTCCAGCAGAGGTCAGATAGCAGTGGATATACCTTATAAAGGTGGACGGGACATCTGTACCACCTAGCTAAAAGTTTAAAGCTCGTTTCCTGAGCCCTACAAGCCAAAGGGAGCCTGTGTGCACACAAAAAAAGCTTTTTTCCATTGCTCAATAGAAGACTCTAGCCCAATCTCCCGTTCCCAACACAAGGCAAACCATGACTTATTCTCAGCTCTGACATAAGAATTGAGTATACTTGTGAGACTGAGTGTGCAGGGCTCGTCCCTTGCATCATCAATGATTTCAGTGGAGTCAGATCTGTCTCTTTACTGAAGTCGGCTGGAGGGACGACACGAAGGAACGTAGTTCCAAATATGCAAACCATGAGATGTGGAGTTCGGGAAATTCCTCCAGTGATTGCCCCTTTAATCCACTCGTCAATGTTAGGTGATTTTGGTTGTAACCAATAAAGAATAAGAAATTTAGCAGAAGCTAATAAATGTGTTAAAATGAAACACATTTATCTACAGTCATGGCTAAAAGTGTTGGCACCCTTGAAATTATTCCAGAAAATTAAGTATTTCTCCCTGAATATGATGACAATTACACATGGTTTATTATAACCAGGTTTATTTCCTTTGCTTTTTTGTGTTGTTCCAATACACACAGAGAAAAAAAGGGAAAATGGGATGTAGTTTCACACAAACCCCCAAAATGGGGGACAATATGAAATCACACCTGAAACCTGCTAAAAAGGGGAGATGGTGACTCAAGCTTTCCATTGTATGTCTGTGTGTGCCGCACTAATCATGGAGAACAGAGAGAGGAGAAGAGAACTGTCTGAGGACTTGAGAACCAAAATGGTAGAAAAATATCAACAATCTCAAGGTTACAAGTCCATCTCCAGAGACCTTGAGATCACTTTGTTCACGGTGCACACATTTAATCCAGAAGTTTACAACCCATGGCACTGTGGCTAATCTCTCTGGACGTGGACGGCAGAGAAAATTAATGAAAGGTTGCAACGCAGGATTGTCCAAACGGTGGATAAGAAGCCTTAATCAAGTTCTATAGAAATTCAAGCTTCCTGCAGGCTCAGGGTGCATCTGTGTCAGCGCGAACTACACTACCGTTCAAAAGTTTAGGGTCACCCAGACAATTTAGTTTTTTCCATGAAAACTCATACTTTTATAAATCCAATGAGTTGCCAAATGAATGTAAAATCTAGTCCAGACATTGACAAGGTTCGAAAAAAAAGATTTTTATTTGAAATAAAAAGTTTCTCTTGCAAACTTTGCTTTCGTCACAGAATGCTCCTTTGCAGCAATTCCAGCATTGCAGACCTTTGGCATTCTAGCAGTTAATTTGCTGAGGTAATCTGGAGACGTTTCCCCCCATGCTTCCAGAAGCCCCTCCACAAGTTGGTTTGGTTGATGGGCACTTTTTGCACCATACGGTCAAGCTGCTCCCACAACAGCTCAATGGGGCTGAGATCTGGTGACTGCGCTGGCCGCTCCATTACAGGTAGAATACCAGCTGCCGGCTTCTTCCCTAAATAGTTCTTGCATAATTTGGAGGTGTGCTTTGGGTCACTGTCCTGTTGTAGGATGAAACTGGCTCCAATCAAGCGCTGTCCACAGGGTATGGCATGGCTTTACATAATGGAGTGATAGCCTTCTTTATTCAAAATCCCTTTTACCTTGTGCAAATCTCACACGTTACCAGCACCAAATCAACCCCAGACCATCACATTACCTCCACCATGCTTGACAGATAGCGTCAGGTGCTCTTCCAGCATATTTTCAGTTGTTCTGCGTCTCACAAATGTTCGTCTGTGTGATCTAAACACCTCAAGCTTGGATTCGTCTGTCCATAACACTTTTTTCCAATCTTCCTCTGTCCTATGGCTGTGTTCTTTTGCCCATATTAATCTTTTCCTTTTATTAGCCGGTCTCAGATATGGCTTTTTCTTTGCCACTCTGCCCTGAAGGCCAGCATCCCGGAGTCGCCTCTTCACTGTAGACATTGACACTGGCGTTTTGCGTGTACTATTTAATGAAGCTGCAGTTGAGTACCTGTGACTGTGAGGCATTGATTTCTCAAACTACAGACTCTAATGTACTTGTCTTGTTGCTCAGTTGTGCAGTGGGGCCTCCCACTTCTTTGTCTACTCTGGTTAGAGCCTGTTTGTGCTCTCCTCTGAAGGGAGTAGTACACACCGTTGTAGGAAATCTGCAGTTTCTTGGCAATTTCTCGCATGGAACAGCCTTCATTTCTAAGAACAACAATAGACTGTCAAGTTTCACATGAAAGTTCTTTTTTCTGGTCATTTTGAGAGTTTAATGGAACCAACAAATGTAATGCTCCAGATTACATAGTAACATAGTAACATAGTTAGTAAGGCCGAAAAAAGACATTTGTCCATCCAGTTCAGCCTATATTCCATCATAATAAATACCCAGATCTACGTCCTTCTACAGAACCTAATAATTGTATGATACAATATTGTTCTGCTCCAGGAAGACATCCAGGCCTCTCTTGAACCCCTCGACTGAGTTCGCCATCACCACCTCCTCAGGCAAGCAATTCCAGATTCTCACTGCCCTAACAGTAAAGAATCCTCTTCTATGTTGGTGGAAAAACCTTCTCTCCTCCAGACGCAAAGAATGCCCCCTTGTGCCCGTCACCTTCCTTGGTATAAACAGATCCTCAGCGAGATATTTGTATTGTCCCCTTATATACTTATACATGGTTATTAGATCGCCCCTCAGTCGTCTTTTTTCTAGACTAAATAATCCTAATTTCGCTAATCTATCTGGGTATTGTAGTTCTCCCATCCCCTTTATTAATTTTGTTGCCCTCCTTTGTACTCTCTCTAGTTCCATTATATCCTTCCTGAGCACCGGTGCCCAAAACTGGACACAGTACTCCATGTGCAGTCTAACTAGGGATTTGTACAGAGGCAGTATAATGCTCTCATCATGTGTATCCAGACCTCTTTTAATGCACCCCATGATCCTGTTTGCCTTGGCAGCTGCTGCCTGGCACTGGCTGCTCCAGGTAAGTTTATCATTAACTAGGATCCACAAGTCCTTCTCCCTGTCAGATTTACCCAGTGGTTTCCCATTCAGTGTGTAATGGTGACATTGATTCCTTCTTCCCATGTGTATAACCTTACATTTATCATTGTTAAACCTCATCTGCCACCTTTCAGCCCAAGTTTCCAACTTATCCAGATCCATCTGTAGCAGAATACTATCTTCTCTTGTATTAACTGCTTTACATAGTTTTGTATCATCTGCAAATATCGATATTTTACTGTGTAAACCTTCTACCAGATCATTAATGAATATGTTGAAGAGAACAGGTCCCAATACTGACCCCTGCGGTACCCCACTGGTCACAGCGACCCAGTTAGAGACTATACCATTTATAACCACCCTCTGCTTTCTATCACTAAGCCAGTTACTAACCCATTTACACACATTTTCCCCCAGACCAAGCATTCTCATTTTGTGTACCAACCTCTTGTGCGGCACGGTATCAAACGCTTTGGAAAAATCGAGATATACCACGTCCAATGACTCACCGTGGTCCAGTCTATAGCTTACCTCTTCATAAAAACTGATTAGATTGGTTTGACAGGAGCGATTTCTCATAAACCCATGCTGATATGGAGTTAAACAGTTATTCTCATTGAGATAATCCAGAATAACATCCCTCAGAAACCCTTCAAATATTTTACCAACAATAGAGGTTAGACTTACTGGCCTATAATTTCCAGGTTCACTTTTAGAGCCCTTTTTGAATATTGGCACCACATTTGCTATGCGCCAGTCCTGCGGAACAGACCCTGTCGCTATAGAGTCACTAAAAATAAGAAATAATGGTTTATCTATTACATTACTTAGTTCTCTTAGTACTCGTGGGTGTATGCCATCCGGACCCGGAGATTTATCTATTTTAATCTTATTTAGCCGGTTTCGCACCTCTTCTTGGGTTAGATTGGTGACCCTTAATATAGGGTTTTCATTGTTTCTTGGGATTTCACCTAGCATTTCATTTTCCACCGTGAATACCGTGGAGAAGAAGGTGTTTAATATGTTAGCTTTTTCCTCGTCATCTACAACCATTCTTTCCTCATTATTTTTTAAGGGGCCTACATTTTCAGTTTTTATTCTTTTACTATTGATATAGTTGAAGAACAGTTTGGGATTAGTTTTACTCTCCTTAGCAATGTGCTTCTCTGTTTCCTTTTTGGCAGCTTTAATTAGTTTTTTAGATAAAGTATTTTTCTCCCTATAGTTTTTTAGAGCTTCAATGGTGCCATCCTGCTTTAGTAGTGCAAATGCTTTCTTTTTACTGTTAATTGCCTGTCTTACTTCTTTGTTTAGCCACATTGGGTTTTTCCTATTTCTAGTCCTTTTATTCCCACAAGGTATAAACCGCTTACACTGCCTATTTAGGATGTTCTTAAACATTTCCCATTTATTATCTGTATTCTCATTTCTGAGGATATTGTCCCAGTCTACCAGATTAAGGGCATCTCTAAGCTGTTCAAACTTTGCCTTCCTAAAGTTCAATGTTTTTGTGACTCCCTGACAAGTCCCCCTAGTGAAAGACAGGTGAAACTGCACAATATTGTGGTCGCTATTTCCTAAATGCCCAACCACCTGCAGATTTGTTATTCTGTCAGGTCTATTAGATAGTATTAGGTCTAAAAGTGCTGCTCCTCTGGTTGGATTCTGCACCAATTGTGAAAGATAATTTTTCTTGGTTATTAGCAGAAACCTGTTGCCTTTATGGGTTTCACAGGTTTCTGTTTCCCAGTTAATATCCGGGTAGTTAAAGTCCCCCATAACCAGGACCTCATTATGGGTTGCAGCTTCATCTATCTGCTTTAGAAGTAGACTTTCCATGCTTTCTGTTATATTTGGGGGTTTGTAACAGACCCCAATGAGAATTTTGTTACCATTTTTCCCTCCATGAATTTCAACCCATATGGACTCGACATCCTCATTCCCTTCGCTAATATCCTCCCTTAAAGTGGACTTTAGACAAGACTTTACATAGAGACAAACCCCTCCTCCTCTCCGATTTTTACGATCCTTTCTAAACAGACTGTAACCCTGTAAGTTAACTGCCCAGTCATAGCTTTTATCTAACCATGTCTCGGTTATTCCCACTATGTCAAAGTTACCTGTAGATATTTCTGCTTCTAGTTCTTCCATCTTGTTTGTCAGGCTTCTGGCGTTTGCGAAGCCTTCTCAACTATCTCAAAGGAAGGTCAGGTTTATACGTTCTCTAATCAGCCAAACTGTTTTCAGCTGTGCTAACATACTTGCACAAGGGTTTTCAAGGGTATTCTAACCATCCATTAGCCTTCTAACACAGTTAGCAAACACAAAGTACCATAAGAACACTGGAGTGATGGCTGGTGGAAATGGGCCTCTATACACATATGAAGATATTGCATTACAAACCAGATGTTTGCAGCTAAAATAGTAATTTACCACATTAACAATGTATAAAGTGTATTTCTGAATCATTTAATGTTAGCGTCATTGGAAAAAACTGCTTTTCTTTCAAAAATAAGGAGATTTCTAAGTGACCCTAAACTTTTGAATGGTAGTGTATCTGTCAATATCTGAATGAAATGGAATGCTATAGCAGGAGACCTAGGAGGACCTCACTTTCGGCCATGACTGTATACCAGATCCACGGTGCCAGTACCTCTTCCCTTGAGCAACTTTAAGGAAATTAGGAAACACTTTTTTGAATATTTTTTTATGGCACAATATATTGTTGACTTTTAATTAGTCCCCTTAGGGGACTTGTCGCCTTTACAATACTCTGCTGTACTATGGTATTGCCATGGACTTTGAAATTGTATAACTTCTTAGGAAGCCGTGCCAGCCTGGACTTCTTAGGTATAGCAACGTGGCAGACAAGGGAGGGTGGGGGGTGGGCTGTGATACAGGGACCTATATGCCATGACAACCCATTGGCACCCCACAATTTTAGGGGCGCAATGGGCATCGGAAATGACTCCCCTTTCCCTTTTTAACATCTTACATGCAGTGGTCGGTCTCGACAGACGGCAGAATCTTTGAAGGTGAACTCTATTGACTGTTATGAACTGGTGGTTTAGGAGCAACATGGGACGAGCTCTGAAGGAGGTGGTACCTGTACTGACCGCAGTTCCTAAGCTCAACACAACACTAGAAGTAGCCGTGGGATGCTCCTGTCACTCCCTAGACACCTCGTCACAGCCTGAGAACTAACTACCCCTAAAGATAGCTTTCCTGTTTCTATCTTGCCTCAGAGAAAATCCCCAAAGGATACATAGCCCCCCACAAGTAATGACTGTGAGTGGAGAGGGAAAAGACATACATAGAATGAAACCAGGATGTAGCACAGGAGGCCAGTCTAGCTAGATAGATAGGACAGGATACTGTGCGGTCAGTATTAAAAACTAGAAAAATCCACACAGAGTTTACAAAAATCTCCACACCTGACTAAAGGTGTGGAGGGTAAATCTGCATCCCAGAGCTTCCAGCTTAACTGAATAAATCCAGACTGACAAGCTGGACAAAACATAGAATGTACAGAACAATTAAGTCCACTACAAGTGGACAGAAAAGAGCAAAGCAAGGACTTATCTTTGCTGAACTGGTCAGGATATCAGGGAAATCCAAGCAGAGATGTGAATCCAACCAGGAATCATTGACAAGTGGCACTGGCTGAAGGGAAGAGCCAGGCATAAAAGCCGAGCAGAAAGACAATCAGTGGAAGCAGCTGCAGACTGCTAAATCCAAGGAGCAGCCATTCCACTTAAAACCACCGGAGGGAGCCCAAGAGCAGAACTCACAAAAGTGCCACTTACAACCACCGGAGGGAGCCCAAGAGCGGAATTCACAACAATTGACCAAAGCTCAGTGCCAGCTGTGTAGAGCGGGCTCAGCTCCCGAGTCTGCTCCATACAATAGGTGCACACAGGCCTATGGGGGTGGATAAGAGCAGGATACCGGGCCAGCGACTGACAGCAGCACCTGTCTCCTCCTGATGTAGACGTGAGAGGCGCCCATCAGTCACCGTATCGTCCCCTTACCTGATCGTCAGGCCCGGCTGATAATATTGCGTCATCTTCTATGTTTTCATTCTCAGACATTTTTTTTATTTTTATCTCCAATTCTGGAAAATAACTGGGAAAAAAGGCAAATTATTAAAAGTTAAAGTTTGGAAAAAAAAATTACCACTCAATCACTCTCTCCCCGGTATCAAAGTCCGACGTATGAAAATATAAAGGGAATTAATGCGTAAATAGGGAAAAAAAACAACAAATTAACTTTTTTTGGTCACTAAACCTCCATTAAAAATGCCGTAAAAAAAAAGTTGCATGCAGGGAACATAAAAACGCCAGGAAAATGCGCGAAATTAACAGAATTTAAAAAAAAAAGTTACGGGTCTCAGAAAATGATTTTTTTCTGCCACTAAAACCTCCCAACTTTCGAGGAAGGGGAAGAGGGATAAAGTCAGCGGCGAGCCGCGGCAAATTTTAGGCCACACCTCTGACCACACCCATTTCACAACTAGCCACGCCCCAACAATACCCATAAACAAAAAAATATGGCCACACACGACGCTCCATACTGTACAATGGCCACACACGACGCTCCATACTGTACAATGGCCGCACACGACGCTCCATACTGGACAATGGCCGCACACGACGCTCCATACTGTACAATGGCCGCACACGACGCTCCATACTGTACAATGGCCACACATGACGCTCCATACTGTACAATGGCCACACACGACGCTCCATACTGGACAATGGCCGCACACGACGCTCCATACTGTACAATGGCCACACATGACGCTCCATACTGTACAATGGCCACACACGACGCTCCATACTGTACAATGGCCACACACGACGCTCCATACTGGACAATGGCCGCACACGACGCTCCATACTGTACAATGGCCACACACGACGCTCCATACTGTACAATGGCCACACACGACGCTCCATACTGTACAATGGCCACACACGACGCTCCATACTGTACAATGGCCACACACGACACTCCATACTGGACAATGGCCGCACACGACGCTCCATACTGTACAATGGCCACACACGACGCTCCATACTGTACAATGGCCACACACGACGCTCCATACTGTACAATGGCCACACACGACGCTCCATACTGCACAATGGCCACACACACAACGCTCCATACTGTATAATGGCCACACACGACGCTCCATACTGTACAATGGCCACACACGACACTCCATACTGTACAATGGCCACACACGACGCTCCATACTGTACAATGGCCACACACGACGCTCCATACTGTACAATGGCCACACACGACGCTCCATACTGTACAATGGCCACACACGACGCTCCATACTGTACAATGGCCGCACACGACGCTCCATACTAGACAATGGCCGCACACGACGCTCCATACTGGACAATGGCCGCACACGACGCTCCATACTGTACAATGGCCACACACGACGCTCCATACTGTACAATGGCCACACACGACGCTCCATACTGTACAATGGCCACACACGACGCTCCATACTGTACAATGGCCACACATGACGCTCCATACTGTACAATGGCCACACACACGACGCTCCATACTGTACAATGGCCACACATGACGCTCCATACTGTACAATGGCCACACACACGACGCTCCATACTGTACAATGGCCACACACGACGCTCCATACTGTACAATGGCCACACACGACGCTCCATACTGTATAATGGCCACACATGACACTCCATACTGTACAATGGCCATTGGCCACATTATGCTCCATACTGTATAACGGCCCCACATGATGCTGCGTACAGCATACTTGCCCCACGTGATGGTCCATACAGTATTATGGCGCCACATTATGCTTTGTACAGTATAATGGCCCCACACGATGCTGGGTATAGAATAATGGCCACACATAATGCTGGGTACAGTACACTGGCCACACATGGTTACCCCACCCCCATCATTGCCTTCTCCATCACTACACACAGACACCTTTCACCGCGCTCCCTCGCAGCCGGCAGCTTCCACACCCACGGCGCTGAGTGGTGTCATCCAGCTGCGCCGCTGACTGCTCACGTCGCTGCAGCTGTGATATGCCACTGATAAAGACCTCTGTGTCTCCTGTGCCAGTCCGTGTCAGAGCGAGGAGCAATATCTGCTCTGATCTGACACAGCCAGCGTCCGCTCCGTACACATGCGACTCCGCTCCATACACCTCGTACACACACGACTCCGCTCCATACACCTTGCACATGCGGCTCCGCTCCGTACACCTCATACATACGGCTCCTCCCCATACACCTTGTACACACACGGCTCCACTTCATACACCTTATACACACACGGCTCCGCTCCGTACACCTCATACACACGGCTCCTCTCCATACACCTCGTACACACACGGCTCCGCTCCATACACATACGGCTCCGCTCCGTCCACATTGCACCCGCTCAGTATACTTTGCACACACATGGCTCCCCTCTGTACACCTCGCACACACACGGCTCCACTCTGTACACCTCGCACACACACGGCTCCACTCTGTACACCTCGCACACACACGGCTCCACTCTGTACACCTCGCACACACACACGGCTCCACTCTGTACACCTCGCACACACACGGCTCCACTCTGTACACCTCGCACACACACGCGGCTCCACTCTGTACACCTCGCACACACACGCGGCTCCACTCTGTACACCTCGCACACACACGCGGCTCCACTCTGTACACCTCGCACACACACGCGGCTCCACTCTGTACACCTCGCACACACACGCGGCTCCACTCTGTACACCTCGCACACACACGCGGCTCCACTCTGTACACCTCGCACACACACGCGGCTCCACTCTGTACACCTCGCACACACACACGGCTCCACTCTGTACACCTCGCACACACACACGGCTCCACTCTGTACACCTCGCACACACACACGGCTCCACTCTGTACACCTCGCACACACACACGGCTCCACTCTGTACACCTCGCACACACACACGGCTCCACTCTGTACACCTCGCACACACACACGGCTCCACTCTGTACACCTCGCACACACACACGGCTCCACTCTGTACACCTCGCACACACACACGGCTCCACTCTGTACACCTCGCACACACACACGGCTCCACTCTGTACACCTCGCACACACACACGGCTCCACTCTGTACACCTCGCACACACACACGGCTCCACTCTGTACACCTCGCACACACACACGGCTCCACTCTGTACACCTCGCACACACACACGGCTCCACTCTGTACACCTCGCACACACACGGCTCCACTCTGTACACCTCGCACACACACACGGCTCCACTCTGTACACCTCGCACACACACACGGCTCCACTCTGTACACCTCGCACACACACACGGCTCCACTCTGTACACCTCGCACACACACACGGCTCCACTCTGTACACCTCGCACACACACACGGCTCCACTCTGTACACCTCGCACACACACACGGCTCCACTCTGTACACCTCGCACACACACACGGCTCCACTCTGTACACCTCGCACACACACACGGCTCCACTCTGTACACCTCGCACACACACACGGCTCCACTCTGTACACCTCGCACACACACACGGCTCCACTCTGTACACCTCGCACACACACGGCTCCACTCTGTACACCTCGCACACACACACGGCTCCACTCTGTACACCTCGCACACACACGGCTCCACTCTGTACACCTCGCACACACACGGCTCCACTCTGTACACCTCGCACACACACGGCTCCACTCTGTACACCTCGCACACACACGGCTCCACTCTGTACACCTCGCACACACACGGCTCCACTCTGTACACCTTATACACACACGGCTCAGCTCTGTACACCTCGCACACACACGGCTCAGCTCCATACACCTTATACACACACGGCTCCACACCGTATACCTTGTACACACATGGCTCTGCTCCGCACACGGCTCCACTCCGTACACATTGCACACACACGGCTCAGCTCCATACACATTGCACACGCTGCTCCACTCCGTATACCTTGTACATACATGGCTCTGCTCCACACACCTCGCACACACACGGCTCCACTCCGTACACATTGCACACACACGGCTCAGCTCCATACACATTGCACACACGGCTCCACTCCGTATACCTTGTACACACATGGCTCTGCTCCACACACCTCGCACACACGCTGCTCTGCTCCGTACACACGACTCTGCTCCATACACCTTTCACACGCTGCTCCGATCCATACACCTCGTACACACACGGCTCTGCTACATTACAGTGTCAGACTGTCACAGGGGCTTTGGTTTAGCCCTTTTTATTCGGAGGGGGGAAATAGCAGCCACAATAGCGTCGTGTTGTCACCCTCTCCCAGGGAGCTGCAGCTGCTCCTCCTCCCATGCACTGACTGGAGACAGACCTGTCAGGGAGTCATGGATCTCACTCACACTGATCTGCAGATAACAGTGAGCACTGAGCAGCCGCGGTAAACAGAGGGAGGCGTGGCCTAACAAAGGGGGTGTGGCGGAGTTCTCCTGCTGTCTCCCGGGATGAGAGCGTCCTGCGCTGGACAGCGGGGCAAAGCGTCAAATCCGGGAAAGTCCCGCACAATGAGGGACGGTTATATTATACATAAAAACTGCACGATGTGGTTTCGCCGTCACCATAGTGACCCGAAGAATCACGTTTTATAGGTAAACGCCGTAACGATAAAAGTCAAAAAAACAATGGCAGAGTGGCCGAAACTAAAAAAAAGTGTCCAAAAGGTAATGTTTACCCCACCCCCAAAAAATGCCACCACTGCACTGTGACCCCCCAGAAGAGACAAGGGGGGAGAGCAGGAACGTCACTCACACAGGAAGGACAGAGTGAATGTGCTGCTGCTGACTGTTGACGCGTGCGCACTCACCGCGGCAGGCGCCGGGCTCCAGGGCTGTCACGTGCTCCAAGCGGGCGCCGTCGCGTCCCAGTGACGTCACGCCGAGGCGCTGGAAGATGTCTGACGCTTCCGGTCGTGCGGCGGGAAACGAGATGCCGGCCAAGAAGCAGAAGCTGAGCAGCGATGAGAACAGTAACCCGGAGCTGTCCGGGGATGAGAACGTAAGAGGAGGCGTGCAGGGCGGGTGTGGGAGGAGGAGGCACCGGGCAGCACGGGTGATGGTGACTTTCAGTGTAGAAATAAAATGTCTCCCCATAGCTGAGCTCAGCAGTGTCCGGGGGTACAAGGACCGTGCGGGTTTACAACTGCTGCGACTTATAGTGCTGGGGAGAATGGCATGCTGGTACTTGTAGTTCTTCAGCTATGGGGGAGGGGCAATTAGAAGAGCATGCTGGTACTTGTAGTTCTTCAGCTATGGGGGAGGGGCGGTTAGAAGAACATGCTGGTACTTGTAGTTCTTCAGCTATAGGGGAGGGGCGGTTAGAAGAACATGCTGGTACTTGTAGTTCTTCAGCTATAGGGGAGGGGCGGTTAGAAGAACATGCTGGTACTTGTAGTTCTTCAGCTATGGGGGAGGGGCAGTTGGAAGAATATGTTGGTACTTGTAGTTTTTCAGCTATGGGGGAGGGGCAGTTGGAAGAATATGTTGGTACTTGTAGTTCTTCAGCTATGGGGGAGGGGCAGTTGGAAGAATATGCTGGTACTTGTAGTTCTTCAGCTATAGGGGAGGGGCAGTTAGAAGAATATGCTGGTACTTGTAGTTCTTCAGCTATAGGGGAGGGGCAGTTAGAAGAATATGCTGGTACTTGTAGTTCTTCAGCTATGGGGGAGGGGCGGTTGGAAGAACATGCTGGTACTTGTAGTTCTTCAGCTATGGGGGAGGGGCAGTTGGAAGAATATGTTGGTACTTGTAGTTCTTCAGCTATGGGGGTGGGTCAGTTAGAAGAGGGGCGGTTGGAAGAACATGCTGGTACTTGTAGTTCTTCAGCTATGGGGGAGGGGCAGTTGGAAGAATATGTTGGTACTTGTAGTTCTTCAGCTATGGGGGAGGGGCAGTTGGAAGAATATGTTGGTACTTGTAGTTCTTCAGCTATAGGGGAGGGGCAGTTATTATTATTATTATTATTATTATTTATTATTATAGCGCCATTTATTCCATGGCGGTTTACATGTGAGGAGGGGTATATATAATAAATACAGGTACAATAATCTTGAAAAATACAAGTCACAACTGGTACAGGAGGAGAGAGGACCCTGCCCGCGAGGGCTCACAATCTACAAGGGATGGGTGAGGATACAGTAGGTGAGGGTAGAGCTGGCCGTGCAGCGGTTTGGTCAAGTTGGGCAGTTAGAAGAATATGCTGGTACTTGTAGTTCTTCAGGTCTGGGGGTGGGTCAGTTAGAAGAATATGTTGGTACTTGTAGTTCTTCAGCTATAGGGGAGGGGCAGTTAGAAGAATATGTTGGTACTTGTAGTTCTTCAGCTATAGGGGAGGGGCAGTTAGAAGAATATGTTGGTACTTGTAGTTCTTCAGGTCTGGGGGTGGGTCAGTTAGAAGAATATGTTGGTACTTGTAGTTCTTCAGCTATGGGGGAGGGGCAGTTGGAAGAATATGTTGGTACTTGTAGTTCTTCAGCTATGGGGGAGGGGCAGTTGGAAGAATATGTTGGTACTTGTAGTTCTTCAGCTATGGGGGTGGGTCAGTTAGAAGAATATGTTGGTACTTGTAGTTCTTCAGGTCTGGGGGTGGGTCAGTTAGAAGAATATGTTGGTACTTGTAGTTCTTCAGCTATGGGGGAGGGGCAGTTGGAAGAATATGTTGGTACTTGTAGTTCTTCAGCTATGGGGGTGGGTCAGTTAGAAGAATATGTTGGTACTTGTAGTTCTTCAGGTCTGGGGGTGGGTCAGTTAGAAGAATATGTTGGTACTTGTAGTTCTTCAGGTCTGGGGGTGGGTCAGTTAGAAGAATATGTTGGTACTTGTAGTTCTTCAGGTCTGGGCGTGTGTCATTTAGAAGAATATGTTGGTACTTGTAGTTCTTCAGGTCTGGGGGTGGGTCAGTTAGAAGAATATGTTGGTACTTGTAGTTCTTCAGCTATAGGGGTGGGTCAGTTAGAAGAATATGCTGGTACTTGTAGTTCTTCAGGTCTGGGGGTGGGTCAGTTAGAAGAATATGTTGGTACTTGTAGTTCTTCAGCTATGGGGGAGGGGCAGTTGGAAGAATATGTTGGTACTTGTAGTTCTTCAGCTATGGGGGAGGGGCAGTTAGAAGAATATGTTGGTACTTGTAGTTCTTCAGCTATGGGGGAGGGGCAGTTAGAAGAATATGTTGGTACTTGTAGTTCTTCAGCTATGAGGGAGGGGCAGTTAGAAGAACATGCTGGTACTTGTGGTTTTTTCAGATCTGGGGGAGGGGCAGTTAGAAGAATATGTTGGTACTTGTAGTTCTTCAGGTCTGAGGGAGGGGCAGCTAGTAGAACATACTGGTACTCGTAGTTCCTTAGGACTGAGGAGAGGCGTTTACTAGAACATGCTGGTACCTGTAGTTCCTCATGTCTGTGGAGGAGGGGCCTGTTAGAACATGCTGGTTCTTGTAGTTCCTAAGGTCTGGGAGGGGGAGCAGTTAGTAAAACATGCTGGTACTTATAGTTCCTAAGGTATGGTGGGAAGGGAATTTTGTAGAATATACTGGTTTCTGTAGTTCCTCAGGTCTGGGAAGGAGGGGCAGTTAGTAGATCATGCTGATACTTGTAGTTCCGCACTGGTGTGTAAGCAGATTCTGATGCCGCATGAGGTTTTTCAGAAAGGTCCCGGGTGCTCCAGGTTTCAGCATCTGTCGAGGTCTCACAGGTGCCGGAACCCAAGAATCAAATTCTATAGGGAGCCAGGGATTTTCTTTTTTTTTGCGGTTTCGCTTTTTTCTTTGCCATTTTTTATTTTTGTGTTAGTGGCCGCTGCGGGTACTACATACCGCCCCCTATTGATTTGAATAGGCATTGAATGTGCGGCTCCGCCACTAAGCAGTTCCAGCGGACACCTAGATCAGCTGATGGTGGGGGTGTCACAGGATAAGCCATTATTGTTAAAGTCCTGGACAACCCCTTTGAGGCTCTGTAGTAAGATTAGTGGTACGCATTTTTTTTTTTTTTGGGGGGGGGGGGTGACAATTTAAAAAATGCCGTTTTGTCTCTTTCTTCTTTTTTTTTGTCCTCCCTCTTTTTACCAATTCTTACTGTACAAGTTAATTCATTTTAAGGCTGCCGTCACACTATCAGTATTTGGTCAGTATTTTACATCAGTATTTGTAGCCAAAACCAGGAGTGGGTGATAAATACAGAAGTGGTGCATATGTTTCTGTTATACTTTTCCTCTGATTGTTCCACTCCTGGTTTTGGCTTACAAATACTGCTGTAAAATACTGACCAAATACTGCTAGTGTGACGGCAGCCTAAAGGTTGGCAAATCTTTTTTTTTTCTTTATTTTTCAACTCTGAAATATGTTTTGCTCTCACTCGATTTTTCTTTGTGTTACGTGATCAATTGGGAATTGGTTTGCAGCTTTCTTTTATTTCAGTTTTGCCTCTTTAGTGGTTTCCAAGTTCTCTGCTTACTGCCAGTGAATGCAATATTTTTTGGTTACATTTAGAGATAATTCATCACATGTTGGATCGATGGTTAGCACTGTACAAAGGGCAACTCACAGTGGATGGGTAGTTAGCACTGTACAATGGGCAGTGTACGGTGGATCACTGGCTGGCACTGTACAATGGGCAGCGTACGGTGGATCGGTGGTTAGCGCTGTAGAATGGGCAGCGCACGGTGGATCAGTGGTTAGCACCGTAGAATGGGGAGCGCACGGTGGATCGGTGGTTAGCGCTGTATAGGGGGCAGTGCACGGTGGATCGGTAGTTAGAGCTGTATAGGGGCAGCGTACGGTGGATCGGTGGCTAGCGCTGTATAGGGGGCAGCATACGGTGGATCGGTGGTTAGCGCTGTATAGGGGCAGTGCGCGGTGGATCGGTGGTTAGCACTGTATAGTGGGCAGCGTACAGTGGATCGGTGGTTAGCACTGTAGAATGGGCAGCGCACGGTGGATCGGTGGTTAACGCTGTATAGAGGGCAGCGTACGGTGGATCGGTGGTTAGCGCTGTATAGGGGGCCATGCACGGTGGATCGGTAGTTAGAGCTGTATAGGGGCAGCGTACGGTGGATCGGTGGTTAGCGCTGTATAGGGGGCAGCGTACGGTGGATCGGTGGTTAGCGCTGTATAGGGGGCAGCGTACGGTGGATCGGTGGTTAGCGCTGTATAGGGGGCAGTGCGCGGTGGATCGGTGGTTAGCACTGTATAGTGGGCAGCGTACAGTGGATCGGTGGTTAGCACTGTACAATGGGCAGCGTACGGTGGATCGGTGGTTAGCGCTGGACAGTGGGCAGCACATGGTGGATCGGTGGTTAGTGCTGTACAGTGGGCAGCTCACGGTGGGTCGGTGGTTAGCGCTGTATAGGGGGCAGCCAACGGTGGATCGGTGGTTAGCGCTGTTTAGGGGACAGCGCACGGTGGATCGGTGGTTACCACTGTATAGTGGGCTGCGTACAGTGGATCGGTAGTTAGCACTGTACAATGGGCAGCGTACGGTGGATCGGTCGTTATTGCTGGACAGTGGGCAGCACATGGTGGATCGGTGGTTGTCACTGTTGATTTGCAGCACACGGTGGATCAGTGGTTAGCACTGTACAGTGGGCAGTGCCCGGTGGATCGGTGGTTAGTGCTGTACAGTGGGCAGCTCACGGTGGGTCGGTGGTTGTCACTGTTGATTTGCAGCACACGGTGGATCAGTGGTTAGCACTGTACAGTGGGCAGTGCCCGGTGGATCGGTGGTTAGTGCTGTACAGTGGGCAGCTCACGGTGGGTCGGTGGTTGTCACTGTTGATTTGCAGCACACGGTGGATCAGTAGTTAGCACTGTACAGTGGGCATTGCCCGGTGGATCATTGGTTAGTGCTGTACAGTGGGCAGCTCACGGTGGGTCGGTGGTTGTCACTGTTGATTTGCAGCACACGGTGGATCAGTGGTTAGCACTGTACAGTGGGCATTGCCTGGTGGATCGGTGGTTAGTGCTGTACAGTGGGCAGCTCACGGTGGATCTGTGGTTGTCACTGTTGATTTGCAGCACACGGTGGATCAGTGGTTAGCACTGTACAGTGGGCATTGCCTGGTGGATCGGTGGTTAGTGCTGTACAGTGGGCAGCTCACGGTGGGTCGGTGGTTGTCACTGTTGATTTGCAGCACACGGTGGATCAGTGGTTAGCACTGTACAGTGGGCATTGCCTGGTGGATCGGTGGTTAGTGCTGTACAGTGGGCAGCTCACGGTGGATCTGTGGTTGTCACTGTTGATTTGCAGCACTGGGGTCTTGGGTTCAAATCCCACCAAGAACAACATCTGTAAGGAGTTTATGGGATAGAGAGACCGGAGCATGAAGTGAGGACACATGGTATAAGAGGGCGTTATACACCACCTTAGGGTACGGGAAGGAGTAGCAAAGGCCCATGTGGTAAGGAGGAGCCTGGAGGAGTCATATGGTGGCTTCCAGGCTACCAGCGACCATTGTGACAAAGACCCAGGAAGGGTTGATATTGTCTGTAAAGTGCTGTGGAATATGATGGCACTATATGAGCAAAGCATAATAAAAATATGATCACAAAGATTTGCAGGACCCTGGTCCATAGGCGCCGCGCCCTTTGAACCTCCTTCTGGCTTCTGATTAGTTCACTGGGTGCAGCACCATGCAGGCATCATTATCCGATGGTCAGAAGAGGCGCCACTTTGCCGTCAGGTAGGAGGTTTGCAGGCTTTGGTCGGCAGCCAGTAAATCTTATTTTGATCTTCTCTAGTTAAATTTAAAGGCTAAAAATCTGCACTGATCTGATGCTTCTCACAGCGGGGATGTCGCTGCAGTTGCATCCCGATAGTCGTCCTCTGAGCTTGGTGACAGCTTGGATCCTGCGCTGCTGACTTGTATCCTCAGATTGCTGCCATCGGTGACATGGACAGTTGTTGTGCGGCATCATTTTGATGTGCTTTATACTCAATGACGTGTAGCAGCCACACTGGATTTTACTGCCGGTAACAAGTCGCACTCGACCAGTCGCCTATCTGCCACAAGACTGTTTTATTTGCTCTAAAATAGTCGCATGACCGCAAGTTGCCAAAGTTTGTGCCAAATATGTCTCCCCAGCCTTATGGCAAATGTGACTACATTTTTTTTTTTTTTTTTTTTACTTCTTCGACTGTTCACTTTTTATCTTACACTCTGTAGTCCTAACTAAGGGTACCGTCACACTATAACATTTCGATCGCTACGACGGTACGATTCGTGACGTTCCAGCGATATCGTTACGATATCGCTGTGTCTGACACGCAGCAGCGATCAGGGATCCTGCTGAGAATCGTACGTCGTAGCAGATCGTATGGAACTTTCTTTCATCGCTGGATCTCCCGCTGTCATCGCTAGATCGGTGTGTGTGACACCGATCTAGCGATCTAGCGATGCGATCCAGCGATGCGTTCGCTTGTAACCAGGGTAAACATCGGGTAACTAAGCGCAGGACCGCGCTTAGTTACCCGATGTTTACCCTGGTTACAAGCGTTAAACTAAAAAAAAAAAAACAGCACATACTTACATTCTGGTGTCCGTCAGGTCCCTTGCCGTCTGCTTCCCGCACTGTGACTGCCGGCCGTAAAGTGAAAGCAGAGCACAGCGGCTGTGCTTTCACTTTCACTTTACGGCCGGCAGTCAGTGAATGCGGGAAGCAGACTGCAAGGGACCTGACGGACACCAGAATGTAAGTATGTGCTGTTTGTTTTTTTTTAGTTTAACGCTTGTAACCAGGGTAAACATCGGGTAACTAAGCGCGGTCCTGCGCTTAGTTACCCGATGTTTACCCTGGTTACCCAGGGACCTCGGCATCGTTGGTCGCTGGAGAGCTGTCTGTGTGACAGCTCCCCAGCGACCACACTACGATTTACCTACGATCACGGCCAGGTCGTATCGCTGGTCGTGATCGTAGGTAAATCGTATAGTGTGACGGTACCCTAACACCACGGCTAATGTATGTTATTCAGAAATTGTGTGACGGGGGAGGGTAGGTAATGGGGACGTCACCATGTGGTTTCCTTATGATGAGGAGCTGGGTTTTCTTCCATTGGAGCTGTGATCTCTTATCTGAGGTTTAGTAAAGACACGCTATTGAATCATTGCAGATATATAGTACAACCCCCGGCAAAAATTATGGAATCACCGGCCTTGGAGGATGTTCATTCAGTTGTTTAATTTTGTAGAAAAAAATCAGATCACAGACATGGCACAAAACTAAAGTCAAATGGCAACTTTCTGGCTTTAAGAAACACTAAAAGAAATCAAGAACAAAATATGTGGTAGTCAGTAATGGTTACTTTTTTAAACCAAGCACAGGGAAAAAATTATGGAATCACTCAATTCTGAGGGAAAAAATTATGGAATCATGAAAAACGGACAAAAAAACCCTCCAACACATCACTAGTATTTTGTTGCACCACCTCAGGCTTTTAGTCTCTGAGGCCTGGACTTAATGAGGGTCACACAGTACTCTTCATCAATCTGGCTCCAACTTCCTCCGATTGCTGTTGCCAGATCAGCTTTGCAGGTTGGATTCTTGTCATGGACCATTTTCTTCAACTTCCACCAAAGATTTTCAATTGGACTGAGATCCGGACTATTTGCAGGCCATGACATTGACCTTATCCGTCTTTTTTCAAGGAATGTTTTCACAGTCTTTGCTCTATGGCCGGATGCATTATCATCTTGGAAAATGATTTAATCATCCCCAAACATCCTTTTTTTTTTTTCCAATAATGCTTTTATTAA
This sequence comes from Ranitomeya imitator, assembly GCF_032444005.1. Lineage (NCBI taxonomy): Eukaryota > Metazoa > Chordata > Amphibia > Anura > Dendrobatidae > Ranitomeya > Ranitomeya imitator. The sequence continues at coordinate 811,828,512 of NC_091284.1, read as the reverse complement.
ACTTTTTTGACAATACAGATATAAAATTTAGATAAAACACACACAAAAAAAAAAAAGGGGAATACAATTTGCACATTCTTGTATCAATCAGTAAGTAAATAAAATAATTTGCCTAAACATAACAAAGAAGTAAAAAAAAAAAAAAAAGGGGGGGGGGGGGGAGGGGGAGAAGAACACATGAGGGAAATGAAGGAAGGGGGAAGGGGGAAGAGCACACGGCTTCCACTCCTACATCCTCAGGTTTATATGTCTCAATCCGCGAATCATCCTCACAGAGGCGGACGACCTGCTATTATTTGTTCCAAGAACCAAGTAGTCATCTTAAAACAATCTCTGATTCCTTGCTTAGTGTGAGCCGGAAGAATCGCTATAAATGGTTCCCATGTGTCAAAGAATGTCTGAGTCCTTCTCTCTTTCTGGAGGGAAGCCTCTATCCAGTCCATTCCAAACAAAAAAGCAAGTTTCTCTAGGAAAAGTCGCAATGTGGGCACTTTAGGCGCCAACCAGTTTTGCAGAACTGTTTTACGAGCTGCAGCTGAGATAATAAAAAGGAATTTTTTACCATGATATGGTATATGGACATCACTATCTGTAATATGACCAAAGAGAGCCCAGGCTGAAGTAAGTGTGATGTTATATGAGGTGTGCGTCAACACGAAGGTATGTATACGCTGCCAGAACAATTGAATTTGTGGACAAGCCCAAAAGCAGTGATAGTGGTCCACTTCAAATTCCCCACATCCAGAACAGGCCGGGCTCGCCAGATTCCCCATCAGATAACTACGTTTTGGTGAAACATAGGTTTTGTGCAGGATCTGTAACGCCATTTCCCAATAAGAGACAGAAGGTATATATTTGAGTGCTTTCTGTAGTGCCCGCAAGATAAAAGATGGTGTAAAGGAGACATCATCCACCTGCCATTTTGTGATTCCCACCCCTACGGCATCATACTGCATCAGAGGACGAAGGAATGTATAGTACCCCGAGACCAGACCCTTGTTCTGAGTGCATGTATTTAACTTGCTCAGTAACTCGTCCTGCCAGTCATTGTCGTTGAAAGCATGTATGACACTATCTGCGTAGCTTTGCAGCTGCATGTAGTGAAAAGGGTGTGCGCGTATATAGTCGAACAAAGTGCATGCCTGAGCAAATGAAATGACGGTTCTTGTCTGTGTGTCAACTATGTCCCTAATGGACTGTAAACCCCCTCTCTGCCATCTAGAGAAGATGGGGTGTGCCTTTCCATCCTGAAAACTAGGATTATTGGAAAATGATTGTGCAAGCGAAACACCACTGGACAAGTGTAGCCTCCTACGCACCACCACCCACGTCCTCCACATTGACATGAATAAGGGGTTATTTTCGTGGTCTGATGATAATGAGGGATAAGGGGAATGTAATAAGCTTACCAGGGACCCATTACCTATCAGAGATGATTCTACGGTAGTGGATGAATACGTGGATGTACCGTTCAGCCAGTCCCTAAGGATCCGCATATTGGCTGCCAGATTATATAATTTAACATCTGGGAAATTGATTCCCCCATTAGTCTTAGGCTGCTGGAGGATGTACAGTCCAATTCTAGGTCTCCTTCCCTGCCATATGAAATTGCGGAATAGTCTATTGATGTTGCGTTCATCTACAGGTCTTAAATAGAACGGCAGGACATTAAACAGGTATAACAACCGCGGGAAAGAGATCATTTTTATTAGGTTTGCCCGACCTATAAAAGATAGGGTGAACTTGCTCCATGCATTCAAGTCATCTTGCAATGACCTGATAAATGCCTGCAAGTTGGTCCGCTGTAGTTCTACTGGAGATCTAGTAATTTGAACACCCAGATATGTAATAGATTGGGTTTTCCACTGAATAGGGTACTTTTGAGCCCACGTAGGTTTTGCGGGTCCCGAGAGCATCAAAGCTTCAGATTTTGTCACATTTATTGAGAAACCCACCCCAAACATCCTTTTAATTGATGGGATAAGAAAAGTGTCCAAAATATCAACATAAACTTGTGCATTTATTGAAGATGTAATGGCAGCCATCTCCCCAGTGCCTTTACCTGACATGCAGCCCCATATCATCAATAACTGTGGAAATTTGCATGTTCTCTTCAGGCAGTCATCTTTATAAATCTCATTGGAACGGCACCAAACAAAAGTTCCAGCATCGTCACCTTGCCCAATGCAGATTCATCACTGAATATGACCTTCATCCAGTCATCCACAGTCCACGATTGCTTTTCCTTAGCCCATTGTAACCTTGCTTTTTTCTGTTTAGGTGTTGATGGCTTTCGTTTAGCTTTTCTGTATGTAAATCCCATTTCCTTTAGGCAGTTTCTTACAGTTCGGTCACAGACGTTGACTCCAGTTTCCACCCGTTCATTCCTCATTTTTTTGTTGTGCATTTCCTGTTTTGGAGACATATTGCTTTAAGTTTCCAGTCTTGACGCTTTCATGTCTTCCTTGGTCTACCAGTATGTTTGCCTTTAACAACCTTCCCATGTTGTTTGTATTTGGTCTGGATTTTAGTCCCAGTGCGGCCCTGTGAACAACCAACATCTTTTGTAACATTGCCTGATGATTTACCCTCTTTTAAGAGTTTGATAATCCTCACCTTTGTTTCAATTGACATCTCTGGTGTTGGAGCCATGATTCATGTCAGTCCACTTGGTGCAGCAGCTCTCCAAGGTGTGATCACTCCTTTTTAGATGCAGACTAACGAGCAGATCTAATTTGATTCAGGTGTTATTTTTGGGTATGAAAATTTACAGGGTGATTCATAATTGAGTGATTCCATCATTTTTTCCCCTAAGCGTGGTTTAAAAAAGTAACCATTACTGACTACCACATTTTTTGTTTTTGATTTCTTTTAGTGTTTCTTAAAGCCAGAAAGTTGCCATTTGAAATGACTTTAGTTTTGTGCCATGTCTGTGATCTGCTTTGAACTGAATGAACCTCCTCCAAGGCCGGTGATTCCATAATTTTTGCCAGGGGTTGTATATAGTTGAGCGATAGAAACTTGGCTACGAGATTTAGAGCTTGGCTTACCGGACATTCCCATCATTACCTGCACACACGTGTCTAAACTCTCCAGAGGGCAGATGTTGGGGAAAGGAGGATGGGTCTGTTGGTTTTTAACATGCCCCATCCTTTTGTGTTCTATAGAGGTCAGTAATCGCTGCCTGTGGTGTCTAACAGCGTCTTTCTCCTCTCTTCCGGTGTCTTGGCCGTATAAGCTTTTGTAGACCGATAGCTAAGGGCCGCCGCGCAGAGATAGGTAGAAGTAGGGTGATGGTTAAGTGATCGTCCGGCGAAGTATCGGTACGCCGACGACCAAGATCTCAGTGCACGGACTGGCTGCAGCTCTGCCGGCTCGAGTGTGACTTCCGCGGCTAGTCCATGCACGAATCGGAGCCTGACTATGACTTTCCCTGAAACATCGTAGCGTTTCACAAAAGGCATAGTTGGGAAAACTGTCCGGCAACCACAGGGAGAGATGTGACTAGTCCGGCGCAGCTCCCGGCCGGCTTCTCCATGTCTTGCTTCCGTCGATAGACAGATCTTTCCCTATGATCACAGATCGGCTTTCATAACTTTTTCTCTGAAGCTCGGCAGCATTTGTTACCTATTAGCCCGCCGTGTATTGAGTCTCGTTTTTTTTCTCTTTCCTTTTGCAGGATGATACCGTCAGTATAGAGAGTGGCACCAACACAGAACGACCAGATACCCCCACAAATACCGCAAATGCCCCCGGGAGGAAAGGTTGGGGCAAAGGAAAATGGAGATCAAAGAAGTGTAAATACTCATTTAAATGTGTCAACAGCTTGAAGGTAATTGTACAAATTTAGGTTTATATATGCCCTGGATGAGATATGCTCCCTTTTAAGAGCTTTGACAATTTTTTTTTTTTAACTGCATATATTTAGGACTAAAAAATTTTTTTTAAATGTGTTGTGACCTTTATTTCTAGTTACATCATTAACCGGTCGGTTTGATTAACTTTATAGTTTGATAGATCAGACGTAAGGATACTAAATACTTTTTTTGCTTATGAAGTGGTATTATTATTATTATTAAGAATATATATGTGTGTGTGTGTGTGTGTGTTTTACTCGTATAGCGCTATTCCACAGCGCTTTGCAGACACAGAGAGATGATGGAGATATACAGTATATATAGATTTGTGTTTCCTCCTGGTTCTCCGGTTTCCTCCCTCACTCCAAAGAATAGGGAATTAGATTGTGAAGCCCCAATTGAGACAGTGATAATGTCTGGAAAGCGCTGTGAAATTGATGGTGTTATAGAAGTGAGAATAAAAAAAATTATAATATCTTCATGTTTGGGAGGGTTATTTAGAAAAAAAATAAAATTGTAATATATATTTATTTAATAACCCCCTCAATTATTAAAATAAACATACCGTATATACTCGAGTATAAGCCTACCCGAGTATAAGCCGACCCCCCCTAATTTTGAAACAAAAAACTGGGAAAACTTATTGACTCGAGTATAAGCCTAGGGTGGGAAATGCAGCAGCTACTGGTAAATGTCAAAAATAAAAATAGATACCAATAAAAGTAAAATTAATTGAGACATCAGTAGGTTGTGTTTTTGAATATCCATATTGAATCAGGAGCCCCATATAATGCTCCATACAGTTCATGATGGGCCCCATTAGATGCTCCATACAAAAAAGGCCCCATATAATGCTCCATGCAGTTATGGCCCCATAGATGCCCCATATAAGGCTCCATGCAGTTCTTTATGGCCCCATAGATGCCCCATATAATGCTCCATGCAGTTATGGCCCCATAGATGCCCCATATAATGCTCCATGCAGTTCTTTATGGCCCCATAGATGCCCCATATAACATTGTGCCACAGGTACTGCTGATGCACTAAAAAAAAGAAAGAAAAAAAAAGACACTCGCCTCTCGTCGCTGCTCCTCAGCGTCCCGTCTCGCCGCACTGACTGTTCAGGCAGAGGGTGGTGCGCACATTAATACGTCATCGCGCCCTCTGACCTGAACAGTCAGTTCAGACGACGCGGAAGTCGAGGCGGTGGTGGAATGAAGGAAGGTGAATATGACATACTCACCTGCTCCTGGCGCGGTCCCTGCATGTCCCACGTCTCCGGGAGCGGCAGCTTCTTCCTGTAGTGAGCGGTCACATGGTACCGCTCATTACAGTAATGAATATGTGGCTCCACCCCTATGGGAGTGGAGTCCATATTCATAACTTTAATGAGCGGTACCAGTGACCGCTGAACAGGGGAAGAAGCTGCCGCGCCCGAAGACGGTGGGACATGCAGGCACCGCGTCAGGAGCAGGTGAGTATTTGACAGGCATCGCTCCCCCTCACCCGCCGACCCCCCACCTTCCATGACTCGAGTATAAGCCGAGAGGGGCACTTTCAGACCATTCTTTTGGGCTGAAAATCTCTGCTTATACTCGAATATATACGTTATGTTATTTTTGTCTTTAAATTTAATTTTGAAAGCTTTCCTTTAAGTGTTAGTCTGGAGCCTGGAATTGTTTGATCACTTAGACTATTTAGTGCAATATTACAGTATTGCCGTGTATAGTGTAAATTGCAGCATCCCATGAAGCTCGGCACGTGGCTGAGCTTCAGAGCAGGACCAAGATGGCAGCCGCCGGGGGGCACGTTTATTTAGGCAGGGGGTCTTCCTCTCTCCATCCAAAAACATGGTCTGTTTTGCACAGTGTACTATGAAAGCCCCCTGAAGTAATTGCAGGTCTTCCCCCCCCCCCCCCCCGGGGGGTGTTATATGTTTTGCAGGAAGACCACAATCAGCCGCTGTTCGGAGTACAGTTCAACTGGCACAGTAAGGAGGGTGACCCGCTGGTGTTTGCCACTGTGGGCAGTAACAGGGTAGGTGCCGGAACTCGCCGCGGTTCTGTGCCCCTCGGGGAGACCAGACGTCACTGACTGTCCCTCTCACAGCCTCGTCTTCCTTGCAGGTCACGCTGTACGAATGTCACTCACAAGGGGAAATCCGCCTCCTGCAGTCCTACGTGGACGCCGACGTATCCTTCACATGGGACTTGTTTCTGGGGGCTTGCAGAATATTTTAACCCCAGAAAAACAAAATACCAGTGGGTTTAAATTACAGTATAATTTAATTTATTTTTGTGATTTGATCACTTGTACTATAATACTTCAGCATCGCAGTATGTAGAAAAAAAAATAGACCCTTATACTTCATAGGTGCACCAAGTTAGTGGCAACAGGGATAACACATTGGCATTGTCACATTCTTAACATGTGGGCAGGTGTAAGAAACCATTTAAAGGCCAATGTCGGTGACTGCTAACCAACTCTGGTTGCTGCAGTTAGCGGCCGGCGCTGGCTGTGTTATACAGCAGGCACCCACCCTGTGCATAGTACATGTACGTCATTAGAGGCTGGCGGTGTTACACAGCAGGCACCCGCCCTGTGCATAGTACATGTACATTATTAGATGCTGGCGGTGTTACACAGCAGGCACCCACCCTGTGCATAGTACATGTACATCATTAGAGGCTGGCGGTGTTACACTGCAGGCACCCGCCCTGTGCACAGTACATGTACATTATTAGATGCTGGCGGTGTTACACAGCAGGCACCCACCCTGTGCACAGTACATGTACATTATTAGATGCTGGCGGTGTTACACTGCAGGCACCCGCCCTGTGCACAGTACATGTACATTATTAGATGCTGGCGGTGTTACACAGCAGGCACCCGCCCTGTGCACAGTACATGTACATTATTAGATGCTGGCGGTGTTGCACAGCAAGCACCCGCCCTGTGCACAGTACATGTACATTATTAGAGGTTGGCGGTGTAACGCAGCCGGCACCCGCCCTTTGCACAGTACATGTACGTCATTAGAGGCTGGCAGTGTTACACAGCAGGCACCTGCCCTGTGCATAGTATATGTGTCTGCAGGAAGGGGGCAATATTACTGTAGTTGCCCACTATAAGTTGACTTTACAGTTGGTTGGTGGTCATGATGATGGGGTTCAGGGGTTGCACTGCTCATATACCAGCATCTCCTCAATGTGCACTGATTTTTTTTTTTTTGGGAAGTTTAACTCCTTAACTGCAAGAATTAGGCAGACGAGAACTTTTATACCTGTGCGTGGACTTACGACAGCAACACAAGTCACCCTCTCCTGGCAGTGGCCGGCTCCCGGGGGATTATCCGGATTATTAATCCCATCACTATGCAGTGTATCAAGGTACGAGGGGCCGATGTGAACAACTCTACAACCACAAGTGTTTTTTTTTTTTGTGATAATACAGAATTTTTCTTTATTTGCAGCACTATGTCGGCCACGGCAATGCAATCAACGAACTCAAGTTTCATCCACGTGATCCAAACCTACTGTTATCTGTCAGCAAAGGTAAGTAATAAAGGAAGTGCTGAAAAGTCCGACCATACACGGGACCGGCAGATCTGACACCATGTCGGTGAAGGACGTCATAGTGATGTGCATGAGTGGGCAGTGAACAGTATGGCCGCACCATGAGCCATGACACCGGATTGGACTTTATTTCCACCTTGGTCGCTCACGTCCTCATATACCGTGTTCGGCCTCTTACCGATCCACTGACCGTTGTGTTTTTTCTGCAGATCATGCTCTGAGGCTCTGGAATATACAGACGGACACACTCGTGGCGATATTCGGCGGTGTGGAAGGTCACAGAGATGAAGTGTTGAGTGCGGTAAGTTATCATTATTTTAGTTGGCGCTCGGGATATCCACGGTCCAGCAATTGCCAGCTTCACACCTACAGTCTGTCTAGGCTGGCCGCAGGTCTCTCCCACCTTCCTGAGGTCAGCCATCCTTCATATGTGCCCATGGGACTATTTGGTTAGGAGAATTGTAGCTGGGAAACTCGTACCTGTGATGCCTGCCTAAAGAGTTATGCCTATACTTAGGATTCGCATAACCCTCTGATTGTACGCTCCCCGACCTCTGGGACCCCCATCGATCTTGAGATCCGGCTACAGCACCTTCTTTCATGGTAGCAGAAGTGCACTTGTTGCTCCTTTTTCTCCCATAACAACGAATGGAGCAGTGGTCGGGTATTCGCACCTCTGCTACAAGTCAGGACAGCGCTGCAGAGCCCCAATCTCGAGATCAATGGTCGGGGTCCTAGTAGTCGGTCTGTACAATCAGCCATTTTGAATCCAACGAACAATGGATAGCTTGTTTTCGTGGGGGGAGAATAGCCCTGCATACTTTAATGAGACTGAATTTTGACGTTCCAATATCACGGTCTGACTAGCAATCGTGATTTCTGGGATGACCATGGGTCTCCTGACCCGAACCCATGCTTACCTCCCCCCGGATGCTGCTGCTGCTTCTCTCATCTCTATGGATTGCTCCTTTAACCCCTTCCCGACCCATGACGCCACGTAGGCGTCATGAAAGTCGGTGCCAATCCGACCCATGACGCCTATGTGGCGTCATGGAAAGATCGCGTCCCTGCAGATCCGGTGAAAGGGTTAACTCCCATTTCACCCGATCTGGAGGGACAGGGGGAGTGGTAGTTTAGCCCAGGGGGGGTGGCTTCACCCCCTCGTGGCTACGATCGCTCTGATTGGCAGTTTCACTTTCAACAGCCAATCAGAACGATTTGTAATATTTCACCTATTATAACGGGTGAAATATTACAATCCAGCCATGGCCAATGCTGAAATATCATCGGCCATGGCTGGAAATACTAATTTGCCCCCACCCCACCTCACCGATCGCGCCCCCAGCCCCCCGATCTGGCCGGTACACTGCTCCGGCTCTGCTCCCCCCCGTGCTCTTGTCCGCTCCCCCCGTGCTCCAATCACCCCCCCGTGCTCCAATCACCCCCCCGTGCTCCAATCACCCCCCCTGCACTCCGATCCACCCCCCCCCCGTGCTCCGTTCCAGCCCCCCCGTGCTCCGTTCCACGCCCCCCGTGCTCCGTTCCACGCCTGCCGCGCTCCGGTTCCCCCCCCCATGCTCCAATTTCCCCCCTTCCCCCGTGCTCCCCACCCACCCCATCATACTTACCGGTCCTGCCGGGCTCCGTCCGTCTTCTCCCTGGGCGCCGCCATCTTCCAAAATGCGCCCGCCGAATCTGCCAGCCGGCAGATTCGTTCCAAAGTGCATTTTGATCACTGAGATAGATTATATCTCAGTGATCACAATAAAAAAAATAATAAATGACCCCCCCCCCTTTGTCACCCCCATAGGTAGGGACAATAAAAAAATAAAGAAATTTTTTTTTTCCACTAATGTTAGAATAGGGGTAGGGTTAGGGCTAGGGTTAGGGGTAGGGTTAGGGGTAGGGTTAGGGTTTCGGTATGTGCACACGTATTCTGGTCCTCTGCGGATTTTTCCACTGCGGATTTGATAAATCCGCAGTGCTAAACCGCTGCGGATTTATGGCGGATTTACCGCGTTTTTTCTGCGCATTTCACTGCGGTTTTACAATTGCGATTTTCTATTGGAGCAGTTGTAAAACCGCTGCGGAATCCGCAGAAAGAAGTGACATGCTGCGGAATGTAAACCGCTGCGTTTTCGTGCAGTTTTTCCGCAGCATGTGTACAGCGATTTTTGTTTCCCATATGTTTACATTGAACTGTAAACTCATGGGAAACTGCTGCGGATCCGCAGCGGTTTCCGCAGCGTGTGGACATACCTTTAGAATTAGGCTATGTGCACACGGTGCGGATTTGGCTGCGGATTGGCCGCTGCGGATTCGCAGCAGTGTTCCATCAGGTTTACAGTACCATGTAAACCTATGGAAAACCAAATCCACTGTGCCCATGGTGCGGAAAATACCGCGCGGAAACGCTGCGTTGTATTTTCCGCAGCATGTCAATTCTTTGTGCGGATTCCGCAGCGTTTTACACCTGTTCCTCAATAGGAATCCACAGGTGAAATCCGCACAAAAAACACTGGAAATCCGCGGAAAATCCGCCGGTAAAACGCAGTGCCTTTTACCCGCGGATTTTTCAAAAATGATGCTGAAAAATCTCACACAAATCCGCAACGTGGGCACATAGCCTTAGGGTTAGGGTTGGAATTAGTGTTGTGGTTAGGGTTGTGAGTAGGGTTATGGCTACAGTTGGGATTAGGGTTAGGGGTGTGGGGGGGTTAGTGTTGGGGTTAGAATTGAGGGGTTTCCACTGTTTGGGCACATCAGGGGTCTCCAAACGCAACATGGCGCCACCATTGATTCCAGCCAATCTCGTATTCAAAAAGTCAAATGGTGCTCCCTCATTTCCGAGCCCCGACGTGTGCCCAAACAGTGGTTTACCCCCACATATCGGGTACCAGCATACTCAGGACAAACTGCGCAACAATTACTGGGGTCCAGTTTCTCCTGTTACCCTTGTGAAAATAAAGAAATGCTTGCTAAAACATCATTTTTGAGGAAAGAAAAATGATTTTTTATTTTCACGGCTCTGCGTTGTAAACGTCTGTGAAGCACTTGGGGGTTCAAAGTGCTCACCACATATCTAGATAAGTTCCTTGGGGGATCTAGTTTCTAAAATGTGGTCACTTGTGGGGGGTTTCTACTGTTTAGGCACACCAGGGGCTCTGCAAACGCAATGTGACGCCCGCAGACCATTCCATCAAAGTCTGCATTTCAAAAGTCACTACTTCCCTTCTGAGCCCCGACGTGTGCCCAAACAGTGGTTTACCCCCACACATGGGGTATCAGCGTACTCAGGAGAAACTGGACAACAACTTTTGGGGTCAAATTTCTCCTGTTACCCTTTGGAAAATAAAAAATTGCAGGCTAAAAGATCATTTTTGAGAAAATAATTTTTTATTTTTATTTTCATGGCTCTGCGTTATAAACGTCTGTGAAGCACTTGGGGGGTTCAAAGTCCTCACCACACATCTAGATAAGTTCCTTTGGGGGTCTAGTTTCCAAAATGGGGTCATTTCTGGGGGATCTCCAATGTTTAGGCACACGGGGGCTCTCCAAACGCGACATGGTGTCCGCTAACAATTGGAGCTAATTTTCCATTCAAAAAGTCAAATGGCGCTCCTTCCCTTCCGAGCCCTGCCGTGCGCCCAAACAGTGGTTTACCCCCACATATGAGGTATCGGCGTACTCGGGAGAAATTGCCCAACAAATTTTATGATCCATTTTATCCTACTGCCCATGTGAAAATGAAAAATTTGAGGCGAAAATAATTTTTTTTTGAAAAAAAAGTACTTTTTCATTTTTACAGATCAATTTGTGAAGCACCTGAGGGTTTAAAGTGCTCACTAGGCATCTAAATAAGTTCCTTGGGGGTCTAGTTTCCAAAATGGGGTCACTTGTGGGGGAGCTCCAATGTTTAGGCACACAGGAGCTATCCAAACGTGACATGGTGTCCGCTAACGATGGAGATAATTTTTCATTCAAAAAGTCAAATGGCGCTCCTTCCCTTCCGAGCCTTACCATGTGCCCAAACAGTGGTTTACCCCCACATATGAGGTATCAGCGTACTCAGGACAAATTGGACAACAACTTTCGTGGTTCAGTTTCTCCTTTTACCATTGGGAAAATAAAAAAATTGTTGCTAAAAGATAATTTTTGTGACTAAAAAGTTAAATGTTTGACGGCGATCAGTGGGACTCAATATTGGAATACGTGCCCAGGATCTCGATGAGTGAGCCTGGGAGGCTGTCACAGCTGTTGGTCATTCATAGGGCTTATAGAACTCCGGACATGTTGTATAAAGCTGGTCTAAGGCCTAACTCCGAATGCTCTAGGTGCTCGCAGTCCGAGGCGGGTATCCTCCATATGATGTGGCAGTGCCCCAGGTTATCCTCGTTTTGGATCGTGGTGCTAAATAAAGTGGGACTAACATACAAATGTTCGATACCACGGGATCCTTTGGTATGCATATTGGGTTACGTAGAGGAGATTGTAACTGATAACTCGTACAAAACAGTCATTGCAAGATTGCTGTTTATTGCTCGAAAGTTGATCGCTAAGTTTTGGATAAGGGTAGAGCCACCAACGAGAAGAGATTTCATGACACAAGTGGACTATATCGTGGCATTGGAGAAGAGCATTTATTCTAAAAGAAACAAGATGGACCTTTTCAACAAGTTGTGGAATCCTTGGCTCAAGTCGGCGTGATCTGGAGATTGTTTTCTAGTTTTTTGGGTACTCTGCCCCCGTGGGAGCAGTATTGACATGACACCTTCTTGTTCTTGGTTAAGGATAGACGTTTGGGAGGATCGGAGTGGTTCTTCTTGGGTCTCCGGGGATGGGGGGGGAGGGGAGGGGAGGGAAGCTGGTTTGGGATTAAAAAGTTTATTGAAAATGCAGAACATATGTATGTACTGTTTACAGTAATGTAATCTACTTATATTTTTCTTACTGTTTAATAAAAATATTTGATTAAAAAAAAGTTAAATGTTCATTTTTTCCTTCCATGTTGCTTCTGCTGCTGTGAAGCACCTGAAGGGTTAATAAACTTCTTGCATGTGGTTTTGAGTACCTTGAGGGGTGCAGTTTTTAGAATGGTGTCACTTTTGGGTATTTTCAGCCATATAGACCCCTCAAACTGACTTCAAATGTGAGGTGGTCCCTAAAAAAAATGGTTTTGTAAATTTCGTTGTAAAAATGACAAATCGCTGGTCAAATTTTAACCCTTATAACTTCCTAACAAAAAAAAAATTTGTTTCCAAAATTGTGCTGATGTAAAGTAGACGTGTGGGAAATGTTATTTATTAACTATTTTGTGTCACATATCTCTCTGGTTTAACAGAATAAAAATTCAAAATGTGAAAATTGCGAAATTTTCAAAATTTTCGCCAAATTTCCGTTTTTATCACAAATAAACGCAGAATTTGACCTAAATTTACCACTAACATGAAGCCCAATATGTCACGAAAAAACAATCTCAGAACCGCTAGGATCCGTTGAAGCGTTCCTGAGTTATTACCTCATAAAGGGACACTGGTCAGAATTGCAAAAAACGGCCAGGTCTTTAAGGTCAAAATAGGCTGGGTCATGAAGGGGTTAAAGGGAACCTGTCACCCCGTTTTTTGAGATTGAGCTATAAATACTGTTAAATAGGGCCTGCGCTGTGTGTTCCTATAGTGTATGTAGTGTACCCCGATTCCCCATGTATGCTGAGAAATAACTTACCAAAGTCGCCGTTTTCGCCTGTCAATCAGGCTGGTCAGGTCGGGAGGGCGTGGTGACATCGGTGGTTCTTCCTCAGCTTTACGTTGGTGGCGTAGTGGTGAACAAGCAGCGCGCGATCTGCGCTGTTATCCCTTGCATCGGTGGGGGCGGCCATCTTCCTGGGGCCGCGCGTGCGCAGATCGAGTGCTCTGCTGCACGGGGCTTCAGGAAAATGGCCGCGGGATGCCGCGCGTGCGCATTAGAGATCGCGGCGGCCATTTTCCCAAAGCCGAGTTTGCATCTCGGCTTTGGGAAAATGGCCGCCGCGATCTCTAATGCGCACGCGCGGCATCCCGCGGCCATTTTCCTGAAGCCCCGTGCAGCAGAGCACTCGATCTGCGCACGCGCGGCCCCAGGAAGATGGCCGCCCCCACCGATGCAAGGGATGACAGCGCAGATCGCGCGCTGTGTCTTCACCACTACGCCACTACGCCACCAACGTAAAGCTGAGGAAGAACCAGCGATGTCACCACGCCCTCCCGACCTGACCAGCCTGATTGACAGGCGAAAACGGCGACTTTGGTAAGTTATTTCTCAGCATACATAGGGAATCGGGGTACACTACATACACTATAGGAACACACAGCGCAGGCCCTATTTAACAGTATTTATAGCTCAATCTCAAAAAACGGGGTGACAGGTTCCCTTTAAAACCACCCAAATGCTTCTGTGCCCACACAATCACACACAGCTACTACCATAAATCCAGTGGGCTGTAGGTATCGATATGGATCTATACAGGGTCTCCCTGACGTCTAGAGGGGGGATATCTGGATCCCCGAGCGCTGCAGCCTCAGAATTTGCCCCTTTAACTTCAATCCTATCTCGGTGAGTAGTGCAGAATTGGAACAAAATAGAAAGTGTCTTTTTGTTTTTTCTTCTTCCTAGGACTATGATCTTCTAGGGGAGAAGATAATGTCCTGTGGCATGGATCACTCCCTCAAACTGTGGCGGCTGAACTCCAAAAGGATGAAAATCGCCATAAAGGAATCCTACGACTACAATCCCAACAAAACAAACAGGTGATTCTGGGGCGCGTCCTGATACCCCGGCACTGCCGCTCTACACGTTGAGGTCTAGGTGGCTGTACACAATGCACCCAGACCTATAGGTCTTTCCATGCCAGCATGGTGGTCTCCACAAGCAGAAAGTGCCCCTTACATCTTCATCGAAGGCCTCTATGGTTACATTCACATAACCCTGCCAGATGTTGCTTTCGGATTCCATACATTTTGTTTTTGTTTAATGGAGCCCCATAGACTTTAGAAAGAAGCTACCAAATTTTGCTTTTGGAGTAGACATTAGTTTAATGCCCAGAATCATGTAGAAGTCTTGTTAAAGGGTCCGATCTTGCCTTATAGGGTGGCACTAGAAAACCAGCCGTTCTGATAGACCTTTATAGCATCTTGCAGGTTTTTGCTACAACGGTTCGATGCATCGTTCCCATCTGTTCTACAGGGTGACTATTTAGAGATTGCAGGTTTTACCTTCTTGTAATTTTTTTTTCTTCCTGTTCCACAGACCATTTATTTCACAAAAGATCCATTTCCCAGACTTTTCCACAAGAGATATTCACAGAAATTACGTTGACTGTGTGAGGTGGCTGGGAGACTTGATATTGTCTAAGGTGAGAGGATGGATGACCACTGTAAAAACTTCACAATTTATACAGTGGCTTGCGAAAGTATTCACCCCATTGACATTTTACGTGTTTTGCTGCCTCCTAACCTGTAATTTCTTCTTTTTTTGAGGGTTTGCATCAGTTCATGTAAAGTACATGCCTACAACTGACTATTTGGTTTTCTTTTTTTTATTTTTAAGCGAACGACAAATAAGACACAATACCTGAAACTTTCAATGTGCATATCTATTCACCCCACCCCCCTAAAGTCATTACTTTAAAGAGCCTTCTTTTGCGGCAATTACAACTGCATGTCGCTTTGAATAAGTCTGAGTTTTCCATATCTTAGAGCTGGCATTTTTGCCCAATCCTCAAGACAAAATTTCCACCTCCTTCAAGTCAGATGGTTTCCTCTGGTGAACCATCTATCTTCAAGTCTGACCACAGATTCTCTATTGAATCAAGGTCTGGGCTGTGACTAGGCCGCTCCCAAAACATTTACACGTTCACGAGTGTTGCTTTAGCATTTTGCTTTGGGTCATTGTCTTGTTGGAAGGTGAACCTCCGTCCCAGTCTCAAATCACTGACAGACTTGAAACAGGTTTTGCTCAAGAATATCCCTGTATTTCGCAGCCCACCATCTTCCACCTTGATTCGGATCATTTTCATTGTCCCTGCTGATGAAAAACATCCCCACAGCGTGATGCTGCCACCACCATGTTTCACTGGGGGATGGTGTCCTTGGAATGGTGAGCTGTGTTGGTTTCTTGCCAGACATAGCGTTTACCTTGGCCCAAAAATTCAGTTTTGGTCTCTGACCACAGCACCTTCCTCCATACATTTGGGGCGTCTCCACATGTCTTTTAGCAAACGCAAAACGAGCCTTAGAATTTTGGTGTATAAGTAAAGGGTTTTTTCTGCACCCTCTTCCATAAAGGGTCACCTGTATGAAGTGCACAACTTATTGTGGTCGTATGGACAGATAATCCATTCTCTGCTTGGGAACTCTGCAGCTCCTTCAGGTTTACCTTTTGGTCTCTGTGCTGCCTCTCTGATTAATGCCCTCCTTGCCTGGCCTGAGAGTTTTGGTGGGCGCCCTCTCTTGGCTGGTTTGTTGTGGTACCATGTTTTTTTTTCTGTTTAGTGATAACGGATTTGATGATTCTCCAGAATTCATCAGAGATTGGGATATTTTTTATAACCCAACCCTGACTTGTACTTCTCAACAACTTGGTCCCTGACTTGTTTGGAGATCTCCTTGGTCTTCATGGTGGTGTTTGGAGATCTCCTTGGCCTTCATGGTGGTGTTTGGAGATCTCCTTGGCCTTCATGGGGGTGTTTGGAGATCTCCTTGGCCTTCATGGGGGTGTTTGGAGATCTCCTTAGCCTTCATGGGGGTGTTTGGAGATCTCCTTGGCCTTCATGGTGGTGTTTGGAGATCTCCTTGGCCTTCATGGTGGTGTTTGGAGATCTCCTTGGCCTTCATGGGGGTGTTTGGAGATCTCCTTAGCCTTCATGGGGGTGTTTGGAGATCTCCTTGGCCTTCATGGTGGTGTTTGGAGATCTCCTTGGCCTTCATGGTGGTGTTTGGAGATCTCCTTGGCCTTCATGGTCGTGTTTGGAGATCTCCTTGGCCTTCATGGTGGTGTTTGGAGATCTCCTTGGCCATCATGGTGGTGTTTGGAGATCTCCTTGGTTTTCATGGTGGTGTTTGGAGATCTCCTTGGTCTTCATGGTGGTGTTTGGAGATCTCCTTGGTCTTCATGGTGGTGTTTGGAGATCTCCTTGGCCTTCATGGTGGTGTTTGGAGATCTTATTGGTCTTCAAGGTGTTGTTTGAAGATCTCCTTGGCCTTCATGGTGGGTTTTGGAGATCTCCTTGGTCTTCATGGTGGTGTTTGGAGATCTCCTTGGCCTTCATGGTAGTGTTTGGAGATCTCCTTGATCTTCATGGTGGTGTTTGGAGATATCCTTGGTCTTCATGGTGGTGTTTGGTTAGTTCTGCCTCTTGTTAATGGTGTTGCAGCCTCTGTGGCCTTTTAGAAAAGGTAAAGTGTATATACTGACAGACATGTGACACTTAGATTGCACACAGGGGACGTCCCGTCACTAAGCATGGGACTTATGAAGAGAGTTGCTACAACCAGAAATGGCAAAATAAGTAAAAAGCCAAGGGGCTGAATACTCTTGCAAGCCACTGTATATTAAGAACACAGAAAAAAAAGGAAAGAACCAGGAATATGATGCGGGGATGGGCAGAATTATCAGACAAGCGCCAAGGTATAAACCTCAGAATAAAGCCGATGAAGATAAACATTAATATCTTGGCATAGACATCTCGCGGGCAGACAAGGATCATTGTCATATTGCACTGATAACAATATCGTTAAAGGGCCGGTGACTCAATATAAAATTTCCAATTATTAACTTTTCTTTTTTCTTTCAGTCCTGTGAAAATGCCATTGTGTGCTGGAAACCGGGCAAAATGGAGGACGACATAGACAAGATCAAGCCAAGCGAATCTAATGTGACCATCCTGGGGAGGTTTGATTACAGCCAGTGCGATATCTGGTACATGAGATTCTCCATGGACTTCTGGCAAAAGGTTTGTTATGCCGCCTGGTGTTTGCTAATGTTCAGGGACAACTCCTTGTATACAGCGCCTGATGGATATCTGCAGGGGCTGCTGGGTCCAAGTATCTACATTTTCAATGTATTTACTATAGTGTAACGGTAACGTGACTGTTACTGACGGTTGCTTGCCTCCTGGCCGGGCTTTCACGCATCCGCCGCCTGGTTAGGGTGCTGATGATTACCATGGCTGCCGGTGGCCTGAAGACACCTTTTTGCTTCCATATTTATATTCCTATAAATTGCAATATATAGCACAAGTGATCTAGAGAGAAGAATAATAGTTGTATAACGAACACCCCCCCTGTCCCCAATCTGTCATATCATATACCAGAAAGAGGGGTAAAAAAAAGGTCAGACTTACGGTTGTCTTTTTTTTAGCCAAAAAGAAAAATATGAGTCGTATGTATACCAAAATACAAAAAAGCACAGCTGTACAATGGTGTCATTCTACATGACAGCTTAACCCTCAAAAAAGAAAAAAGTCCTCATATAGCTGTCAACAGTCAAATTAAAAAAATAAATGAAAATAGAGAGGAAAAAGCGGAAGTTGAAAAAAAAAAAAAAAAAAAAAGTGAACATGGGGTAAAATAAAAATATAATTTCCATATCAGTCTCCTTGTATTCGGGATCTGCAGTTTTATGATGATTCATGTCTCTCCCCTGCAGATGCTTGCACTCGGAAATCAGGTGGGGAAGCTGTATGTCTGGGACTTGGAGGTGGAGGATCCACACAAAGCCAAGTAAGTGCTGCCGCGGCCTGGTAGAGCCGATCCCGGAGCTGACGCTCTGAGTCTGAGTTCACACTACACACACAGGACAGGGCTTTATGCCCCTCATTATGAAAGGTGCGACCACTGCACCATTAAAGGGAATTTTTGGCCAGAAAATCACCTTTTGTTTAAATCCGTTTTTTTTTACCGTACTTACATTTTGTAACATGTTTTCTTTTTTTTCTTTTACTACATCAGGATCATTATTACAAAAAGATTGCTAACACCTCACAATAGGTGATGTCACAGCTCACCTCCTCCTCCTGTACAATGACTGATAACACCTCTATATACAGTAGATAACACAGGATCCACCATTCACAATAGGTGATGTCACAGCTCACCTCCTCCTCCTGTATAATGACTGATAAAACCTCTATGTACAGTAGATAACACAGGATCCACCATTCACAATAGGTGATGTCACAGCTCACCTCCTCCTCCTGTACAATGACTAACAACACATCTATATACAGTAGATAACACAGGATCCACCATTCACAATAGGTGATGTCACAGCTCACCTCCTCCTCCTGTACAATGACTGATAGCACCTCTATATACAGTAGATAACACAGGATCCACCATTCACAATAGGTGATATCACAGCTCACCTCCTCCTGTACAATGACTGGTAACACCTCTATATACAGTAGATAACACAGGATCCACCATTCACAATAGGTGATATCACAGCTCACCTCCTCCTCCTGTACAATGACTGATAACACCTCAATATACAGTAGATAACACAGGATCCACCATTCACAATAGGTGATGTCACAGCTCACCTCCTCCTCCTGTACAATGACTGATAACGCCTCTATATACAGTAGATAACACAGGATCCACCATTCACAATAGGTGATATCACAGCTCACCTCCTCCTCCTGTACAATGACTGATAACACCTCAATATACAGTAGATAACACAGGATCCATCATTCACAATAGGTTATGTCCCAGCTCACCTCCTCTCCCCTCTCTTCATAATGACTTTTGCACTCACTCCTTTGATGCTTCAATACAAGTCAGGGTCAGAGTCTGTTCATTGTGGCTAATTTACAATTGAAATAGATGTGGTCTTGCATCTTCATACAGGTCCATTCACCCACAGGACTTTAGAATTCCTGTTCTTGTAATATATGGGGGTCTCAGCAGCAGTTAGACCCCAACTGATTCTACATTTATCACCGATCTCCTGAATAGGTGCTATGTTGGTAGGACGACCCTTCATCTGCTTTAGATGATCAGTTTACATATGGGCTAGACATATATAATGGAGAGTGTGATTGGGCCAGTTATATTAACCATGGGGGAAGAGCTGCTGCCTAGTACCAGTTTCATCTGGGCTTTGTACAGACAACCCAATAATTTCAACCAATGCTTTATTTCTCTTGACCAACCATGTCACCAACAGGTTGAACAAACCAAACAATCCCTTTAAGACAAAAGAGGCAGAGAACAAAGTAAAAGTTGGCAGAAAAGCACTACTACCTCTATCTGGAACACGTAGCACTAGTTAATGGAGGGCCACAGAAACATCAGTGTCGTCTCAACAAACTTCACATAAATTAATCATCATTAATATCTTGTGAGAGAAATAAGCTGCTTTCTCCAGATATGACCGAGCCACTTCTCTCTCCTGAACCTAACATTAGCTTTAAAAAAAAAATTGGTAAGGTGAAAATTGAGACTGGGATCAGATTACAAATGTTGATTGACATCTATGGAAAAGACGGAAAGAAGAAACAGATCACGCTCCTTCTTTCTAGTAAGTATTTTACATCATGCTAGAGCTGGAATCACAGCTATACTGCTCACAGCTGGACTCATGACTCGAGGCTGCGTTTCACGGTTCCGCGCATCCACGGTTGGGTAGGTACAATGATGTATGTATGTCTTCCATGAAGCTGCTGCTTCTGAGCATGTGCTAGATATAGACAGTAGAGAAAGGAATCTCTTATGTCTGTGTGTGCTATGTATTGGAGACATACCAGCTAGTCTACACCTACTAGCCCAGAGACGGCTGAAAACTAGGTGGAAAGTGTATCATCCAATCCAGCTGTGAGCAGCGTAGCTGTGAATCCAGCTGTGAGCAGCGTAGCGCTGAATCCAGCTCTGCATTGACAAAACACTAGAAAGCAGCAGCGAATGGCCAGAAATGGTGTTATTCCTCATATACACACACCCAAGACATCTCAAGTCACCTGAAATGATGGGTACACTTAAAGACAGGTCATACAGCGAAGCCTCCTGAGATGAGGCGTACATACGAGTAACCCATAATCCTCTCTTTGCAGGTGCACAACTCTCACTCATCCCAAATGCGTGGCTGCAATCCGACAAACGAGCTTCAGCAGAGACAGTAGCATCCTCATAGCGGTTTGCGATGACGCCACTATCTGGCGCTGGGACCGACTCCGGTGAACCACCACCCTCCTCCTCCTTCCCTGATGAAAGACCAATGTGGTGTAATGTGCTCTGTCTGGCGACTAGTGTTTGTAGGAGGCTTGTCAGCCAAAGCTGAGTTTAGTGAACCCCCTATGTACTGTCATTTCGCTACAATTCAGCTGCTTTTATTAAAAAAAAAAAAAGACAAAAACAATTTTTTATTTTTGTACAGCTTTCTGTAACGTCTGTAATGTTTTTACGGATTTTAATGTATTTACTGTCTGATGTATATGGCGTCTTTTGTATGTTTGTGAGACACGAGACTCGTTGGGAAGACGGGACGGTTATGTTCCGCTTTATGTAAATATTTTGTTTGTAGCCTTTTAAAGTAGTTGTTATTAATTTAAGAATATTTTTGATGGTTACGGACTGTAACGTTCACAGTGGACTAAATCCAAAAAAAAAAAAGAAGAATTTTAACTGCTCGGAAAGAGTCTGAAAGTAAAACTATCATCATGCGTCATGTAATGGAGAAACGAGAATAATTAAAAAAAAATTAACAATGAAAACTTGAATGTTCTGTTTTGTGATTTGGGCTATGCCGCATTTGGCAATGGTGCACTGTAAACCTTTACATGGTCCCTGCACTTTAAGACAATCATCTCTTAGATTGATTATAAGAAGTGAGGGCGGATCTTTATCGCTTTACGGGAAGCGGGTGGCGTGTCTTTAGGGGAAGCGGGTGGCGTGTCTTTTAGGGAAGCGGGTGGCGTTTCTTTACGGGAAGCGGGTGGCGTGTCTTTACGGGAAGCGGGTGGCGTGTCTTTACGGGAAGTCTGTGATGTGTCTTTATGGGAAGTCTGTGACGTGTCTTTACAGACACGTCAAAAAACTGAGACGGGCTTCCAGGGTCGCTGAGTGGAAATGGAAGCGATCCCGCTCTGCCGACCACTTCATCGCATACAAGTATTCCCTCGCCAGCTTCCAGACCATGCTCACTGGTGCAAAACAAACTTCTCATCTCTCATATCCTCCCTTTCTCACAACCCTAAACAGCTTTTCAACACTTTCAATTCTCTACTCCGTCCCCCAGCACCTCCTCCTTCTCTCATTTCTGCTGAAGACTTTGCCTCTTACTTTAAAGGGAACCTGTCACCGTCAAAACGGAAGTTGAGCTAAGCCCACCGGCATCAGGGGCTTATCTACAGCATTCTGGAATGACCGGTTCCCTTTAAGCAGAACATTGATGCGATCAGAGAAAGCTGTGGCCCGCAGCCCCCAATGCCCCCTCTTAGCTGCTCAACCCTGTTCCTCCAAAACCAGCTTCTCCACCATGGCAGAAGATCACCTCTCCACTAGTGATGAGCGAATAGCATTGTTGCTCGGGTCTCCTCGAGCACGCTCGGGTGGTCTCCGAATATTTGTTAGTGCTCGGACATTTAGTTTTCATCGCCTTAGCTGCATGATTTACCACTGCTGGACAGCCTGAATACATATGGGAATTCCCTAACACAGGCATTCCTCACATGTATTCAGCCTGTCTAGCAACCGTAAATCATGGAGCTGAGGCAATGAAAACTAAATGTCCGAGCACTAACAAATACTCGGCGACCACCCGAGCGTGCTTGGGGAGACCCGAGCAACAATGCTATTCGCTCATCACTACTCTCCACCCTCCTGTCAAGATCACACACCACCACTTGCACGCTTGACCAGCTCCCGTCTCACCTCATCCCTAACCTCGCCACAGTCTTAATCCCAACCCTAGCACACCTCTTCAACCTCTCACTCACAACTGGTGTCTTCCACTCCTCCTTCAAGGATGCCTCGATCACACCCATCCTCAAAAAGCCCTCCCTCGACCCATCCTATGTGTCTAGCTATCGCCCAATATCTCTTCTCCCTTATGCCTCAACACTACTGGAACAACACGTCCATCATGAACTTTCCTCCCACCTCTCTTCTTGCTCCCTCTTTGACTGGTTACAATCTGGCTTCCGAGCCCATCACTCAACTGAAACTGCCCTAACTAAAGTCACCAATGACCTACTAACCGCCAAGAGCAAGCAACACTACTCTGTCCTCCTTCTGGACCGGTCTTCTGCCTTTGACACACTGGACCACTCCCTCCTGCTACAGATTCTACCATCTCTTGGCATCACAGACATGGCCCTATCCTGGATCTCGTCATATCTGACAGACCGGACATTCAGTGTCTCCCTCACCCACACCACCTCCTCACATCGCCCCTTGTCTGTCGGTGTTCTTCAAGGCTCTGCTCTAGGACCCTTACTCTTGTCTATTTACACCTTCGGCCTGGGACAGCTCATAGAATTCCCACGGTATGCAGTATCATCTCTACACCGATGACACGCAGATCTACCTATCCGGACCCGGCCTCGCCTTCTTACTCACCAAAATCCCACACTGTGTCTGCTATCTCGGCCTTCTTTTTCTGCTCTCTTTCTAAAACTGAACATGAACAAAACAGAATTCATCATCTTTCCCCCATCTCACTCTACCCCTCCACTATACCTACCCATCAATATCAGTGGCTGCTCACTTTCCCCAGTCCCACAAGCTCGGTGCCACGGGGTGATCCTCGACTCTACCTTCTCTTTCAAGCCACATATCCAAGCCCTTGCCTCCTCCTGTCGTCTCAAACTCAAAAATATTTTCCGAATCCGCGTGTGAAGGTGTGATATGCTATGTGGGTATCATTTTTGTGTATATTTCTATTACTTATTTTCAGGGTGTTCTCTTGTAGAAGGAGTTATTTGCTAATTGAAGAATGGCTGTTGCTGCCATCTGATATGAGCCTCCACAGTACTGTATTGTTTGCTAATATGTTAGGGTACCGTCACACAGTGCAATTTTGATCGCTACCATGGCACGATTCGTGACGTTCGAGCGATATAGTTACGATATCGCAGTGTCTGACACGCTCCTGCGATCAGGGACCCCGCTGAGAATCGTACGTCGTAGCAGATCGTTTGAAACTTTCTTTCGTCGTCTAGTGTCCCGCTGTGGCGGCATGATCGCATGGTGTAACATATATCGTATACGATGTGCGCATAGTAACCAACGGCTTCTACATCGCACATACGTCATGAAATTATCGCTCCAGCGTCGTACATTGCAAAGTGTGACAGCAGTCTACGACGCTGGAGCGATATTGTTACGATGCTGGAGTGTCACGAATCGTGCCGTCGTAGCGATCAAAATTGCACTGTGTGACGGTACCCTTAATGACATGTTGACCTAGCTTGTTGAAACAATGAGCCCCTGAGACCTTCCCCCTCCTGACCTGTGAATGAGGAGGGGGACTTGTTAAAATATCATGGAGGTGAGACACAGATAAGTCCTGTGTGGAATGATGATGTGTTCACAGCATCTCAGAGAGCAAGAACAGTATATGGACTATGCTGTCTGCTGGATTGTTGGACTTTTATCCTGTTACTGAACTGCATTCGTGTTCTGGACTATTTTATCCTTTGTGTGGTGGATTGTATATGGACCTTTTGTATTTCTGCCTAAATAAAGGTCTTGGAATTGTTTACTATACTCTAGCTCTGTTGATTGTGTGATACTGGAGAAGGACACCCTGACAACTGGTGGCAGCAGTGGGATCAACAGAGTGTAACCTAATGGAGAACCTCCCACAGAGTGAGTACAGAAATTGGACTGTATCCAGTTTACAGGAGAGAGCCAGAGAGCCTGGGCCTGAACTACCAGGGACTGACTAAAGAGGCCTTAATTTATCTACTGGTGGGTGCCAGCCAGACCACCACCTCCCATATGTCTGAAGGACAAGCCCAGGAGATGAGGACCCCCACCCCAAAAAGTCAGTGGGTGGTGTGGTACGAAGAAGAGATTGCGGTTCTGGGCCCAGGCGTCTCTCAGGAGTACAAGGGGGAGGCTGCCCGCCGGGCACAGCGGAGACAAGAAGCAATGGAGCTTGAAAGAGGGAGTAACGCAATGTGGAATGTAAACCCAACGATCCGGGAGCCTGTACGGATCACCCGGACAGAGTTTAAGCCATTTGATGAGGCTTCCGGAGATGTGGAGGGGTTCTTCAAGGACTTAGAGCAGCAATGTGTTGTGATGAAGGTGCCCCACAATGGTGCTTACCGAACCATTGACTCACAGTGGAATTGGGATTATAACATTGTAAAGCAGACTATCCTGGATTACCATGCTATCACCCCAGACTCATATAGTGCCAAGTTCCGAGACCTCCCATGCACTACAGGGGGATCGTTTAGGACGTATGCACATAAGATGTCCCAGGCATGTCGGAGATGGCTGGAAGCCGAAAACGCCTTTACTGTGGAAGATGTTACACAGGCGTTCCTTATAGAACAATTTCTTGCCGAGTGCACCGCAGAGGTGCGGGAATAGGTCCGGGAGCGCACGCTGTGGATAGAGCTGCAGCCCTGGCCGATGAAGCCCTTACTATCCAACCACAATGGAGGAGGCTTCTGGACAATAAACCTTGGCCTGCTCCCGTGCCCCGTCTCCCTCCGATTATATCTGCCCTTCCACCTAGTCGCAAGCCGATGACAATCACACCTCACAATCCTGGGCCCCAACAGTTTTGACCACAACCTGGGGGTATCACAGAGAGGAGATGTTATGGGTGTGGGCAACCTGGACATTTGCAGTCTGGCTGTCCCTCAAGGATTCGGAGGGAGCCCCACCAACCCCACCTCGTCCAGTGCATCTTGTGCACTCCATCCCGCCTGAGGAAGAGCTACCACCACCCCCACCAGAGAGGACCACAGACCCGGGTACCATAGATACCCCTCCTGGAGTGTACGGACTCCGGCCTTTGTACATCAGAAATACAGAGCAATGGCAACGCCACCTGCAGGATGTCTTAATTGATGGATACAAAATGTCGGGATTTAGAGACACGGGGCATTCCTGACAATCGCTGACCCCCGTATGGTTCGACCCGAGGCAATTGACCAGGGCCCGGGAATTCCCGTTGTCCTGGTGGGGGGTGTCCGCAAATATACAGGTCCTTCTCAAAAAATTAGCATATAGTGTTAAATTTCATTATTTACCATAATGTAATGATTACAATTAAACTTTCATATATTATAGATTCATTATCCACCAACTGAAATTTGTCAGGTCTTTTATTGTTTTAATACTGATGATTTTGGCATACAACTCCTGATAACCCAAAAAACCTGTCTCAATAAATTAGCATATCAAGAAAAGGTTCTCTAAACGACCCATTACCCTAATCTTCTGAATCAACTAATTAACTCTAAACATATGCAAAAGATACCTGAGGCTTATATAAACTCCCTGCCGGGTTCATTACTCAAAACCCCCATCATGGGTAAGACTAGCGACCTGACAGATGTCAAGAAGGCCATCATTGACACCTGTATACAGCAAGCTTTGGTACGTTTGGATTATGGTTTTGGAGAAAAACTGTGTTGGATTGGAGTTATGGGAGGACTCCCTGCAGATATCCTCCTTGGAAATGACATTAGGGAGTTACAAATTCATTTTGTGGGAGCAGAAGGTCCGTGGGCCTCTCACTGTTCTGAAAGAACAATTGGAGGGAGATATCGCATGAACGCCCATCATTCCCTACGTTCTAGAGTTCAGAGACTGTCTCGCCCAGCTAGCTAACTTGGCTAATGAACATCAGCGAATGGCCCAGTCCAGTCAAAAAGCCTGGTATGACCATAAAGCCAGGACCCGGGAATTTATGGACAAGTGCTTGTGATTATTGCAACCCCTGCCACTGTACAAGGAACTATGAACTATTGAGCAAACTGGACTAAAGTGAGCAGGCCAGAGGTCTGTATAGACCTCATAACGTGCTCACTTATGAGGGGGGAGAGGTTGTGATGGTGTGATATGCTATGTGGGTATCATTCTTGTGTATATTTCTATTTTACTTATTGTTAGGGTGTTCTCTTGGAGTTATTTGCTAATTGATGAATGGTTGTTGCTGCCATCTGATACCAGCCCCCCACAGTATTGTATTGTTTGCTAATATGCTAATGACATGTTGACCAAGCTTGTTGAAACAATGACCCCTGCAACCTTCCCCCTCCTGACCTGTGAATGAGGAGGGAGACTTTTAAAATATCAGGGAGGTGAGACACAGTCCTGTGTGGAATGATGATGTGTTCACAGCACCTCAGAGAGAAAGAAGAGTATATGGACTATGTGATCCTCTGTCTGCTGGATTGTTGGACTTTTATCCTGTTACTGATCTGCATTCGTGTTCTGGACTATTTTATCCTTTGTGTGGTGGATCGTATATGGACCTTTTGTATTTTTGCCTAAATAAAGGTCTTGGAATTGTTTACTATACTCTAGCTCTGATTGTGTGATACCGGAGAAGGACCCCGTGCATTCCTAGACCACGAAACTACAAAAACGCTAGTGCTCGCCCTTATCTCCCGCCTTGACTACTGCAACCTCCTACTCTCTGGCCTCCCCTCTAGCATTCTGGCACCACTCCAATCCATCCTACACTCTGCTGCCCGACAAATCCACCTGTCTCCCCGTTATTCCCCAGCTTCTCCCCTATGCTAAACCCTTCACTGGCTTCCTATCGTCCAGAGACTCCAGTTCAAAAGCCTTAGGATGACATACAAAGCCATCCACAACCTGTCTCCTCCATACATCTGTGACATGGTCTCCCGATACCTACAACCTCCGATCCTCACAAGATCTCCTCTACTCCCCTCTTATCTCGTCTTCCCACAACCACATCCAAGACTTCTCCTGTGCTTCCCCCATACTCTGGAACTCTCTACCCCAACACATCAGACTCTCGCCTACCATAGAAACCTTCAAAAAGACCCCGAAGACTCACCTCTTCCAACAAGCCTACAGCCTGCAGTGATCCTCAACCTGCTGAACAGCCGCACAGCCAGCTCTACCCTCACCTAGTGTATCCTCACCCATCCCCTACAGACTGTGAGCCCTCGCGGGCAGGGTCCTCTCCTTCTGTACCTGTTAGTGCCTTGTTTTTTGCTCATGTTTATTGTATTTGTCTATATTTGCCCCCCTTTTCACATGTAAAGCGCCATGGAATAAATGGTGCTATAAAAATGTATAATAAAAATTAATACAGGAAGTGGGTGGCGTGTCTACAGGAAGAGGGGGGGTGTCTTTACAGGAAGTGGGTAGCGTGTCTCAGGATGTGGGGTGTCTTTACAGGAAGTGGGTGGCGTGTCTCAGGAAGTGGGGTGTCTTTACTGGCAGTGGAGGCGCGTCTTTAAGTAGGAGTGTGTCTACTCTACAGGAAATGGGGGATATGTCTCTTTTCAGGAATTGGGGGCATGTCTTTATCGCTAAAGCACGTGAGTGTGGGTCTTTCTCTTTACAGGAAGTGGGAATGGGTCAGTATCTCTTTACAGGGAGAGGGGGCAGGTCTTTACCTCTACAGGGAGTGGGAGTGGGTCGTTATCGCTTTACAGGAAGTGGGAGTGGGTCGTTATCGCTTTACTGGAAGTGGAAGTGGGTCGTTATCGCTTTACAGGAAGTGGGGTGGGGTCGTTATCGCTTTACTGGAAGTGGAAGTGGGTCGTTATCGCTTTACAGGAAGTGGGGTGGGGTCGTTATCGCTTTACTGGAAGTGGAAGTGGGTCGTTATCGCTTTACAGGAAGTGGGGTGGGGTCGTTATCGCTTTACTGGAAGTGGAAGTGGGTCGTTATCGCTTTACAGGAAGGGGAGTGGGTCGTTATCGCTTTATAGGAAGTGGGAGTGGGTCGTTATCGCTTTACAGGAAGTGGGAGTGGGTCGTTATCGCTTTACAGGAAGTGGGCATGGGTCGTTATCGCTTTACAGGAAGTGGGCATGGGTCGTTATCGCTTCACAGTGATACAGAAGTGTTTGTTTTTGTCTTTTCTACTGCTTTCCTGTCTTTTCTCCTGCTTTCCTGTCTGTCACTACAATGAGGCATAGCAGAGGTGGGCTTTTATTTCAGAGCAGGTAAGTCAATGGGCAATGGAAGCTACAAAGCACTTTGAGATGTGAGTAAAAAGAAATTCCAGCACATACAGTGCTGGCAGAATACTGATGAAAAGGAACCTCCCACATAATTGTGGCCGACGAGCATGAGAATCGGGACAGTTCCAGGACATACTAGGTTGGGATGTTCATGAAAGACTGCTTTGCTACATGTTACGAGAACAAGGTACACATTACAGGGTTTGTACACTACTAGACTACACCCCATTAACCCCTTTGGGCAACAATATGTCCTAAACTTGGTTGTCCACATGTGTGGAGGGGACTCGGAAGCTGAGCTCCCTCCACACATGATGGATGCCTACTAATAGGTGAGCTCCGATCGCTGATGTTAAGTGATCGATGGTGGCATCTAAATGGTTAACACCAAATACGCAATATGTGAACCCAGGATTAAACAGGAATACTAAAAAAAATAAATATTAAAAACTAACTTGCGCTACCCGTAATGACTCCTCAAATCACTCTCGCCGCCCAATCTACCTACAAAGCACCATCCTGAGACTCCTAAAAAGTCTCAAGGTGGATAAACTGCAGATCCCTATCTCCTTTCAACCATTCTTCTTACTTCAAGCTGATATATGCTACCATACAGTTTGTCACTTCCTGTGCGCATCCCCAGTCACTGTAAGCTTGCCAAGGATCTCGGGACACGCCCCCTTCGTGACATCACCAATCAGAGCTGAGCTGTTCAAAGCACAGACTGGAGAGCTCTACTCTGTGCTTGGAAGGAGCTGGAGGTCTGGGCATCAGGTGTGATTGCTCAGGAACGGAGCAGAATTTTAATAACAAGTAAATTATGAAATTTCTTAATTTATTATAGTCTTTACATTGCCTTAATAATTCTGTGCGCCTGGAAAACCCCTTTAAATTGTTTCTACTGACTGATGATGCCTTGATGACGGTGAAAATGTCGTTTTTATTTTCTAGGTATTCTGCAATATTATTGTACTGGGCATGTGCAGTATTCAAACAAATGATAGAAGGTCAATATTATCGCAGTTCTGATAGTTCAACTTTTTTTTTTTGCCCATTCATTTTTTATTCATTTTTTTATTACTTTTGTTTAAAGGGAAACATGGTGGCGCCCTCTTGGTGGAGACATTATTTTTCTCTAGGAAGATGGCGGCACCTGTGCAGTAGCAGCTATCAGATTGCCGATAAATGCTACTGTGCAGGCGAGGCCGGCGCCATTTTCAAACTGATTTTTAGAAACATTTTTTTTTTAGGAATTTTTATGTATTCCATAAAAAAGAATAATTATATGCACAATATGGATGCGATCATGGTGCCTCAGCAGAAGGGGATTTTTTACAATTAAATATATATAATATTAATTACGTAAACTAGGGGGCGGGTCAGTGAGGGATCAGTGACCAGTCAGCAGTCTGCATTATGAATATCTAATTAGACTCCTAATGACCTGGAGAAACATAATGGCAGGTCAGTGTTTTTAGCATTTGGTGAATATGGTAAAAAAAAAAAAAAAAAAAAAGGACCAAGATGGCGACTACGGTAATCTTCAGTAGGTCCCCGGCTGTCATGGTAACGTTTGATGCAGATTGCTAAACTCATACCAGAATAATCTGTAGATTTCTGATTTAGGGTCCAGATTGAGGAAAATCTGCCTAGGTCTCTGGGCAGAAGAAATGAGGCTTTTAACCAGCTCTTTTGTTTTCTGCCCTTTTCCAACATGGCGGACTCTAGCCGGGTCATGTGACCACACAGTGTCTGGTGCTGAGGCAGACGTTTGTCTAGAGCTCTGCCAGTCTCCAATATGGCGTCCCGAGCCTCGGGTGGGCGGGGCTTGAGGCGCGTATTGCTTTTTTGGACCTCTCACGCTGCCTAATCGCAGGATTTCTGGAAGTTTCTGGCCGGGAACGGGCGGGGACACACAGAGCCCGGGAGGCTGCGGCGGGCGGGGACACACAGAGTCCGGGAGGCTGCGGACAGCGCCGGCCTGCAGACATGTTCGGCTGCCTGGTGGCGGGGAGGCTGGTGAGTCACGTGTCTCGACACATTGTATCCCCTCCAGGACATGCTGGGAGTTGTAGTTCTCCCCGCAGCTGGGGCACTCCTATGGGTGACTAACGCAGGGGGGCAGATACTTATTGTGCTGCTGTAATATGCAGATTATACAGATTCTCATTGGTCCCCAGGGCTGGGTGCGGCCCCTCACACAGAACCCTGGTAGGGGGTCGTATATTTACAGCTGTCAGAATGCAGGGCTGGACCCCAGTATGAAGGGCCATGGAGCCCTATAAGGCTACGTTCACATTTGCGTTGTGCGCTGCTGCGTCGGCGACGCAACGCAAACAAGAACGCATGCAAAACGCATAGTTTTGCGACGCATGCGTCCTTTTTTTGCCTGATTTTGGACGCAAAAAAAATGCATCTTGCTGCGTCCTCTGCGCCCTAACGCTTGCGGCAAAAAAGACGCATGCATCGCAAAACGCATGTCCATGCGCCACCATGTTAAATATAGGGGCGCATGCATCGCCGCGGCTGCGCCCGTCACAGCCCGGCAGAACGCTAATGTGAACGTAGCCATACAAGGCAGCACACGTCCTCCTGCACCACGGCCTCCGGCGTCTGCAAATCCAAGGGTAAACCTGTGGTGTGTCCCCAAAATAAAGTGACAGTATAGGGGGTGACGTGACAGCGTGGTGGAGGGTCGACGTGACAGCGTGGTGGAGGGTCGACGTGACAGCGTGGTGGAGGGGCGACGTGACAGCGCAGGGAGGGCGATGTGACAGCGTGGTGGAGGGGCGACGTGACAGCGCAGGGAGGGCGACGTGACAGCGTGGTGGAGGGGCGACGTGACAGCGCAGGGAGGGCGACGTGACAGCGTGGTGGAGGGGCGACGTGACAGCGCAGGGAGGGCGACGTGACAGCGTGGTGGAGGGGCGACGTGACAGCGCAGGGAGGGCGACGTGACAGCGTGGTGGAGGGGCGACGTGACAGCGCAGGGAGGGCGACGTGACAGCGTGGTGGAGGGGCGACGTGACAGCGTGGTGGAGGGGCGACGTGACAGCGTGGTGGAGGGGCGACGTGACAGCGTGGTGGAGGGGCGACGTGACAGCGTGGTGGAGGGGCGACGTGACAGCGTGGTGGAGGGGCGACGTGACAGCGCAGGGAGGGCGACGTGACAGCGTGGTGGAGGGGCGACGTGACAGCGTGGTGGAGGGGCGACGTGACAGCGCGGTGGAGGGGCGACTGACAGCGCAGGAGCAATGTTTAGGGTAACATACCGCTTCTTGCACCTGTTCACACTGGCTTTATTTGATCGGGAGGTGCTGGTCAGTTTTGGAGGTGACGGTCGCCTCCATATTTGGCTTTTCCCGTCGGTCTCGGGCTCACTCACATGTCGGTGTGATATCTGCTCGGTGTCCATTTATCAGCGTTTCATCAGTTTTTCTCTGATGAGTACAGACTGCTGGCCGTTGTAT
Source organism: Ranitomeya imitator (assembly GCF_032444005.1). NCBI lineage: Eukaryota > Metazoa > Chordata > Amphibia > Anura > Dendrobatidae > Ranitomeya > Ranitomeya imitator. The sequence goes on along the minus strand of NC_091284.1, from coordinate 811,796,436 downwards.
CCATCATCTCCTATGAAGCGGATGGCATCCGAGTGCTGCCAAAGCCCCCCCGCTCCCCCCCGAGTGCTGCCCCGCTCCATAGATTTACATTGTCGAGTTCTTACAAGTCTCCTTCCTTTTGTTCAGAACAAAAAAATACACAGACAAGAGATCGTGCTCGTCGGCTGCTCAGGGTGTGAGCGCTACCTGCAAAAAATGTGATAAATCTTCGGTTTCTTGTCCTGCTGGTGATGTGCGGATATTACTATCGGAGTGACCGGATGTGATCTTGGATATGGCACGATGCCGCCTGTATGAAGCCGGAGGGGATGGGACAGAGGAAGAGACATATTAACACTGCTGCATACGGTGCAGGGCTCGAGATGGCGGTGTATTGCACACATATTCCTAGTTCAGCTTTCCTGTGTTGGGTTTGACTGTTGACATTTACCCTCATTTTAGTATTAGTTTTGCAAAACTGCTTCCCGTGAGCCATAACTGCACGGGGTCGCCCGCATAGCGGTGATCGTGGGGCGAATAAACATTTCCTCTCATCTCCGTAGGTGCAGACAGATGCCCAGCAGATAGCAGAGGATAAGTTTGTCTTTAACCTGCCTGACTATGAGAGCATCAACCACGTGGTGGTGTTCATGCTGGGTACTATCCCCTTCCCAGAGAGAATGGGGGGTTCTGTGTACATCTCCTACCCTGATCACAGCGGAATGCCCGTCTGGCAACTCCTCGGATTCATCACTAATGAAAAACCCAGCGCCATATTCAAAATATCCGGCCTGAAGTCTGGTGAGCATTGTGTAATATGTTACAGTGAAAAGCTTTAACACGGCCATCTATTTGCAGGTAATTGCTGGTCCTACTACAATGCTGCCCCTGTATGCAACAATATAACTACTATACTACTGCTCCTATGTACAAGAATATAACTACTATAATACTGCTCCCCTATGTACAAGAATATAACTACTATAATACTGCCCCTATGTACAAGAATATAACTACTATAATACTGCTCCTATGTACAAGAATATAACTACTATAATACTGCTCCTATGTACAAGAATATAACTACTATAATACTGCTCCTATGTACAAGAATATAACTACTATAATACTGCCCCCTATGTACAAGAATATAACTACTATAATACTGCTCCTATGTACAAGAATATAACTACTATAATACTGCTCCTATGTACAAGAATATAACTACTATAATACTGCTCCTATGTACAAGAATATAACTACTATAATACTGCTCCTATGTACAAGAATATAACTACTATAATACTGCTCCTATGTACAAGAATATAACTACTATAATACTGCTCCTATGTACAAGAATATAACTACTATAATACTGTCCCTATGTACAAGAATATAACTACTATAATACTGCCCCTATGTACAAGAATATAACTACTATACTACTGCTCCTATGTACAAGAATATAACTACTATAATACTGCCCCTATGTACAAGAATATAACTACTATAATACTGCCTCTATGTACAAGAATATAACTACTATAATACTGCCCCTATGTACAAGAATATAACTACTATACTACTGCTCCTATGTACAAGAATATAACTACTATAATACTGCTCCTATGTACAAGAATATAACTACTATAATACTGCTCCTATATACAAGAATATAACTACTATAATACTGCCCCTATGTACAAGAATATAACTACTATACTACTGCTCCTATGTACAAGAATATAACTACTATAATACTGCCCCTATGTACAAGAATATAACTACTATAATACTGCCTCTATGTACAAGAATATAACTACTATAATACTGCCCCTATGTACAAGAATATAACTACTATACTACTGCTCCCTATGTACAAGAATATAACTACCATAATACTGCCCCTATGTACAAGAATATAACTACTATTATACTGCTCCTATGTACAAGATTATACCTACTATAATAATTTGGCAGATGACTTTCTTTACACTTTCCATGATCCAGGTATGATGTGTAGCTATGGTTCTTTCAGGAGAGGGGACGCAGCACCCATTTGGGGCTATGAGTTTACCGCAGACGCCATCGGTAGCCCAGATCGGGATCTCGGTGGAGCTGGTAGAGCAGCTGGCACAGCAGACACCAGTAGCCAGTGCGGCCGTATCCACTGTGGACTCCTTCACTCAGGTCAGTAGAAGACACAGAAGTCCCTACATTGGTCCACTATCCTTTTTAATGACCCCTAAACTACACGAACATAAGTGAAGCTGCACGGTTACATGTCGCGCAACAGCAACTCTCAGAAATATCGCACGAGAAAACACTTGTGTAACCTGTCTGTGGTTTTGTGTCCCGCGACTGTTTTGGAGCCGCTGAGTCGCGTCTCTTGCATTGAACGTTGTGGCAAGCGAGTCGCAAGTTGTGACCGTTGTCAGAAAATCCAAGACATTCTGAAACGTGTCGAAGGTCGCAATGCGACACCAAAGACGATCGTTAATCGTGTTGTCAGTGCGGCCCATGGTATCCCAAGCCTAACGCTTACGCATCTTAGGAGCACCAGAGGCTTCGTGCCGTTCTTTACGTGAAAGCCACCAGACGGTGGGATGCTGCCGCTTTAAGGTCACAATTTCCAGAAATACCACTTTATTTCTAATATATGTATATTTTTTTTTTTCTCAGTTCACCCAAAAAATGCTGGATAACTTTTACAACTTTGCTTCATCGTTTGCCGTGACGCAGGCACAGATGACCCCAAACCCAACAGAGGTCTTCATACCATCAAACGTGGTTGTAAAATGGTGAGTACAGGGATTTGGGGGGATACATATGGCTGTTTATTTATTTTTTTTTGGTTGTGTTTTTTGCGGCCCATTATTGCGAGCCGTATCGCTGCAATTTTCATGGTCTGCCGCAATAACGGACCGAAAAAAAAAAAAAAAAAACTTTCGGATCGCCGTTTTTCAGGTTTCCAATACTATGGAAATAATATTGGAAAAAGAAACTGCGTTCTGCAAAACCGGAAGTCACGGTGTACTACAAAAACAAGCTTCCGTTGTTTTTGTGGCCATGTCCGTAAGCCGTGAAAAAGATCGGGCAGGCTTGATCTTTTTTCACGGCCGTATATACAGCCTTCACGGCCATATGCCGCACCGTGAAATTATTGCGGCTCCATAGAAATCTATTGGGGACGCAAAAACAGGCCGCAAAAACACGGCAAGTGTAAAAGCAGCCTAAGGCTATGTGCACACGTTGCGGATTAGGCTTAGGAATTTCTGGTGCGGATTCTGCCTCTCCTGGCAGGAAAAGCACCTGCGGATTTGTCGCTTTTTTGTGCGTTTTTGCTGCGGTCTTCCTGCGGATTTGCTGCATTTTTTACCCCTGCGGTTTTCTATAATGGAATGGGTACAAAAGCGCAGATTCCTAAAAAAGAAGTGACATGCTACTTCTTTTAAACCGCAGCGTTTCCGCAGCGGATTTTTTTTTTTTTTCGTTCTCATTGATTTACATTGTACTGTAAATTAATTGCGGATCTGCAGCGTTTCTGCACTGCAAAAAAACTCTGTGGATCCGCAGAGAATCCGCAACGTGTGCACATACCCTTAAGCAAACAGAGGGCCCGCTTGGGGAAAAAAAATAAAAACCTAAATAAAAGCTAAAAGTTGGAAATGCTCTCATTGAAGTTTCTCCCCTATGAGCCTTATCTAGTTGCGATCATAACTGCAAGCATAAATGAAGAATTACCGTATATACTCGAGTATAAGCCGACGTCCCCCCCCCTAATTTTGCTACAAAAAACTGGGAAAACTTATTGACTCGAGTATAAGCCTGGGGTAGGAAATGCAGCAGCTACTGGTAACATAGTAACATAGTTAGTAAGGCCGAAAAAAGACATTTGTCCATCCAGTTCAGCCTATATTCCATATTTCTGGGATAAATACCCAGATCTACGTCCTTCTACAGAACCTAATAATTGTATGATACAATATTGTTCTGCTCCAGGAAGACATCCAGGCCTCTCTTGAACCCCTCGACTGAGTTCGCCATCACCACCTCCTCAGGCAAGCAATTCCAGATTCTCACTGCCCTAACAGTAAAGAATCCTCTTCTATGTTGGTGGAAAAACCTTCTCTCCTCCAGACGCAAAGAATGCCCCCTTGTGCCCGTCACCTTCCTTGGTATAAACAGATCCTCAGCGAGATATTTGTATTGTCCCCTTATATACTTATACATGGTTATTAGATCGCCCCTCAGTCGTCTTTTTTCTAGACTAAATAATCCTAATTTCGCTAATCTATCTGGGTATTGTAGTTCTCCCATCCCCTTTATTAATTTTGTTGCCCTCCTTTGTACTCTCTCTAGTTCCATTATATCCTTCCTGAGCACCGGTGCCCAAAACTGGACACAGTACTCCATGTGCGGTCTAACTAGGGATTTGTACAGAGGCAGTATAATGCTCTCATCATGTGTATCCAGACCTCTTTTAATGCACCCCATGATCCTGTTTGCCTTGGCAGCTGCTGCCTGGCACTGGCTGCTCCAGGTAAGTTTATCATTAACTAGGATCCCCAAGTCCTTCTCCCTGTCAGATTTACCCAGTGGTTTCCCGTTCAGTGTGTAATGGTGACATTGATTCCTTCTTCCCATGTGTATAACCTTACATTTATCATTGTTAAACCTCATCTGCCACCTTTCAGCCCAAGTTTCCAACTTATCCAGATCCATCTGTAGCAGAATACTATCTTCTCTTGTATTAACTGCTTTACATAGTTTTGTATCATCTGCAAATATCGATATTTTACTGTGTAAACCTTCTACCAGATCATTAATGAATATGTTGAAGAGAACAGGTCCCAATACCGACCCCTGCGGTACCCCACTGGTCACAGCGACCCAGTTAGAGACTATACCATTTATAACCACCCTCTGCTTTCTATCACTAAGCCAGTTACTAACCCATTTACACACATTTTCCCCCAGACCAAGCATTCTCATTTTGTGTACCAACCTCTTGTGCGGCACGGTATCAAACGCTTTGGAAAAATCGAGATATACCACGTCCAATGACTCACCGTGGTCCAGTCTATAGCTTACCTCTTCATAAAAACTGATTAGATTGGTTTGACAGGAGCGATTTCTCATAAACCCATGCTGATATGGAGTTAAACAGTTATTCTCATTGAGATAATCCAGAATAACATCCCTCAGAAACCCTTCAAATATTTTACCAACAATAGAGGTTAGACTTACTGGCCTATAATTTCCAGGGTCACTTTTAGAGCCCTTTTTGAATATTGGCACCACATTTGCTATGCGCCAGTCCTGCGGAACAGACCCTGTCGCTATAGAGTCACTAAAAATAAGAAATAATGGTTTATCTATTACATTACTTAGTTCTCTTAGTACTCGTGGGTGTATGCCATCCGGACCCGGAGATTTATCTATTTTAATCTTATTTAGCCGGTTTCGCACCTCTTCTTGGGTTAGATTGGTGACCCTTAATATAGGGTTTTCATTGTTTCTTGGGATTTCACCTAGCATTTCATTTTCCACCGTGAATACCGTGGAGAAGAAGGTGTTTAATATGTTAGCTTTTTCCTCGTCATCTACAACCATTCTTTCCTCACTATTTTTTAAGGGGCCTACATTTTCAGTTTTTATTCTTTTACTATTGATATAGTTGAAGAACAGTTTGGGATTAGTTTTACTCTCCTTAGCAATGTGCTTCTCTGTTTCCTTTTTGGCAGCTTTAATTAGTTTTTTAGATAAAGTATTTTTCTCCCTATAGTTTTTTAGAGCTTCAATGGTGCCATCCTGCTTTAGTAGTGCAAATGCTTTCTTTTTACTGTTAATTGCCTGTCTTACTTCTTTGTTTAGCCACATTGGGTTTTTCCTATTTCTAGTCCTTTTATTCCCACAAGGTATAAACCGCTTACACTGCCTATTTAGGATGTTCTTAAACATTTCCCATTTATTATCTGTATTCTCATTTCTGAGGATATTGTCCCAGTCTACCAGATTAAGGGCATCTCTAAGCTGGTCAAACTTTGCCTTCCTAAAGTTCAATGTTTTTGTGACTCCCTGACAAGTCCCCCTAGTGAAAGACAGGTGAAACTGTACAATATTGTGGTCGCTATTTCCTAGATGCCCAACCACCTGCAGATTTGTTATTCTGTCAGGTCTATTAGATAGTATTAGGTCTAAAAGTGCTGCTCCTCTGGTTGGATTCTGCACCAATTGTGAAAGATAATTTTTCTTGGTTATTAGCAGAAACCTGTTGCCTTTATGGGTTTCACAGGTTTCTGTTTCCCAGTTAATATCCGGGTAGTTAAAGTCCCCCATAACCAGGACCTCATTATGGGTTGCAGCTTCATCTATCTGCTTTAGAAGTAGACTTTCCATGGTTTCTGTTATATTTGGGGGTTTGTAACAGACCCCAATGAGAATTTTGTTACCATTTTTCCCTCCATGAATTTCAACCCATATGGACTCGACATCCTCATTCCCTTCGCTAATATCCTCCCTTAAAGTGGACTTTAGACAAGACTTTACATAGAGACAAACCCCTCCTCCTCTCCGATTTTTACGATCCTTTCTAAACAGACTGTAACCCTGTAAGTTAACTGCCCAGTCATAGCTTTCATCTAACCATGTCTCGGTTATTCCCACTATGTCAAAGTTACCTGTAGATATTTCTGCTTCTAGTTCTTCCATCTTGTTTGTCAGGCTTCTGGCGTTTGCGAGCATGCAGTTTAGAGGATTTTGTTTTGTTCCAATCTCCTCACTGTGGATTGTTTTAGAAATGTTCTTACCTCCCTTCCGAGTATGTTTTCCTGGGTCGTCTTTGTTCGAGTCTAATGTTTTTCTTCCCGTCCCCCCTTCTTCTAGTTTAACGCCCTCCTGATGAGTGTAGCGAGTCTTCTGGCGAATGTGTGTTTCTCAGGTTTGTTGAGGTGTAGTCCGTCTCTGGCGAGGAGTCCATCATACCAGTAATTCACACCGTGGTCCAGGAATCCAAATCCTTGTTGTCTGCACCATCGTCTTAGCCAGTTGTTTGCATCAAGGATCCTGTTCCATCTCCTGGTGCCATGCCCGTCTACTGGAAGGATAGAAGAAAAAACTACCTGTGCATCCAGTTCCTTTACTTTCTTCCCCAACTCTTCAAAGTCCTTGCAGATTGTCGGTAGGTCCTTCCTTGCCGTGTCATTGGTGCCAACATGTATCAGAAGAAATGGGTGGACGTCCTTGGAGCTGAAGAGCTTTGGTATCCTATCGGTCACATCTTTGATCATCGCACCTGGAAGGCAGCATACTTCTCTTGCAGTTATGTCCGGTCTGCAGATGGCTGCTTCTGTGCCTCTCGGTAGTGAGTCTCCCACCACCACCACTCTTCGTTGCTTCTTGGCTGTACTTTTTGCTGTCACTTGTTGCTGTGTGCCCTTTTCTTTTTTGCTTGCTGGTATTGCTTCATTCTTAGGTGTGCCATCTTCATCCTCTACAAAGATTTGATATCGGTTCTTCAGTTGTGTGGTTGGTGATTTCTCCATGGTCTTCTTGCTTCTTTTGGTCACATGCTTCCACTCATCTGCTTTTGGAGGTTCTCTGACACTTTTTGCACCTTCTGTGACCAGTAGAGATGCTTCTGTTCTGTCTAGAAAGTCTTCATTCTCTTTGATGAGTTTCAAAGTTGCTATTCTTTCTTCCAGACCCCGCACCTTTTCTTCTAAAAGGGCCACTAGTCTACACTTCTGACAGGTGAAATTGGATTCTTCTTCTGGTCGATCTGTGAACATGTAGCACATGCTGCAGCTCACCATGTAGGTTGTCACATCTGCCATGTTGCTCTTAGATCCTGCTGACTTGCTGTGTGTTTTCCTTCTTGTGTAATCTACTCAGCCAAGCTCTCTTGCAATAATGTCCTACAGGCAAAAATTCGCGCGCCGTAAGGCGCGCGGTTTGGTGATGCTTTCGAAGCAGCTGGTCCCGGCTGTACCCAACGATCTTCTAGCTTAGGGAGACTTCGCTTCTCCCAGAAGGCACCTGGAATATGCAAATTAGCCTCCTGAAGCTTGAATCCCTGGTGAATTTCAAAAATAAAAATAGATGCTCCATACCGTTCATTATTGCCCCATAGATGCTCCATATAAAGCTGTGTCACATATAATGCTCTGCACCATTCACTATGGCCCCATAGATGCTCCATATAAAACTGTGCCATATATAATGCTCTGCACCTTTCTTTATGGCCCCATAGATGCTCCTTATAAAGCTGTGCCCCATATATAATGTTCTGCACCGTTCATTATTGCCCCATAGATGCTCCTTATAAAGCTGTGCCCCATATATATTGCTCTGCACCGTTCTTTATGGCCCCATAGATGCTCCTTATAAAGCTGTGCCATATATAATGCTTTGCACCGTTCATTATGGCCCCATAGATGCTCCTTATAAAGCTGTGCCCCATATATATTGCTCTGCACCGTTCTTTATGGCCCCATAGATGCTCCTTATAAAGCTGTGCCATATATAATGCTCTGCACCGTTCATTATGGCCCCATAGATGCTCCTTATAAAGCTGTGCCCCATATATATTGCTCTGCACCGTTCATTATGGCCCCATAGATGCTCCTTATAAAGCTGTGCCATATATAATGCTCTGCACCGTTCATTATGGCCCCGTAGATGCTCCATATAAAGCTGTGCCCCATATATATTGCTCTGCACCGTTCATTATGGCCCCATAGATGCTCCTTATAAAGCTGTGCCCCATATACAATGCTCTGCACCGTTCATTATGGCCCCATAGATGCTCCTTATAAAGCTGTGCCCCATATATATTGCTCTGCACCGTTCATTATGGCCCCATAGATGCTCCTTATAAAGCTGTGCCCCATATATAATGCTCTGCACCGTTCATTATGGCCCCATAGATGCTCCTTATAAAGCTGTGCCCCATATATATTGCTCTGCACCGTTCATTATGGCCCCATAGATGCTCCTTATAAAGCTGTGCCATATATATTGCTCTGCACCGTTCATTATGGCCCCATAGATTATCCATATATAGCTGTGCCCCATATATAATGCTCTGCACCGTTCATTATTGCCCCATAGATGCTCCATATAAAGCTGTGCCCCATATATAATGCTCTGCACCGTTCATTATTGCCCCATAGATGCTCCATATAAAGCTGTGCCCCATATATATTGCTCTGCACCGTTCATTATGGCCCCATAGATGCTCCTTATAAAGCTGTGCCATATATAATGCTCTGCACCATTCATTATGGCCCCATAGATGCTCCTTATAAAGCTGTGCCATATATATTGCTCTGCACCGTTCATTATGGCCCCATAGATGCACAATATAAAGCTGTGCCCCATATATAATGCTCTGCACCGTTCATTATTGCCCCATAGATGCTCCATATAAAGCTGTGCCCCATATATAATGCTCTGCACCGTTCATTATTGCCCCATAGATGCTCCATATAAAGCTGTGCCATATATAATGCTGCTGCTGCAATAAAAAAAAAAATAAAATCACATACTCACCTCTCCGCTCAGGACGCCGGCGCTTTCAATATTTACCTGCTCCTCGTCCGTCTCCGTCTCCAGCACTGACGCTCAGCAGAGGGCGCGCACTGACTACGTCACTGCGCCCTCCGACCTGAGCGTTACAGCCAGAGGACGTTGGAGACGGAGCCGCACCGGAACGAGGAGCAGGTAAATATCGCGCAGCGCTCCCCTCCCCATATACTTACCTACTCTCGGCCCGGTCCCTGCTTCTCCTGGCGCTGCATCTTCTTCCTGTATTGAGCGGTCACAGTTACCGCTCTTTTTCAGTCATGAATATGCGGCTCCACCTCTATGGGAGGTGGAGCCGCATATTCATGACTGTAATGAGCCGGTACCATGTGACCGCTCAATACAGGAAGAAGATGCAGCGCCGGGAGAAGCAGGGACCGGGCCGAGAGCAGGTAAGTATAACTACACAGCCCCCGCTCCCCCTCCCCTGCCGACCCCCGGGTATGACTCGAGTATAAGCCGAGAGGGGGACTTTCAGCCCAAAAAAATGGGCTGAAAATCTCGGCTTCTACTCGAGTATATACGGTATTTTATATGTCCCCTATAGCTTGCTTTCCCCGTCCCTATTTTTCAGAAACTTAAAAGGTAACTGCAGCCGAAATCTCCTGTTTCACAAACCTACAGTATCTGTGGCTGTTGGGCAACTGTCTGCAGCAGAAACTTTTTCCTTTTCACAAACCTCAGATCGAACCTACAGTATCTCTCGCTGTTTTGCAACTGTGCAGCAGAAACTTCTCCCTTTTCGCAAACCTACAGTATCTCTGGCTCATGGGCAAGTTTCTGCAGTAGAAACCTCTCCCTTTTCACAAACCTCATATCAAACCTACAGTATTCTTGGCTGTTGGCCAACTGTTTGCAGCAGAAACTTCTCTTTGCACAAACCTTCAATGTCTCTTGCTGTTGGACAACTGTCTGCAGGAGAAACCTCTCCCTTTTCCCATACCTACAGTATCTTGCTGTTGGGCAGCAGTATTTCATTTGTACACTTTCTAACAGAAGTTTTCTTTCTTATTCACATTCTATTTCAATTGTATCCCATACATAAAAATGTCTTTGCATACCAATCGACCATGGAATTTAACATGTGATATGCGCCTCCTTTTAGCATTCTCGTTGCATACTCACTGTATGTTGTTTGTTTAGTAAAATACACATTTTATTATCACTACTGACTGTAATCTATTTTTTTTTTTTTTTTTCCCTTCCCTTTTTTGTTGCATTTCATATTACCAAGGGTCTTTTTATATTTGGTCCAGGGCCTATGTGCATACACATACTAGATATATTCCCTGATATATCAACTATATCATTGTCATACACATCACATAGTGGGCACATCTGTCAACGCCTCTCTGTCTTTAATTTTCCTAAACTTCAGGTCATACCTACTACATCTCTGGCTGTTGGCCAACTGTCTGCAGCAGAAACCTCTCCCTTTTCACAAACCTTAGATCAAACCTACAGTATTTCTGGCTGTTGAGAAACTGCAGCAGAAACCTCTCCCTTTTCACAAACCTACATTATCTCTGGCTATGGGGCAACTGTCTGCAGCAGAAACCTCCGTTTTCACAAACCTGCAGTATCTCTGGCTATAGGGCAACTGTCTGCAGCAGAAACCTCCCTTTTCACAACAGAAACCTCTCCCTTTTCACAAACCTTAGATCAAACCTGCAGTATCTCTGGCTGTTGGGCAACTGTCTTCAGCAGAAACCTCTCCCTTTTCACAAACCTACAGTATCTGGCTATGGGGCAACTGTCTGCAACAGAAACCTCTTGCTTAGATCAAATCTACAGTATCTCTGGCTGTTAGGCAACTGTCTGCAGCAGAATTGCATTCTGGCCATGACACTGTCTCTGTGGTGCCGGTTATAGGAACTATCTACACCGTACATCATGTTTTGACTCTTTTTTTCCTTTTCCACTCCTAGGTACGAGAGCTTTCAGCGGCGTCTCGCCCAGAACCCCTTCTTCTGGAAGACGTAAAGCGGAGGCTGATCGGCGTTGTGAACGACATTGTGCCTCCTCCTAAACACTTAATCTGCTGGTGTTCATTCTCCCCAGCAGTGTTGTGAAACCCACGGGCACAGTATCTGCCATTGCCGCAGATTTCGGATTATTGATGACGAGGATACATATGGGGGGTGTGTGGACTTTTGGCGGTTGCTCTATGAAGCTATGGAAGATGTTAACACCGTAGTGACCAGGCCTGGTCTCCTACATCTTACTAAACCTGTTCTAAGGTTCTTCACTAGACGACTGTGCTGTATTTCTATTTCACCATTTGCAATGAAAAAACTATTATTTTTTTTCCGTGAAAGATCAAGAAATTCAAAAAATAAAATAAAGTGAAAAAAAAAATTGGGCGAATTTGCTATAATTGTGGGAAGATTTATTAATAAACTAGAATTATGTTGCACTTTTTCATGCTTATCCAGAACGGCCTAGTAAAAGGAGCGCGGGCTTTAAAAAAAAAAAACAAAACAAAACAAAAAAAATGTATTAAAGCCAAAGTTGCCATTTTTTAAGGTGCAGAATATCAGCCTGAAAGGGACGTGTCTGACTTTCCCAGTGAATTGTGCCAATTGTACTCTGCCAGGTGCTTCAATTGGAGAAATTTGCGCCATATTTGCTGCCGAGTAAAAATTGATCTAATGATCCAAATTTTTCAAACTTTTTTTTATGTTGTTGTGGTTTTTTTTTTTTTTTTTTTTTATAAGGACATATTTGTTGCGGGATTTAAGTAAAAAAAAAAAAAAAAAAAAGTCCTGTTTAATAAAAATAAAATAAAATTATTTCCAATTTTATTTATTGTTATTTTTTGTGATATTCCCAAGGCTGCTTTGTTGTGACGTCTCAATATTTAACAGGAATATTTTGCTTGGGGCGACGCTGAACACCCTGTTTGTGCAATGTATAATATATATGCTACCGGTGTCTGTAAGAAGTTTTTAGTTTTGTGTGTAGTAGTATATTATACTCCGCTCTCCATGAGGCCAAATATACTGCGCCGTCATATATAGGTATACAGAGGCTCGGACCGCAGGTTTATGTGACTTTACAATACTGAGGAATCCTGTTTATCCGGTGAAATCACATTTTGAGCTTTACTATAACTTTTTATGCTTTTAAATAAAGTTTTTGTGCCATAAAAAAAATTACTAAGAGAACTTATTGTGTATTAAAGGTAATGTGACATCAGAAAATCACCTGATACTTAAATCAAGGTTTGTTTTTTTTTTAACCCCTTAACCCCCAAGGGTGGTTTGCACGTTAATGACCGGGCCAATTATTACAATTCTGACCACTGTCCCTTTATGAGGTTATAACTCTGGAACGCTTCAACGGATTCTTACTTACTTCATGTTAGTGGTAAAATTTATTTGATATTACCTGCGTTTATTTAAAAAAAAACAAAAAACATAAATTTGGTGAAAATTTAGTAAATTTTGCAATTTTCCAACTTTGAATTTTTATGCCATTAAATCACAGAGTTGTGTCACACAAAACACTTAATAAGTAACATTTCCCACATGTCTACTTTACATCAGCACAATTTTGGAACCCAAATTTTTTTTTTTTGTTAGGGAGTTATAAGGGTTAAAAGTTGACCAGCAACTTCTCATTTTTACAACATTTACAAAACCCATTTTTTTTTTTTTTTTTTTTAGGGACCACATCTCATTTGAAGTCATTTTGAGGGGTCTATATGTCAGAAAATACCTAAAAGTGACACCATTCTAAAAACTGCACCCCTCAAGCTGATCAAAACCACATTCAAGAAGTTTATTAACCCTTCAGGTGCTTCACAGGAGCAGAAGCAATGTGGAAGGAAAAAATGAAAATTTAACTTTAGTCACGAAAATGATCTTTTAGCAACAATGGTTTTTATTTTACCAAGGGTAAATGGAGAAATTGGACAACGACTTTCGCAGTCCAATCTGTTCCGAGTACGCTGATACCCCATATGTGAGGGGAAACCACTGTTTGGGCACACGGCTCGGAAGCGAAGGAGTGCCGTTTGATTTTTATTTATTTATTTTCAACTGAAAATTTGCTGGAATTGCGATCGGATGCCATGTCCTGTTTGACGAGCCCCTGATGTGCCTAAACAGTGGAAATCCCCCACAAGTGACCCCAATTTGGAAACTAGACCCTCAAAGGAACTTGGCTAGATATGTGGTGAGAACTTTGAACCCCACAAGTGTTTCACTAAAATTTATAATACCCGGGCGTGAAAATAAAAAATCCTATTTTTTTTGCTTACAAAAATGATCTTTTAGTCCCCAATTTTTTATTTTCCCAAGGGTAACAGGAGAAATTGGACCTCAAATGTTGTCCAATTTGTCCTGAGTACGCTGGTACTCCATATGTGGGAGAAAACTACTGTTTGGGCGCACGGCAGGGCTCGGAAGGGAAGTAGTGACGTTTTGGAATGCAGGCTTTGATGGAGTGTTCTGCGGCCGTCCTGTTCCGTTTCACGAGCCCCTGATGTGCCTAGTGGAAAACCCCCACACGTGACCCCAATTTGGAAACTAGACCTTCTAAGGAACTTGTCTAGATGTTTGGTGAGAACTTTGAACCCCCAAGTGTTTCACTAAAGTTTATAATGCCTGGGCATGAAAGTAAAAAATCCTATTTTTTTTTTTTTTTTGCCCACAAAAATGATCTTTTAGTCCCCAATTTTTTATTTTCCCAAGGGTAACAGGAGAAATTGGACCTCAAATGTTGTTGTCCAATTTGTCCTGAGTACGCTGGTACCCCATATGTGGGGAAAAAAACGTTTGGGCACACGTTGGGGTTCGAAAGGGAAGTACTGACGTTTTGCAATGCAGACTTAGATAGAATGGTCTGCGGGCGTCATGTTCCGTTTGCAGAGCCCCTGATGTGCCTAAACAGGAAAAAAAAAACACAAGTGACATCATTTTGGAAAGTAGACCCCCAAAGAACTTACCTAGATGTGCCCCCTATGGAACTAATCTGTTTCCTGTAAAGTAAATTAGTAGTGCATGGAGGTGTGGTACAATTTGAAGCAATCCTTCATACACAGGCCAGGTTTGTCGGGGCAGGTGTTGCATTGATAGATGGTGTCCTTGTGTATTCCCCTTTTGTAGCACACTCGGCACCTTTTTTGCGGCTTACCTTTTCTTCCAGTTGGGACCACCCCCGGAAAATGCTGACCTGGTACGATACGAGCACCTTCAGTTCCAAAGGTACTGGGTCCCACTCCTTCTGGAGTGCCAAATATCAGGGCCTTAACCACTACCTACTGGAAATGAAGGTACGATGTATCGGTGTGGTGTGCACATTGTGACAGCAGGAAAGCGTTGAGCATTGCCATTTGTACAATGTACACGGACAGCTTTTTGTACGACACCCTGGCCTTTCTCAAAGCACTGTACGGTTGGAGGAGTTGATCGGAGAGATCAACGCCCCCCATGTTTTTGTTGTACCCCAGTACAGGGGTCGGTTTGCTGACCTCTGTAGAGGTACCCCGTACAGTGCTGAGGGCGCTGCCATCACCGTGTATGATGGTCAATAGAAGGACATCCCTCTTGTACTTGACCACCAGCAGGTGGTCTCTACACTGGGCTCTGCTGTCACCCCCTTCTGAGCATCTGCCCAAGTAGCGTTTTCGGGAGGCCTCTCTGATTTTTGTGGACAGTATTGCAGGCTGCGGTACCTCGCGCAGAGAGGGATTTGTAGAGTGGGATGCTGGAATAAAAGTTATCAGTATAGAGGTGATAACCTTTATCCAGCAGTGGGTGCACCAAATCCCACACAATTTTCCCACTCACTCCCAGGACAGGGGGACACTCAGGTGGTTCCATCCTGGTGTCCTTTCCTTCATAGACTTTAAAGCTGTAGGTGTACCCTGAGGTACTCTCACAAAGCTTGTAGAGTTTGATTCCGTACCTGGCCCTCTTGCTGGGCAGATACTGACGGAATCCGAGCAGCCCCTTAAAATGAACCTAGGACTCATCCACGCAGATGTCCCTTTGGGGCACATACCCTTCAGCTAACTTTTTGTTGCAGTGTTCGATGACCGGCCGAACTTTGAACGGTCAAAGTTGGGGTCATCTCGTGCGGGACACTGCATTATCGTTATAATGCAGGAACTTATGGATGGCCTCAAAACGCGTCCGGGTCATAACCATTCGGAACACTGGAGTGTTATATCAAATATCAACACTCCAATATTGCCGAAGTTCTGACTTCTTCAGGATCCCCATGTGGAGGACCAGGCCCCAAAACTGCATCATTTCAACTGCGTCTACAGGAGACCAGTTAGAATATGATGAACCTGAGTTTTGTTCCAAAAAAATTAGTTTGCTCCACCATGAGGTTAACAAAAGCCTCAGAGAAAAAGACTTTGAAAAAGTTTAGCTCTGTGACGCTGGTGGTGTCAAACTTGATTCCTGATTTTGCCACAAAATCAGGAATCAATGGTTCGTAATTTTTGGGTGGCGAGGTCCATATGGGATCCGCAGTAGGGTGAGGTGGTTCATCTTCGGCAATGGTGGGTGCAGTTTCATTTTCATCGTCATCTTCATCAATGATGGGCACTGCCTCTTCTGTCCTGCGGCGTCTGCGTGGTGGTTCCGCAGGATCGGAGGAGGAAGATGAGGGGGAAGAGGATGAGGAAGCATCGGAAAAATAAAGAAAAGTGGGATCCTCTCCCTCGCTATCCGTGTCGGAGGCAAGGAAAGAATATGCCTCCTCCAATGAATAGCGCTGTTGAGACGAGCGGGACATTTTTTTGTGAGTATGGTGCTTAGGTGTACTTTATTGGTAACTGTGTACGTGTGGGGGGGATGGTGTTTGGTGCAAACTATTCTGAAAAGAAAAAACTAAAGGAAAAAAAGCAAATAGGGAAAAAAAATACCTGTGAAAGGAAAAGCCTAACAGAAGGCCCTAGCTCTGATAAATGAACCGCATCACTTATCAAAGTTCGTCGGCTGCTGGGTGTGCGAACGGGATGTGGAAAAAAAAAAAAAAACAGCAGGCACGAGAGCTTTGATAAGTGAACCACGTCACTTATCAAAGTTCGGCGGCTGCTGGGGGTGCGAACGGGATGTAGAAAAAAAAATGGCAGGCACGAGAGCTTTGATAAGTGAACCGCGTCACTTATCAAAGTTCGGCGGCTGCTGGGTGTGCGAACGAGACATGAAAAAAAAAAAAAGAAACCGGCAGGCACGAGAGCTTTAATAGGTGAACCACGTCACTTATCAAACTTCGGCTGCTGCTGGGTGTGCGAACGGGATGTGGAAAAAAAAAAAAAGAACACTGCTGGGTGTGTGCACAGGTGTGGTGTTAGGGGGGGGGGGTGAAAAAAACCAAAAAACGGCAGGCACAAGCTCTGGTAAGTGAACTGCGTCACTTATCAAAGTTTAGCAGCTGCGGGATGTGTTTACTGAGTTGGCGCAAAGGGGGCTGAGGAAAAAAAAGCGAGCACGAGTGTTGATCGGTGAACTGCGTCACCAATCAACGCTCGGCGGCTGCTAAACGTGCGCATGGAGGCGGCGCAAAGAGGGATGGAAGGGGGGTAAAAAGGGGGAGGGGGGATGGGGTGGATGAAGAGAGATCGGGTAGGGATCAGGGATAACACCGTTGTAGTCGCTCTGCTTTCTTCTGTCTTCTTTTTTTTCTAAAGCAGGGTTTGTGGTATTACAGGCTTCTGTAGCACCACAAGGCCCAGCAAGAGTAGATCTGGCTGTGTGACAGCTCTGCAGGAATCCTCAGCTAGGGTGAGGACCCCTGCAGCGCGGTCACAGGCAGGTGACAGACAGGTCACAGAGCAGTCACAGCGCTGCTGTGAGCTGTCATTGGTGGGATTGAATTATCACATCGATCCCACCAATCCCTGCAGGCCCTGGTGACCATGGCAACTGCCTAGGACCACTCCGATCCTAGGCAGGTCACATCCAGGTCACCAGCAGGGCACACAGCGGTCACAACATGACCGCCGCTGTGCCCTATCGTGTCAATCAGCTCCTGCAGGCCCTGCTGGGCCTGTCCTAGGCTCTGGCCTAGGATCGGTGTTACTACAGCACCGATCCAGGCCGGTACAGGCAGGGCACAGCGCGGTAATACCGCTGCTGCGCCCTGCAATTGATGCGATCGCACCAATCCGGGGATTTTTTGCCAGTGCCTGGCGTTGCCAGGCAATAATCTAGGATCGAGAACATTGGTACTCGATCCTAGCCTGGGACCTCATTGTTTCAACCAATCTGATTGGCTGAAACAATGAGAAACGCTGTGATTGGCTGTTCAGAATTGAACAGCCAATCACAGCGATCGAGAGGCTTGGGGGGGGGGGGGGGCGGCACCATATCTCTAGATGCCGAGGCCATCTTCCGTGAGGTAAGATGGCGTCCGAAATTTAATGCGATCACCGCGACTTAAAACGCGATGTCGCATTAAATACCATGACGTACTATCCCGTCACTGGGAATTTAAGTCCCAGGTCACCTCGACGGGATAGTACGTCATATGGGATAAAAGGGTTAAAATGGATAATTGATTTGTCCATTTTTTTTTTAAATTACATAAAAAAACTCACAAAATAAAAGCATTGGGCACTTAAACGTTTAAAAAACTAAAGTCCAAGTGGGCATTACCAGAGAGATTTCACTGGGGTTGTGTGTTTTTTTTCCCCCAGCCTTCTTTTGATTGGTCAGTGTCAGAAATGGGAAGAAGCGCACGCCCCCAGTGAAATCTCTCTGGTAAAGCCAACTTGGATTTAATTTTTACTTTAACTGTTTAAAGGCAATCTGTCAGCACAGAATGACTGGTCATATCACGTACAAGCGATCAATGGCGATAAAGAGACTAAATAAAAAAAACAAAAACATTTTACTTTGCAGCTACGATTCTATTGTGTGGCCATAACAACATGAAACATTTGGCTAAGGGTATGTTTAAAAGATAATCAAGTGATAACAAGGACTATCGGCTCCCACCAGCAACAAGGGGGTGTGTCCATATAATCTACACTGACACGCCCCCAATGCACTTGCAGGCTAATTTGCATGTGGCTTCAAATCTAAATTTTTCAGGACTGGTATGTCAGATTACTAAAAGACTGGGGTAATTTTTACTGTTTTACTAGGACGTACACAGCCATAACACTAATTTCAGTAGTAAAACGTACTGACAGGTTCCCTTTAAGAGACATGTTCTACTTGGTGACTGTCCCTCAGCCGCGGGATCCTCGCTGAGTCGCTGCTGCTGCTCCTGTTGGCTGTAGCACTGTCCCTGGAAAAACAAGGTGTTTTTTATTTTTTAGTTTTTCAATTTTTATTATTAAACAAACTGCAGCCAAGGCGTTTTTTTTTTTTTTTTTTTTCCGAAAGTGGAAAATTCCTTAAAATCTGTAAACACCTATTCACCAGGAATTGACCGAATAGTAGTCAGGAAAACACATCTAGAATGTAGGTCTAAAAGGGATCCCAACGCACAGATATGAAACAATCCCTCTGGACACAAATGCATGGCAAAATAATGTTTAACGCAAAACAAAAGCCACATTATAAAACCAAGTAAAAAGTGATGGAGGCCGATGTTCAAGCTACAGGGGCTTCTCACAAAATCAGAAGATCATCAAAAAGTTAATTTATTTCAGTTCTTCAATACAAAAAGTGAAACTCAAAGAGTCATTACAAAGAGTGATCTATTTCACGTGTTTATTTCTGTTAATGTTGATGATTATGGCTTACAGCCAATGAAAACTCAAAACTCATTATCTCAGTAAATTAGAATAATTAACAAAAAACACCTGTAAAGGCTCCTAAGCGTTTTGGTCCCTTTGTTTCAGTAGCTCCACAATCATGGGGAAGACTGCTGACCTGACAGATGTCCAGTCATTGACACACTCCACAAGGAGGGGAAGCCACAAAAGGTCATTGCTAAAGAAGCCGGCTGTTCACAGAGTGCTGTATCCAAGGATATTAATGGAAAGTGGAGTGGAAGGAAAAAGTGTGGTAGAAAAAGGTGCACAAGCAACCGGGATAACCGCAGCCTGGAAAGGATTGTTAAGAAAAGGCCATTCAAATATTTGGTGGAGATTCACAAGGAGTGGACTGCTGCTGGAGTCATTGCTTCAAGAGCCGCCACACACAGACGTGTCCAGGACATGGGCTACAAGTGTCACATTCCTTGTGTCAGCCACTCATGACCAATAGACAACGCCAGAAGCGCCTTACCTGGGCCAAGGAGAAGAGCTGGACTTTTGCTCAGTGGTATAAGGTGTTTCCAGATAATAGTAAATTTTACATTTCATTTGGAAATCCAGGTCCCAGAGTCTGGAGGAAGAGTGGAGAGGCCACAATCCAAGCTGCTGGAGGTCTAGTGTGAAGTCTCCACAATCAGTGATGGTTTGGGAAGCCATGTCATCTGCTGGTGTAGGTCCACTGTGTTTTATCAAGACCAAAGTCAGCGCAGCCGTCTACCTGGACATCTTAGAGCACTTCACGCTTCCCTCTGCCGACAAGCTTTATGGAGATGGAAATTTCATTCTCCAGCAGGACTTGGCCCCTGTCCACACTGCCAAAAGTACCAATACCTGGTTTACAAACAACAGTATCACTGGGCTTGATTGGCAGCAAACTCTCCTGACCTTAACCTCATAGAGAATCCATGGAGTATTGTCAAGAGGAAGATGGGACACCAGACCCAAAAATGCAGATGAGCTGAAGGCTGCTATCAAAGCAACCTGGGCTTCCATAACCCCTCAGCAGCGCCACAGGCTGATCGCCTCCATGCCACACCGCATTGATGCAAAAGGAGCCCCGATCAAGTATTGAGTGCATTTACTGAACATACATTTCAGTAGGCCAACATTTCAGATTTTAACATCATTTTTCGAGCTGGTGTTATAAAGTATTTTAATTTACTGAGACAATGACTTTTCCGTTTTCATTGGCTGTAAGCCATAATCATCAACATTAACAGAAATAAAGACGTGACATAGATCACTCTATAGTGACAGGGTCTGTTCCGCAGGACTGGCGCATAGCAAATGTGGTGCCAATATTCAAAAAGGGCTCTAAAAGTGAACCTGGAAATTATAGGCCAGTAAGTCTAACCTCTATTGTTGGTAAAATATTTGAAGGGTTTCTGAGGGATGTTATTCTGGATTATCTCAATGAGAATAACTGTTTAACTCCATATCAGCATGGGTTTATGAGAAATCGCTCCTGTCAAACCAATCTAATCAGTTTTTATGAAGAGGTAAGCTATAGGCTGGACCACGGTGAGTCATTGGACGTGGTATATCTCGATTTTTCCAAAGCGTTTGATACCGTGCCGCACAAGAGGTTGGTACACAAAATGAGAATGCTTGGTCTGGGGGAAATTGTGTGTAAATGGGTTAGTAACTGGCTTAGTGATAGAAAGCAGAGGGTGGTTATAAATGGTATAGTCTCTAACTGGGTCGCTGTGACCTGTGGGGTACCGCAGGGGTCAGTATTGGGACCTGTTCTCTTCAACATATTCATTAATGATCTGGTAGAAGGTTTACACAGTAAAATATCGGTATTTGCAGATGATACAAAACTATGTAAAGCAGTTAATACAAGAGAAGATAGTATTCTGCTACAGATGGATCTGGATAAGTTGGAAACTTGGGCTGAAAGGTGGCAGATGAGGTTTAACAATGATAAATGTAAGGTTATACACATGGGAAGAAGGAATCAATGTCACCATTACACACTGAATGGGAAACCACTGGGTAAATCTGACAGGGAGAAGGACTTGGGGATCCTAGTTAATGATAAACTTACCTGGAGCAGCCAGTGGCAGGCAGCAGCTGCCAAGGCAAACAGGATCATGGGGTGCATTAAAAGAGGTCTGGATACACATGATGAGAGCATTATACTGCCTCTGTACAAATCCCTAGTTAGACCGCACATGGAGTACTGTGTCCAGTTTTGGGCACCGGTGCTCAGGAAGGATATAATGGAACTAGAGAGAGTACAAAGGAGGGCAACAAAATTAATAAAGGGGATGGGAGAACTACAATACCCAGATAGATTAGCGAAATTAGGATTATTTAGTCTAGAAAAAAGACGACTGAGGGGCGATCTAATAACCATGTATAAAGTATATAAGGGGACAATACAAATATCTCGCTGAGGATCTGTTTATACCAAGGAAGGTGACAGGCACAAGGGGGCATTCTTTGCGTCTGGAGGAGAGAAGGTTTTTCCACCAACATAGAAGAGGATTCTTTACTGTTAGGGCAGTGAGAATCTGGAATTGCTTGCCTGAGGAGGTGGTGATGGCGAACTCAGTCGAGGGGTTCAAGAGAGGCCTGGATGTCTTCCTGGAGCAGAACAATATTGTATCATACAATTAGGTTCTGTAGAAGGACGTAGATCTGGGGATTTATTATGATGGAATATAGGCTGAACTGGATGGACAAATGTCTTTTTTCGGCCTTACTAACTATGTTACTATGTTACTCTGTATTGACTCTATATAATATACTAGCTGAAGAGCCCGGCGTTGCCTGGGCATAGTAAATATCTGTGGTTAGTTATAGCACCTCACTTCTCTTATTTTCCCATCACGCCTCTCATTTTCCCAATCACATCTTTCATTTTCCCCCTCACATCTCTCATTTTCTCCCTCACACCTCTCATTTTCTCCCTCACTCCTCTCATTCCCCCCTAACACTTGTCATTTCAACCTCACATCTGTCATTTTCTGATCACTCCACTATTTTTCCTCACTCCTCTCATTTTGCACTCACACCTCTCATTTTCACCTCATCACCTCAGTATATACATGTTTGTCATCTCCCTTATAGTATACATCTGTATGTCATCTCCTGTATATAGTATATATCTGTATGTCATCTCCTCCTGTATATAGTATATACCTGTAGGTCATCTGCTCCTGTATATATATGTACCTGTATGTCATCTCCTCCTCTATATAGTATATACCTGTGTTTCATCTCTCCTGTATATAGTATATATCTGTGTGTCATCTCCCCTGTATATAGTATATACCTGTATGTCATCTCCTCCTGTATATATATGTACCTGTATGTCATCTCCTCCTCTATATAGTATATACCTGTGTGTCATCTCTCCTGCATATAGTATATATCTGTGTGTCATCTCCCCTGTATATAGTATATACCAGTGTGTCATCTCCTCCTGTATTAGACCTCGTTCACACGTTATTTGCTCAGTATTTTTACCTCAGTATTTGTAAGCTAAATTGGCAGCCTGATAAATCCCCAGCCAACAGGAAGCCCTCCGCCTGGCAGTATATATTACCTCACACATACACATAATAGACAGGTCATGTGACTGACAGCTGCCGTATTTCCTATATGGTACATTTGTTGCTCTTGTAGTTTGTCTGCTTATTAATCAGATTTTTATTTTTGAAGGATAATACCAGACTTGTGTGTGTTTTTGGGCGAGTTTCGTTTGTCAAGTTGTGTGTGTTGAGTTGCGTGTGGCGACATGCATGTAGCGACTTTTGTGAGATGAGTTTTGTGTGGCAACATGCGTGTAGCAACTTTTTGTGTGTCGAGTTGCATGTGACAGGTTAGTGTAGCAAGTTGTGTGCAGCAAGTTTTGCGCATGGCGAGTTTTGCGCGTGGCGAGTTTTATGTGTGGTGCCTTTTGAGTATGTGAGTTTTCCATGAGGCGAGTTTTGCACTTGTGGCGAGTTTTGCAAGAGCCTAGTTTTTGCATGTGGCGAGTTTTGAGTGGCGACTTTTGTGTTTCGACTTTTATGTGGCGAGGTTGGTGTATTTGTGGTGAAATGTGTGCTGAGGGTAATATGTGTTCAAGCACGTGGTAGTTTGTGGCGCATTTTGTGTGTGTGTTCATATCCCCGTGTGTGGTGAGTATCCCATGTCGGGGTCCCACCTTAGCAACTGTACGGTATATACTCTTTGGCGCCATCGCTCTCATTCTTTAAGTCCCCCTTGTTCACATCTGGCAGCTGTCAATTTGCCTCCTACACTTTTCCTTTCATTTTTTCCCATTATGTAGATACGGGCAAAATTGTTTGGTGAATTGGAAAGCACGGGGTTAAAATTTCACCTCACAACATAGCCTATGACGCTCTCGGGCTCCAGACGTGTGACTGTGCAAAATTTTGTGGCTGTAGCTGCGACGCCTCCAACACTTTTCCTTTCACTTTTTCCCCATTATGTAGATAGGGGCAAAATTGTTTGGTGAATTGGAAAGCACGGGGTTAAAATTTCGCCTCACAACATAGCCTATGATGCTCTCGGGGTCCAGACGTGTGACTGTGCAAAATTTTGTGGCTGTAGCTGCGACGGTGCAGATGCCAATCCCGGACACACACACATACACACACACATACACACATACATACATACATACATTCAGCTTTATATATTAGATGAATATCACTTTTTGTATTGAAGAACTGAAATAAATTAACTTTTTCATGATATTCTAGTTTTGTGAGAAGCACCTGTATATATCACTGTAATAATGGCAAGGATGAAGTTACAGCACACGTCATATACCTATTGCTCCACTAGGTGGTGCTAGAAGACTTTGCAAAATACAAATGAGACTAAAATACACTGCTCAAAAAAAATACAGGGAACACTTAAACAACAGAATATAACTCCAAGAGTAAATCAATCTTCTGTGAAATCAAACTGTCCACTTAGGAAGCAACACTGATTGACAATCAATGTCACATGCTGTTGTGCAAATGGAATAGAAAACAGATGGAAATTATTGGCAATTATCAAGACACTCAATAATGCTATATGCACACGTTGCAGATTTGTCTGTGGAATTTCCTGTGCAGATTCTGAATTTCTTGGCAGAAAACGCAGGTCAGAATCTGCTCCTTTTTTTGGTCTGTGCACACGTTGCAGATTTTTGTGTGGATTTCTTCCTTTTTTTACCTCTGCAGATTTATATTTGGCTATGTGCACACGTTGCAGATTTCCTGCAGATCTGCAGCATTTTTTTTTCCACGCAGAAACGCTGCAGATCTGCAAGTGATTTACAGTACAATGTAAATCAATGGCAAAAAAAAATCCTGTGCTGATGGTGCAGAAAAATCTGTATGGAAATTGCAGCAGATTCAAAAAAGGACCATGTCAATTCTTTGTGCAGATTTGCTGCGTTTCTGCACCCATTCCATAATAGAAATTTGCAAGGGTAAAAAAGGAAGAAATCTGCACAAAAATCTGCAACGTGTGCACATACCATTATGGAATGGGTGCAGAAACGCAGCAGAACTGCACAAAAGAAGTGACACGCTCCTTTTTTTTAATCTGCTGCGTTTTCAGTGCAGGTTTTTCCGCACCATCAGCACAGCATTTTTGTTTTGCCATTGATTTACATTGTACTGTAAATCACTTGCAGATCTGCAGCGTTTCTGCGTGGAAAAAAATGCTGCGGATCTGCAGGAAATCCGCAACGTGTGCACATAACCTTCAGGAGTGGTTCTGCAGGTAGGGACCACAGACCACATCTCAGTACCAATGCTTTCTGGCTGATGTTTTGGTCACTTTTGAATGTTGGTTGTGCTTTTACACTCGTGGTAGCATGAGACAGACTCCACAACCCACACAAGTGGCTCAGGTAGTGCAGCTCATCCAGGATGGCACACCAATGCGAGCTGTGGCAAGAAGGTTTGCTGTGTCTGTCAGCGTAGTGTCCAGAGGCTGGAGGCGCTACCAGGAGACAGGCCAGTACACCAGGAGATGTGGAGGGGGCCTGTTGTGAATTCTGTTGTCGGGCTCCCTCCTGTGGTCATGAATGGTACTTCGGCTGGTTCTGTCCATGGACTTCCTCTGGTGGGTGTTTCTGAGTTTCCTTCCTCAGGTGACGAGGTTAATTCGTTAGCTGCTGCTCTATTTAACTCCACTTAGATCTTTGCTCCATGCCACCTGTCAATGTTCCAGTATTGGTCTAGTTCTCTCCTGGATCATTCTTGCGACCTATCTTCCCAGCAGAAGCTAAGTTCCAGCATGTATTTCTTTAGTTTGCTATTTTCTTGTCCAGGTCGCTATTTTTTATTGTTGTCTTGCTTGCTGGAAGCTCTGGGACGCAGAGGGAGCGCCTCCGCACCGTGAGTCGGTGCGGAGGGTCTTTTTTGCGCCCTCTGCGTGGTCTTTTTGTAGGTTTTTGTGCTGACCGCAAAGTAACCTTTCCTATCCTCGGTCTGTTCAGTAAGTCGGGCCTCACTTTGCTAAATCTATTTCATCTCTGTGTTTGTATTTTCATCTTTACTCACAGTCATTATATGTGGGGGGCTGCCTTTTCCTTTGGGGAATTTCTCTGAGGCAAGGTAGGCTTTATTTTTCTATCTTCAGGGCTAGCTAGTTCCTTAGGCTGTGCCGAGTTGCATAGGGAGCGTTAGGCGCAATCCACGGCTATTTCTAGTGTGTTTGATAGGATTAGGGATTGCGGTCAGCAGAGTTCCCACGTCCCAGAGCTCGTCCTTTATTATCAGAAACTATCAGGTCATTCCGTGTGCTCTTAACCACCAGGTCCATTATTGTCCTGACCACCAGGTCATAACAGGGGCCATAGGAGGGCAACAACCCAGCAGCAGGACCGCTACCTCAGCCTTTGTGCAAGGAGGAACAGGAGGAGCACTGCCAGAGCCCTGCAAAATGAACTCCAGCAGGCCACAAATGTGCATGTGTCTGCACAAACGGTTAGAAACAGACTCCATGAGGATGGACTGAGTGCCCGACGTCCACAGATGGGGGTTGTGCTCACAGTCCAACACCGTGCAGGATGCTTACCATTTGCCACAGAACACCAGGATTGGCAAATTTGCCACTGGTGCCCTGTGCTCTTCACAGATGAAAGCAGGTTCACACTGAGCACATGTGACAGAGTCTGGAGACGCCGTGGAGAGCGATCTGCTGCCTGCAGCATCTTTAAGCATGACTGGTTTGGCAGTGAGTCAATAATGGTGTGGGTGGCATTTCTTTGGAGGGCCGCACAGCCCTCCATGTGCTCGCCAGAGGTAGCCTGACTGCCATTAGGTACCGAGATGAGATCCTCAGACCCCTTGTGAGACCATATGCTGGTGCGGTTGGCCCTGGGTTCCTCCTAATGCAGGACAATGCCAGACATCATGTGGCTGGAGTGTGTCAGCAGTTCCTGCAAGATGAAGGCATTGAAGCTATGGACTGGCCCGCCTGTTCCCCAGACCTGAATCCGATTGAACACATCTGTGACATGTCTCGCTCCATGCACCAACCTCACGTTGCATCACAGACTGTCTAGGAGTTGCCGGATGCTTTAGTCCAGGTCTGGGAGGAGATCCCTCAGGAGACCATCTGCCGCCTCCACAGGAGCATGCCCAGGGAGGGAGGTCATACAGGCACGTGGAGGTCACATACACTACTGAGCATCATTTCCTTGTCTTGAGGCATTTCCACTGAAGTTGGATCAGCCTGTAACTTCATTTTCCACTTTGATTTTGAGCATCATTCCAACTCCAAACCTCCGTGGGATATTAGTTGTGATTTACGTTTCTCATTTTAAGGTTTTATTGTTCTCAACACATTCCACTATGTAATGAATAAAGATTTGCAACTGGAATATTTCATTCAGAGATATCTAGGATGTGGGATTTTAGTGTTCCCTTTATTTTTTTGAGCAGTGTACAATAGAAAACAGACAATGGGACCAAAAATACGATACTAAGAAGCCCCAGTTGTGGTCATGAGACAACAGCCTCCACCTCGGACACTGATGTGTGTTTCACAACAGGCTTTGGTGCTCATTTTACATTTTTATCTGTGAATCTCATGTCATGATGGGGCTGTCAAAAGCAGTGAAAGCTGAATCTCCACCAACCTAACCTGGCCTGACAACTCCTCAGAGCCCCTCCTCTCTGCCATGGAATCTCCACCCACCTAGCCTGACAGCTCCTCAGTGCCCCTCCTCCCTGACACTGATTCTCCACCCACCTAGCCTGACTGACAGCTCCTCAGCACCCCTCCTCCTTGCCACTGATTCCCCACCCACCTAGCCTGACTGACAGCTCCTCAGTGCTCCTCCTCCCTGTCACTGATTCTCCACCCACCTAGCCTGACTGACAGCTCCTCAGTGCTCCTCCTCCCTGTCACTGATTCTCCACCCACCTAGCCTGACTGACAGCTCCTCAGTGCTCCTCCTCCCTGTCACTGATTCTCCACCCACCTAGCCTGACTGGCAGCTCCTCAGTGCCCCTCCTCACTGCCATGGAATCTCCACCAACCTGGCCTGACAGCTTGTTGCCCATTTCCTTTGCAACTGAATCTCCATCAACCTAACCTGACAGCTCCTCAATGTCCCTCCTCCCTGCATAGATCTCACACTGCTCAGCACAAGCTGCAGCTGTCAGTCAGGTCGGGAATGTAAAAAGCAGCGGAGACACCATCACGTGTTTCTCAATGCAAGCAATAAATAGCCAGGTCTTTCACCAGGAAGGAACAACAACGGGAAGGGCAGCATCCAAAAGGAAAGCCACCTATGCCAAAACATGGTATCCATCCACAGACAGCTGTTTCGGGGTATTTGCCCCTCATCAGTGTGGAGTAGGAAACTGGCTATTAGGAGCAGTGCCTAGTATAAGGACTACAGTCATGGTCAAAAGTATTGACACCCCTGCAATTCTGTCAGATAATACTCATTTTCTTCTTGAAAATGATTGCAAACACAAATTATTTGTTATTGTTATCTTCATTTAATTTGTCTTAAATGAAAAAACACAAAAGAGAATGAAGCAAAAAGCAAAACATTGATCATTTCACATAAAACTCCAAAAATGGGCCAGACAAAAGTATTGGCACCCTCAGCCTAACACTTGGTTGCACAACCTTTAGCCAAAATAACTGCGACCAACCGCTTCCGGTAACCATCAGTGAGTTTCTTACAATGCTCTGCTGGAATTTTAGACCATTCTTCTTTGGCAAACTGCTCCAGGTCCCTGATATTTGAAGGGTGCCTTCTCCAAACTGCCATTTTTAGATCTCTCCACAGGTGTTCTATGGGATTCAGGTCTGGACTCAGTGCTGGCCACCTTAGAAGTCTCCAGTGCTTTCTCTCAAACCATTTTCTAGTGCTTTTTGAAGTGTGTTTTGGGTCATTGTCCTGCTGGAAGACCCATGACCTCTGAGGGAGACCCAGCTTTCTCACACTGGGCCCTACATTATGCTGCAAAATTTGTTGGTAGTCTTCAGACTTCATAATGCCATGCACACGGTCAAGCAGTCCAGTGCCAGAGGCAGCAAAGCAACCCCAAAACATCAGGGAACCTCCGCCATGTTTGACTGTAGGGACCGTGTTCTTTTCTTTGAATGCCTCTTTTTTTCTCCTGTAAACTCTATGTTGATGCCTTTGCCTAGAAGCTCTACTTTTGTCTCATCTGACCAGAGAACATTCTTCCAAAATGTTTTAGGCTTTTTCAGGTAAGCTTTGGCAAACTCCAGCCTGGCTTTTTTATGTCTCGGGGTAAGAAGTGGGGTCTTCCTGGGTCTCCTACCATACAGTCCCTTTTCATTCAGATGCCGACGGATAGTACGGGTTGACACTGTTGTACCCTCGGACTGCAGGGCAGCTTGAACTTGTTTGGATGTTAGTCGAGGTTCTTTATCCAACATTCGCACAATCTTGCGTTGAAATCTCTTGTCAATTTTTCTTTTCGGTCCACATCTAGGGAGGTTAGCCACAGTGCCATGGGCTTTACACTTCTTGATGACACTGCGCACGGTAGACACAGGAACATTCAGGTCTTTGGAGATGGACTTGTAGCCTTGAGATTGCTCATGCTTCCTCACAATTTGGTTTCTCAAGTCCTCAGACAGTTCTTTGGTCTTCTTTCTTTTCTCCATGCTCAATGTGGTCACACAAGGACATAGGACAGAGGTTGAGTCAACTTTAATCCATGTCAACTGGCTGCAAGTGTGATTTAGTTATTGCCAACACCTGTTAGGTGCCACAGGTAAGTTACATGTGCTGTTAATTACACAAATTAGAGAAGCATCACATGATTTTTCGAACAGTGCCAATATCCACCCCCTTTTTTATGTTTGGTGTGAAATTATATCCAATTTGGCTTTAGGACAATTCTTTTTGTGTTATTTCATTTAAGACAAATTAAATGAAGATAATAATAACAAAGAATTTGTGTTTGCAATCATTTTCAGGAAGAAACTGAGTATTATCTGACAGAATTGCAGGGGTGTCAATACTTTTGGCCACAACTGTATAAACATAAGGATGAATGACCTCGGGGAGATCAAAACATACATGTTTATAGTCCTTTTACCAGACAGGATAATGAAAGAGGCATAAACATAAAAGTAATTATTAGAACAAATTCACCTCAGAAAAAAGGCGTAAAGACAACGATGAATCGCGGCCGGAGAGTTTTTACCGCATTAACACAAGTTTGTCTATGTTTCCCATAAACCCGAAAGGCAAACGCTACCTCTCGACTGCCCGGTACACATGCATGCTCATTTGGAAGGAGCGTGCATGTTTTTCAATGGGAGGAAAGAAATGCGTAAATACAATACTGTATGGGCCCTCAGAGCTGAAATCCGAGGTGTAACGCCTCTGCGCAGCGTGCAGTCGTAGGCACTGCTCATGGCCGCTGTTTAGTGCGGAACTGTACTTAACCCTCTCACTGCCGCTCCTGGTCTCGTACGTGTCTGTGACGGACAATGATGGGTGACGTCACTGATGTTTAATTCCAGAGCCATTGCCTCCGCCATACTGGAGAACTGCAGCTGTGGGGGAACCATATAATGGGGGCACCAGGGCCGGGCGCACTGGCATAGAAGACAACAGTGCTGATCCTCCACTGGTATAGGGGTACCAGGCACTGATTATAGAGGTCCTCTGAATGGCTCTATATGTGAGGAACCTCTGGCAGTGTGATGGGGGCACAGCCTGGCGCTGTGTATGGGGCACTGCTGCTGATTTAGGGGCACTCAGGGGCAGTTATGTGCTCTAGCTGGCTCTGATCATAGGGATGCCCTGGCTGGCACTGTATATGGGGGTGCTCTGTTTTTCCCTGTATAGGAGGGTGCTCTGGGTGGAAATATTTATGGGGGCACTTTGTCTTGCACGGTTTATGGAGACAATGTGACTGTCACCATTTATGAGAGACGAGTGCTAGAGCTACCACTGCTTAGGTGGCATCCAGTCTGGCACTGTTTATGGGGGCATTCTGGCTGCTGGTACTGTTTATGGGGGTATTCTGGCTGCTGGCACTGTTTATGGGGCATTCTGGCTGCTGGCACCGTTTATGGGGGCATTCTGGCTGCTGGCACCGTTTATGGGGGCATTCTGGCTGCTAGCACCGTTTATGGGGGCATTCTGGCTGCTGGCACCGTTTATGGGGGCATTGTGGCTGCTGGCACCGTTTATGGGGGCATTGTGGCTGCTGGCACTGTTTATGGGGGCATTGTGGCTGCTGGCACTGTTTATGGGGTATTCTGGCTGCTGGCACTGTTTATAGGGGCATTCTGGCTGCTGGCACTGTTTATGGGGGCATTGTGGCTGCTGGCACTGTTTATGGGGCACTCTGGCTGCTGGCACTGTTTATGGGGGTATTCTGGCTGCTGGCACTGTTTATGGGGGCATTCTGGCTGCTGGCACTGTTTATGGGGACATTCTGGCTGCTGGCACTGTTTATGGGGCATTCTGGCTGCTGGCACTGTTTATGGGGGCATTGTGGCTGCTGGCACTATTTATGGGGTATTCTGGCTGCTGGCACTGTTTATGGGGCATTCTGGCTGCTGGCACTGTTTATGGGGTATTCTGGCTGCTGGCACTGTTTATGGGGTATTCTGGCTGCTGGCACTGTTTATGGGGGCATTCTGGCTGCTGGCACTGTTTATGGGGACATTCTGGCTGCTGGCACTGTTTATGGGGCATTCTGGCTGCTGGCACTGTTTATGGGGGCATTGTGGCTGCTGGCACTATTTATGGGGTATTCTGGCTGCTGGCACTGTTTATGGGGCATTCTGGCTGCTGGCACTGTTTATGGGGTATTCTGGCTGCTGGCACTGTTTATGGGGGTATTCTGGCTGCTGGCACTGTTTATGGGGGCATTGTGGCTGCTGGCACTGTTTATGCGGTATTCTGGCTGCTGGCACTGTTTATGGGGGTATTCTGGCTGCTGGCACTGTTTATGGGGGCATTCTGGCTGCTGGCACTGTTTATGGGGTATTCTGGCTACTGGCACTGTTTATGGGGGTATTCTGGCTGCTGGCACTGTTTATGGGGCATTCTGGCTGCTGGCACTGTTTATGGGGGTATTCTGGCTGCTGGCACTGTTTATGGGGGTATTCTGGCTGCTGGCACTGTTTATGGGGCATTCTGGCTGCTGGCACTGTTTATGGGGCATTCTGGCTGCTGGCACTGTTTATGGGGCATTCTGGCTGGTGGCACCGTTTATGGGGGCATTCTGGCTGCTGGCACCGTTTATGGGGGCATTCTGGCTGCTGGCACCGTTTATGGGGGCATTGTGGCTGCTGGCACCGTTTATGGGGGCATTGTGGCTGCTGGCACTGTTTATGGGGGCATTGTGGCTGCTGGCACTGTTTATGGGGTATTCTGGCTGCTGGCACTGTTTATAGGGGCATTCTGGCTGCTGGCACCGTTTATGGGGGCATTGTGGCTGCTGGCACTGTTTATGGGGCATTCTGGCTGCTGGCACTGTTTATGGGGGTATTCTGGCTGCTGGCACTGTTTATGGGGGCATTCTGGCTGCTGGCACCGTTTATGGGGGCATTGTGGCTGCAGGCACCGTTTATGGGGGCATTGTGGCTGCTGGCACTGTTTATGGGGGCATTGTGGCTGCTGGCACTGTTTATGGGGCACTCTGGCTGCTGGCACTGTTTATGGGGGTATTAACATAGTAACATAGTTAGTAAGGCCGAAAAAAGACATTTGTCCATCCAGTTCAGCCTATATTCCATCATAATAAATACCCAGATCTACGTCCTTCTACAGAACCTAATAATTGTATGATACAATATTGTTCTGCTCCAGGAAGACATCCAGGCCTCTCTTGAACCCCTCGACTGAGTTCGCCATCACCACCTCCTCAGGCAAGCAATTCCAGATTCTCACTGCCCTAACAGTAAAGAATCCTCTTCTATGTTGGTGGAAAAACCTTCTCTCCTCCAGACGCAAAGAATGCCCCCTTGTGCCCGTCACCTTCCTTGGTATAAACAGATCCTCAGCGAGATATTTGTATTGTCCCCTTATATACTTATACATGGTTATTAGATCGCCCCTCAGTCGTCTTTTTTCTAGACTAAATAATCCTAATTTCGCTAATCTATCTGGG
Source organism: Ranitomeya imitator (assembly GCF_032444005.1). Classification (NCBI taxonomy): domain Eukaryota; kingdom Metazoa; phylum Chordata; class Amphibia; order Anura; family Dendrobatidae; genus Ranitomeya; species Ranitomeya imitator. The sequence goes on along the minus strand of NC_091284.1, from coordinate 811,763,541 downwards.
TATTGTAGTTCTCCCATCCCCTTTATTAATTTTGTTGCCCTCCTTTGTACTCTCTCTAGTTCCATTATATCCTTCCTGAGCACCGGTGCCCAAAACTGGACACAGTACTCCATGTGCGGTCTAACTAGGGATTTGTACAGAGGCAGTATAATGCTCTCATCATGTGTATCCAGACCTCTTTTAATGCACCCCATGATCCTGTTTGCCTTGGCAGCTGCTGCCTGGCACTGGCTGCTCCAGGTAAGTTTATCATTATCTAGGATCCCCAAGTCCTTCTCCCTGTCAGATTTACCCAGTGGTTTCCCATTCAGTGTGTAATGGTGATATTGATTCCTTCTTCCCATGTGTATAACCTTACATTTATCATTGTTAAACCTCATCTGCCACCTTTCAGCCCAAGTTTCCAACTTATCCAGATCCATCTGTAGCAGAATACTATCTTCTCTTGTATTAACTGCTTTACATAGTTTTGTATCATCTGCAAATATCGATATTTTACTGTGCAAACCTTCTACCAGATCATTAATGAATATGTTGAAGAGAACAGGTCCCAATACTGACCCCTGCGGTACCCCACTGGTCACAGCGACCCAGTTAGAGACTATACCATTTATAACACCCTCTGCTTTCTATCACTAAGCCAGTTACTAACCCATTTACACACATTTTCCCCCAGACCAAGCATTCTCATTTTGTGTACCAACCTCTTGTGCGGCACGGTATCAAACGCTTTGGAAAAATCGAGATATACCACGTCCAATGACTCACCGTGGTCCAGCCTATAGCTTACCTCTTCATAAAAACTGATTAGATTGGTTTGACAGGAGCGATTTCTCATAAACCCATGCTGATATGGAGTTAAACAGTTATTCTCATTGAGATAATCCAGAATAACATCCCTCAGAAACCCTTCAAATATTTTACCAACAATAGAGGTTAGACTTACTGGCCTATAATTTCCAGGTTCACTTTTAGAGCCCTTTTTGAATATTGGCACCACATTTGCTATGCGCCAGTCCTGCGGAACAGACCCTGTCGCTATAGAGTCCCTAAAAATAAGAAATAATGGTTTATCTATTACATTACTTAGTTCTCTTAGTACTCGTGGGTGTATGCCATCCGGACCCGGAGATTTATCTATTTTAATCTTATTTAGCCGGTTTCGCACCTCTTCTTGGGTTAGATTGGTGACCCTTAATATAGGGTTTTCATTGTTTCTTGGGATTTCACCTAGCATTTCATTTTCCACCGTGAATACCGTGGAGAAGAAGGTGTTTAATATGTTAGCTTTTTCCTCGTCATCTACAACCATTCTTTCCTCACTATTTTTTAAGGGGCCTACATTTTCAGTTTTTATTCTTTTACTATTGATATAGTTGAAGAACAGTTTGGGATTAGTTTTACTCTCCTTAGCAATGTGCTTCTCTGTTTCCTTTTTGGCAGCTTTAATTAGTTTTTTAGATAAAGTATTTTTCTCCCTATAGTTTTTTAGAGCTTCAATGGTGCCATCCTGCTTTAGTAGTGCAAATGCTTTCTTTTTACTGCTAATTGCCTGTCTTACTTCTTTGTTTAGCCACATTGGGTTTTTCCTATTTCTAGTCCTTTTATTCCCACAAGGTATAAACCGCTTACACTGCCTATTTAGGATGTTCTTAAACATTTCCCATTTATTATCTGTATTCTCATTTCTGAGGATATTGTCCCAGTCTACCAGATTAAGGGCATCTCTAAGCTGTTCAAACTTTGCCTTCCTAAAGTTCAATGTTTTTGTGACTCCCTGACAAGTCCCCCTAGTGAAAGACAGGTGAAACTGTACAATATTGTGGTCGCTATTTCCTAGATGCCCGACCACCTGCAGATTTGTTATTCTGTCAGGTCTATTAGATAGTATTAGGTCTAAAAGTGCTGCTCCTCTGGTTGGATTCTGCACCAATTGTGAAAGATAATTTTTCTTGGTTATTAGCAGAAACCTGTTGCCTTTATGGGTTTCACAGGTTTCTGTTTCCCAGTTAATATCCGGGTAGTTAAAGTCCCCCATAACCAGGACCTCATTATGGGTTGCAGCTTCATCTATCTGCTTTAGAAGTAGACTTTCCATGCTTTCTGTTATATTTGGGGGTTTGTAACAGACCCCAATGAGAATTTTGTTACCATTTTTCCCTCCATGAATTTCGACCCATATGGACTCGACATCCTCATTTCCTTCGCTAATATCCTCCCTTAAAGTGGACTTTAGACAAGACTTTACATAGAGACAAACCCCTCCTCCTCTCCGATTTTTACGATCCTTTCTAAACAGACTGTAACCCTGTAAGTTAACTGCCCAGTCATAGCTTTCATCTAACCATGTCTCGGTTATTCCCACTATGTCAAAGTTACCTGTAGATATTTCTGCTTCTAGTTCTTCCATCTTGTTTGTCAGGCTTCTGGCGTTTGCGAGCATGCAGTTTAGAGGACTTTGTTTTGTTCCAATCTCCTCACTGTGGATTGTTTTAGAAATGTTCTTACCTCCCTTCTGAGTATGTTTTCCTGGGTCGTCTTCCTGGGTCGTATTCTGGCTGCTGGCACTGTTTATGGGGGCATTCTGGCTGCTGGCACTGTTTATGGGGCATTCTGGCTGCTGGCACTGTTTATGGGGGCATTGTGGCTGCTGGCACTATTTATGGGGTATTCTGGCTGCTGGCACTGTTTATGGGGCATTCTGGCTGCTGGCACTGTTTATGGGGTATTCTGGCTGCTGGCACTGTTTATGTGGGCATTGTGGCTGCTGGCACTGTTTATGCGGTATTCTGGCTGCTGGCACTGTTTATGGGGGTATTCTGGCTGCTGGCACTATTTATGGGGTATTCTGGCTGCTGGCACTGTTTATGTGGGCATTGTGGCTGCTGGCACTGTTTATGCGGTATTCTGGCTGCTGGCACTGTTTATGGGGGTATTCTGGCTGCTGGCACTGTTTATGGGGCATTCTGGCTGCTGGCACTGTTTATGGGGCATTCTGGCTGCTGGCACTGTTTATGTGGGCATTGTGGCTGCTGGCACTGTTTATGCGGTATTCTGGCTGCTGGCACTGTTTATGGGGGTATTCTGGCTGCTGGCACTGTTTATGGGCTATTCTGGCTGCTGGCACTGTTTATGTGGGCATTGTGGCTGCTGGCACTGTTTATGCGGTATTCTGGCTGCTGGCACTGTTTATGGGGGTATTCTGGCTGCTGGCACTGTTTATGGGGTATTCTGGCTGCTGGCACTGTTTATGGGGGTATTCTGGCTGCTGGCACTGCTTATGGGGTATTCTGGCTGCTGGCACTGTTTATGTGGGCATTGTGGCTGCTGGCACTGTTTATGCGGTATTCTGGCTGCTGGCACTGTTTATGGGGGTATTCTAGCTGCTGGCACTGTTTATGGGGCATTCTGGCTGCTGGCACTGTTTATGGGGCATTCTGGCTGCTGGCACTGTTTATGGGGCATTCTGGCTGCTGGCACTGTTTATGGGGGTATTCTGGCTGCTGGCACTGTTTATGGGCCATTCTGGCTGCTGGCACTGTTTATGGGGGTATTCTGGCTGCTGGCACTATTTATGGGGCATTCTGGCTGCTGGCACTGTTCATGGGGTATTCTGGCTGCTGGCACTGTTTATGGGGCATTCTGGCTGCTGGCACTGTTTATGGGGCATTCTGGCTGCTGGCACTGTTTATGGGGCATTCTGGCTGCTGGCACTGTTTATGGGGGTATTCTGGCTGCTGGCACTGTTTATGGGGCATTCTGGCTGCTGGCACTGTTCATGGGGTATTCTGGCTGCTGGCACTGTTTATGTGGGCATTGTGGCTGCTGGCACTGTTTATGCGGTATTCTGGCTGCTGGCACTGTTTATGGGGGTATTCTAGCTGCTGGCACTGTTTATGGGGCATTCTTGCTGCTGGCACTGTTTATGGGGCATTCTGGCTGCTGGCACTGTTTATGGGGCATTCTGGCTGCTGGCACTGTTTATGGGGGCATTCTGGCTGCTGGCACTGTTTATGGGGTATTCTGGCTGCTGGCACTGTTTATGTGGGCATTGTGGCTGCTGGCACTGTTTATGCGGTATTCTGGCTGCTGGCACTGTTTATGGGGGTATTCTAGCTGCTGGCACTGTTTATGGGGCATTCTTGCTGCTGGCACTGTTTATGGGGCATTCTGGCTGCTGGCACTGTTTATGGGGCATTCTGGCTGCTGGCACTGTTTATGGGGGTATTCTGGCTGCTGGCACTGTTTATGGGGCATTCTGGCTGCTGGCACTGTTCATGGGGTATTCTGGCTGCTGGCACTGTTTATGGGGCATTCTGGCTGCTGGCACTCTTTATGGGGCATTCTGGCTGCTGGCACTGTTTATGGGGTGTTCTGGCTGCTGGCACTGCTTATGGGGGTATTCTGGCTGCTGGCACTGTTTATGTGGGCATTGTGGCTACTGGCACTGTTTATGGGGGCATTCTGGCTGCTGGCACTGTTTATGGGGGTATTCTGGCTGCTGGCACTGTTTATGTGGGCAATGTGGCTACTGGCACTGTTTATGGGGGCATTCTGGCTGCTGGCACTGTTTATGGGGCATTCTGGCTGCTGGCACTGTTTATGGGGGTATTCTGGCTGCTGGCACTGTTTTGGGGCATTCTGGCTGCTGGCACTGTGTATGGGGTATTCTGGCTGCTGGCACTGTTTATGTGGGCATTGTGGCTACTGGCACTGTTTATGGGGGCATTCTGGCTGCTGGCACTGTTTATGTGGCATTCTGGCTGCTGGCACTGTTTATGGGGGCATTGTGGCTACTGGCACTGTTTATGGGGCATTCTGGCTGCTGGCACTGTTTATGGGGCATTCTGGCTGCTGGCACTGTTTATGGGGGTATTCTGGCTGCTGGCACTGTTTTGGGGCATTCTGGCTGCTGGCACTGTGTATGGGGTATTCTGGCTGCTGGCACTGTTTATGGGGGTATTCTGGCTGCTGGCACTGTTTATGGGGGCATTCTGGCTGCTGGCACTGTTTATGTGGGCATTGTGGCTACTGGCACTGTTTATGGGGGCATTCTGGCTGCTGGCACTGTTTATGTGGGCATTCTGGCTGCTGGCACTGTTTATAGGGCATTCTGGCTGCTGGCACTGCTTATGGGGGTATTCTGGCTGCTGGCACTGTTTAAAGGGGGTATTCTGGCTGCTGGCACTGTTTATGGGGGTATTCTGGCTGCTGGCACTGTTTATGGGGTATTCTGGCTGCTGGCACTGTTTATGTGGGCATTGTGGCTGCTGGCACTGTTTATGGGGTATTCTGGCTGCTGGCACTGTTTATGGGGCATTCTGGCTGCTGGCACTGTTTATGGGGGTATTCTGGCTGCTGGCACTGTTTATGGGGTATTCTGGCTGCTGGCACTGTTTATGGGGCATTCTGGCTGCTGGCACTGTTTATGGGGCATTCTGGTTGCTGGCACTGTTTATGGGGGTATTCTGGCTGCTGGCACTGTTTATGGGGTATTCTGGCTGCTGGCACTGTTTATGGGGCATTCTGGCTGCTGGCACTGTTTATGGGGGCATTCTGGCTGCTGGCACTGTTTATGGGGCATTCTGGCTGCTGGCACTGTTTATGGGGTATTCTGGCTACTGGCACTGTTTATGGGGCATTCTGGCTGCTGGCACTGTTTATGGGGGTATTCTGGCTGCTGGCACTGTTTATGGGGCATTCTGGCTGCTGGCACTGTTTATGGGGCATTCTGGCTGCTGGCACTGTTTATGGGGGCATTCTGGCTGCTGGCACTGTTTATGGGGCATTCTGGCTGCTGGCACTGTTTATGGGGGTATTCTGGCTGCTGGCACTGTTTATGGGGTATTCTGGCTGCTGGCACTGTTTATGGGGCATTCTGGCTGCTGGCACTGTTTATGGGGCATTCTGGCTGCTGGCACTGTTTATGGGGTATTCTGGCTGCTGGCACTGTTTATGGGGCATTCTGGCTGCTGGCACTGTTTATGGGGGTATTCTGGCTGCTGGCACTGTTTATGGGGTATTCTGGCTGCTGGCACTGTTTATGGGGCATTCTGGCTGCTGGCACTGTTTATGGGGCATTCTGGCTGCTGGCACTGTTTATGGGGTATTCTGGCTGCTGGCACTGTTTATGGGGTATTCTGGCTGCTGGCACTGTTTATGGGGGTATTCTGGCTGCTGGCACTGTTTATGGGGCATTCTGGCTGCTGGCACTGTTTATGGGGCATTCTGGCTGCTGGCACTGTTTATGGGGGCATTCTGGCTGCTGGCACTGTTTATGGGGCATTCTGGCTGCTGGCACTGTTTATGGGGTATTCTGGCTACTGGCACTGTTTATGGGGGTATTCTGGCTGCTGGCACTGTTTATGGGGCATTCTGGCTGCTGGCACTGTTTATGGGGGTATTCTGGCTGCTGGCACTGTTTATGGGGCATTCTGGCTGCTGGCACTGTTTATGGGGCATTCTGGCTGCTGGCACTGTTTATGGGGGTATTCTGGCTGCTGGCACTGTTTATGGGGTATTCTGGCTACTGGCACTGTTTATGGGGGTATTCTGGCTGCTGGCACTGTTTATGGGGCATTCTGGCTGCTGGCACTGTTTATGGGGTATTCTGGCTGCTGGCACTGTTTATGGGGCATTCTGGCTGCTGGCACTGGTTATGGGGGTATTCTGGCTGCTGTCACTGGTTATGGGGGTATTCTGGCTGCTGGCACTGGTTATGGGGGTATTCTGGCTGCTGGCACTGTTTATGGGGGTATTCTGGCTGCTGGCACTGTTTATGTGGGCATTCTGGCTGCTGGCACTGTTTATGGGGGTATTCTGGCTGCTGGCACTGTTTATGGGGCATTGTGGCTACTGGCACTGTTTATGGGGGTATTCTGGCTGCTGGCACTGGTTATGGGGGTATTCTGGCTGCTGGCACTGTTTATGGGGGTATTCTGGCTGCTGGCACTGTTTATGGGGGTATTCTGGCTGCTGGCACTGTTTATGTGGGCATTGTGGCTACTGGCACTGTTTATGGGGGTATTCTGGCTGCTGGCACTGTTTATGGGGGTATTCTGGCTGCTGGCACTGTTTATGTGGGCATTGTGGCTGCTGGCACTGTTTATGTGGGCATTGTGGCTGCTGGCACTGTTTATGGGGCATTCTGGCTGCTGGCACTGTTTATGGGGCATTCTGGCTGCTGGCACTGTTTATGGGGCATTCTGGCTGCTGGCACTGTTTATGGGGGTATTCTGGCTGCTGGCACTGGTTATGGGGGTATTCTGGCTGCTGGCACTGGTTATGGGAGTATTCTGTAAGGGTGTTATATTATGCAATGTTTATGGAGAAATTCTAGCACTGTTTATTGGGCTGCTTTATGTGGTACTGTGTATGGGGTCACGGGCACGGTGTTTTGGGGGCATCACTATCATTATGGCCATTGAACTCACTGCACACAAATCCCTCAGTGGTTTCTTATCTGTTCAGACAGCGGACACACGCGGGAGACGATCAGTGTCCGGTTACTAACGCGATTATAGGACGTTGCCCGGGCCGTGCCACTGCTCCGTGCTAGTACTACCTCCCTTCCGCGCATGCTCAGTAGTACTCCCTTCGAGGCGCGTTCCCGCTGTTACCTGGGCGGGGTCTGCGGAGGGGCGGGAATGACGTCACCCCTAGCAACAGCCGGGTTCTCCCTTGCGCGTCCTAGAGACGGAGGAATCCGAGAGAAGGAGAAGAGGAGAAGTCTGCCCGGAGGAAGGAGAGAAGGAGAAGCTCTGCGGGGAGACTGGCGGAGGGTGAGAGGCTCTGCGGGGAGACTGACGGAGGGTGAGAGGCTCTGCGGGGAGACTGACGGAGGGTGAGAAGCTCTGCGGGGAGACTGGCGGAGGGTGAGAGGCTCTGCGGGGAGACTGACGGAGGGTGAGAGGCTCTGCGGGGAGACTGACGGAGGGTGAGAGGCTCTGCGGGGAGACTGACGGAGGGTGAGAGGCTCTGCGGGGAGACTGACGGAGGGTGAGAGGCTCTGCGGGGAGACTGACGGAGGGTGAGAAGCTCTGCGGGGAGACTGGCGGAGGGTGAGAGGCTCTGCGGGGAGACTGACGGAGGGTGAGAGGCTCTGCGGGGAGACTGACGGAGGGTGAGAAGCTCTGCGGGGAGACTGACGGAGGGTGAGAGGCTCTGCGGGGAGACTGACGGAGGGTGAGAGGCTCTGCGGGGAGACTGACAGAGAGGGTGAGAGGCTCTGCGGGGAGACTGACGGAGGGTGAGAGGCTCTGCGGGGAGACTGACGGAGGGTGAGAGGCTCTGCGGGGAGACTGACGGAGGGTGAGAGGCTCTGCGGGGAGACTGACGGAGGGTGAGAGGCTCTGCGGGGAGACTGACGGAGGGTGAGAGGCTCTGCGGGGAGACTGACGGAGGGTGAGAGGCTCTGCGGGGAGACTGACGGAGGGTGAGAGGCTCTGCGGAGAGACTGACGGAGGGTGAGAGGCTCTGCGGGGAGACTGACGGAGGGTGAGAGGCTCTGCAGGGAGACTGGCGGAGGGTGAGAGGCTCTGCAGGGAGACTGGCGGAGGGTGAGAGGCTCTGCGGGGAGACTGACGGAGGGTGAGAGGCTCTGCGGGGAGACTGACGGAGGGTGAGAGGCTCTGCAGAGAGACTGACGGAGGGTGAGAGGCTCTGCGGGGAGACTGACGGAGGGTGAGAGGCTCTGCGGGGAGACTGACGGAGGGTGAGAGGCTCTGCGGGGAGACTGACGGAGGGTGAGAGGCTCTGCGGGGAGACTGACGGAGGGTGAGAGGCTCTGCGGGGAGACTGACAGAGAGGGTGAGAGGCTCTGCGGGGAGACTGACGGAGGGTGAGAGGCTCTGCGGGGAGACTGACAGAGAGGGTGAGAGGCTCTGCGGGGAGACTGACGGAGGGTGAGAAGCTCTGCGGGGAGACTGACGGAGGGTGAGAGGCTCTGCGGGGAGACTGACGGAGGGTGAGAGGCTCTGCGGGGAGACTGACAGAGAGGGTGAGAGGCTCTGCGGGGAGACTGACGGAGGGTGAGAGGCTCTGCGGGGAGACTGACAGAGAGGGTGAGAGGCTCTGCGGGGAGACTGACGGAGGGTGAGAGGCTCTGCGGGGAGACTGACGGAGGGTGAGAAGCTCTGCGGGGAGACTGACGGAGGGTGAGAGGCTCTGCGGGGAGACTGGCGGAGGGTGAGAGGCTCTGCGGGGAGACTGACGGAGGGTGAGAGGCTCTGCGGGGAGACTGACGGAGGGTGAGAAGCTCTGCGGGGAGACTGGCGGAGGGTGAGAGGCTCTGCGGGGAGACTGACGGAGGGTGAGAGGCTCTGCGGGGAGACTGACGGAGGGTGAGAGGCTCTGCGGGGAGACTGACGGAGGGTGAGAAGCTCTGCGGGGAGACTGGCGGAGGGTGAGAGGCTCTGCGGGGAGACTGACGGAGGGTGAGAGGCTCTGCGGGGAGACTGACGGAGGGTGAGAGGCTCTGCGGGGAGACTGACGGAGGGTGAGAAGCTCTGCGGGGAGACTGGCGGAGGGTGAGAGGCTCTGCGGGGAGACTGACGGAGGGTGAGAGGCTCTGCGGGGAGACTGACGGAGGGTGAGAAGCTCTGCGGGGAGACTGACGGAGGGTGAGAGGCTCTGCGGGGAGACTGACAGAGAGGGTGAGAGGCTCTGCGGGGAGACTGACGGAGGGTGAGAGGCTCTGCGGGGAGACTGACGGAGGGTGAGAGGCTCTGCGGGGAGACTGACGGAGGGTGAGAGGCTCTGCGGGGAGACTGACGGAGGGTAAGAGGCTCTGCGGAGAGACTGACGGAGGGTGAGAGGCTCTGCGGGGAGACTGACGGAGGGTGAGAGGCTCTGCAGGGAGACTGGCGGAGGGTGAGAGGCTCTGCAGGGAGACTGGCGGAGGGTGAGAGGCTCTGCGGGGAGACTGACGGAGGGTGAGAGGCTCTGCGGGGAGACTGACGGAGGGTGAGAGGCTCTGCAGAGAGACTGACGGAGGGTGAGAGGCTCTGCGGGGAGACTGACGGAGGGTGAGAGGCTCTGCGGGGAGACTGACGGAGGGTGAGAGGCTCTGCGGGGAGACTGACGGAGGGTGAGAGGCTCTGCGGGGAGACTGACGGAGGGTGAGAGGCTCTGCGGGGAGACTGACAGAGAGGGTGAGAGGCTCTGCGGGGAGACTGACGGAGGGTGAGAGGCTCTGCGGGGAGACTGACAGAGAGGGTGAGAGGCTCTGCGGGGAGACTGACGGAGGGTGAGAAGCTCTGCGGGGAGACTGACGGAGGGTGAGAGGCTCTGCGGGGAGACTGACGGAGGGTGAGAGGCTCTGCGGGGAGACTGACAGAGAGGGTGAGAGGCTCTGCGGGGAGACTGACGGAGGGTGAGAGGCTCTGCGGGGAGACTGACAGAGAGGGTGAGAGGCTCTGCGGGGAGACTGACGGAGGGTGAGAGGCTCTGCGGGGAGACTGACAGAGAGGGTGAGAGGCTCTGCGGGGAGACTGACGGAGGGTGAGAGGCTCTGCGGGGAGACTGACGGAGGGTGAGAGGCTCTGCGGGGAGACTGACGGAGGGTGAGAAGCTCTGCGGGGAGACTGACGGAGGGTGAGAAGCTCTGCGGGGAGACTGGCGGAGGGTGAGAGGCTCTGCGGGGAGACTGACGGAGGGTAAGAGGCTCTGCGGGGAGACTGACGGAGGGTGAGAGGCTCTGCGGGGAGACTGACGGAGGGTGAGAGGCTCTGCGGGGAGACTGACGGAGGGTGAGAGGCTCTGCGGGGAGACTGACGGAGGGTGAGAAGCTCTGCGGGGAGACTGACAGAGAGGGTGAGAGGCTCTGCGGGGAGACTGACGGAAGGTGAGAGGCTCTGCAGAGAGACTGACGGAGGGTGAGAGGCTCTGCGGGGAGACTGACGGAGGGTGAGAGGCTCTGCGGGGAGACTGACGGAGGGTGAGAGGCTCTGCGGGGAGACTGACAGAGGGTGAGAGGCTCTGCGGGGAGACTGACGGAGGGTGAGAGGCTCTGCGGGGAGACTGACGGAGGGTGAGAGGCTTTGCGGGGAGACTGACAGAGGGTGAGAGGCTCTGCAGAGAGACTGACGGAGGGTGAGAGGCTCTGCGGGGAGACTGACGGAGGGTGAGAGGCTCTGCGGGGAGACTGACGGAGGGTGAGAGGCTCTGCGGGGAGACTGACGGAGGGTGAGAGGCTCTGCGGGGAGACTGACGGAGGGTGAGAGGCTCTGCGGGGAGACTGACAGAGAGGGTGAGAGGCTCTGCGGGGAGACTGACGGAGGGTGAGAGGCTCTGCAGAGAGACTGACGGAGGGTGAGAGGCTCTGCGGGGAGACTGACGGAGGGTGAGAGGCTCTGCGGGGAGACTGACGGAGGGTGAGAGGCTCTGCGGGGAGACTGACGGAGGGTGAGAGGCTCTGCGGGGAGACTGACGGAGGGTGAGAGGCTCTGCGGGGAGACTGACGGAGGGTGAGAGGCTCTGCGGGGAGACTGACGGAGGGTGAGAGGCTCTGCGGGGAGACTGACGGAGGGTGAGAGGCTCTGCGGGGAGACTGACGGAGGGTGAGAGGCTCTGCAGAGAGACTGACGGAGGGTGAGAGGCTCTGCGGAGAGACTGACGGAGGGTAAGAGGCTCTGCGGGGAGACTGACGGAGGGTGAGAGGCTCTGCGGAGAGACTGACGGAGGGTAAGAGGCTCTGCGGGGAGACTGACGGAGGGTGAGAGGCTCTGCGGGGAGACTGACGGAGGGTGAGAGGCTCTGCGGAGACTGACGGAGGGTGAGAGGCTCTGCGGGGAGACTGACGGAGGGTGAGAGGCTCTGCGGGGAGACTGACGGAGGGTGAGAGGCTCTGCGGGGAGACTGACGGAGGGTAAGAGGCTCTGCGGGGAGACTGACGGAGGGTGAGAGGCTCTGCGGGGAGACTGACGGAGGGTGAGAAGCTCTGCGGGGAGACTGACGGAGGGTGAGAAGCTCTGCGGGGAGACTGGCGGAGGGTGAGAGGCTCTGCGGGGAGACTGACGGAGGGTAAGAGGCTCTGCGGGGAGACTGACGGAGGGTGAGAGGCTCTGCGGGGAGACTGACGGAGGGTGAGAGGCTCTGCGGGGAGACTGACGGAGGGTGAGAGGCTCTGCGGGGAGACTGACGGAGGGTAAGAGGCTCTGCGGGGAGACTGACGGAGGGTGAGAGGCTCTGCAGAGAGACTGACGGAGGGTGAGAAGCTCTGCGGGGAGACTGACGGAGGGTAAGAGGCTCTGCAGAGAGACTGACGGAGAGGGTGAGAGGCTCTGCAGAGAGACTGACGGAGGGTAAGAGGCTCTGCAGAGAGACTGACGGAGAGGGTGAGAGGCTCTGCAGAGAGACTGACAGAGAGGGTGAGAGGCTCTGCAGAGAGACTGACAGAGAGGGTGAGAGGCTCTGCGGGGAGACTGACGAAGGGTAAGAGGCTCTGCGGGGAGACTGGCGGAGGGTGAGAGGCTCTGCGGGGAGACTGACGGAGAGGGTGAGAGGCTCTGCAGAGAGACTGACAGAGAGGGTGAGAGGCTCTGCAGGGAGACTGACGAAGGGTGAGAGGCTCTGCGGAGAGACTGACAGAGAGGGTGAGAGGCTCTGTGGGGAGACTGGCGGAGGGTGAGAGGCTCTGCGGGGAGACTGGCGGAGGGTGAGAGGCTCTGCGGGGAGACTGACGGAGAGGGTGAGAGGCTCTGCAGAGAGACTGACAGAGAGGGTGAGAGGCTCTGCGGGGAGACTGACGAAGGGTGAGAGGCTCTGCGGAGAGACTGACAGAGAGGGTGAGAGGCTCTGTGGGGAGACTGGCGGAGGGTGAGAGGCTCTGCGGGGAGACTGACGGAGGGTGAGAGGCTCTGCGGGGAGACTGACGGAGGGTGAGAGGCTCTGCGGGGAGACTGACAGAGAGGGTGAGAGGCTCTGCGGGGAGACTGACGGAGGGTGAGAGGCTCTGCGGGGAGACTGACAGAGAGGGTGAGAGGCTCTGCGGGGAGACTGACGGAGGGTGAGAGGCTCTGCGGGGAGACTGACAGAGAGGGTGAGAGGCTCTGCGGGGAGACTGACGGAGGGTGAGAGGCTCTGCGGGGAGACTGACGGAGGGTGAGAGGCTCTGCGGGGAGACTGACGGAGGGTGAGAGGCTCTGCAGAGAGACTGACGGAGGGTGAGAGGCTCTGCGGGGAGACAGACGGAGGGTGAGAGGCTCTGCGGGGAGACTGACGGAGGGTGAGAGGCTCTGCGGGGAGACTGACGGAGGGTGAGAGGCTCTGCGGGGAGACTGACGGAGGGTGAGAGGCTCTGCGGGGAGACTGACGGAGGGTGAGAGGCTCTGCGGGGAGACTGACGGAGGGTGAGAGGCTCTGCGGGGAGACTGACAGAGAGGGTGAGAGGCTCTGCGGGGAGACTGACGGAGGGTGAGAGGCTCTGCGGGGAGACTGACGGAGGGTGAGAGGCTCTGCGGGGAGACTGACGGAAGGTGAGAGGCTCTGCAGAGAGACTGACGGAGGGTGAGAGTCTCTGCGGGGAGACTGACGGAGGGTGAGAGGCTCTGCGGGGAGACTGACGGAGGGTGAGAGGCTCTGCGGGGAGACTGACGGAGGGTGAGAGGCTCTGCGGGGAGACTGACGGAGGGTGAGAGGCTCTGCGGGGAGACTGACGGAGGGTGAGAGGCTCTGCAGAGAGACTGACGGAGGGTGAGAGGCTCTGCGGGGAGACTGACGGAGGGTGAGAGGCTCTGCGGGGAGACTGACGGAGGGTGAGAGGCTCTGCGGGGAGACTGACGGAGGGTGAGAGGCTCTGCGGGGAGACTGACAGAGAGGGTGAGAGGCTCTGCGGGGAGACTGACGGAGGGTGAGAGGCTCTGCAGAGAGACTGACGGAGGGTGAGCGGCTCTGCGGGGAGACTGACGGAGGGTGAGAGGCTCTGCGGGGAGACTGACGGAGGGTGAGAGGCTCTGCGGGGAGACTGACGGAGGGTGAGAGGCTCTGCGGGGAGACTGACGGAGGGTGAGAGGCCCTGCGGGGAGACTGACGGAGGGTGAGAGGCTTTGCGGGGAGACTGACGGAGGGTGAGAGGCTTTGCGGGGAGACTGACGGAGGGTGAGAGGCTCTGCAGAGAGACTGACGGAGGGTGAGAGGCTCTGCGGAGAGACTGACGGAGGGTAAGAGGCTCTGCGGGGAGACTGACGGAGGGTGAGAGGCTCTGCGGAGAGACTGACGGAGGGTAAGAGGCTCTGCGGGGAGACTGACGGAGGGTGAGAGGCTCTGCGGGGAGACTGACGGAGGGTGAGAGGCTCTGCGGAGAGACTGACGGAGGGTAAGAGGCTCTGCGGGGAGACTGACGGAGGGTGAGAGGCTCTGCGGGGAGACTGACGGAGGGTGAGAGGCTCTGCGGAGAGACTGACGGAGGGTAAGAGGCTCTGCAGAGAGACTGACGGAGGGTGAGAGGCTCTGCGGGGAGACTGACGGAGGGTGAGAGGCTCTGCAGAGAGACTGACGGAGGGTGAGAGGCTCTGCGGGGAGACTGACGGAGGGTGAGAGGCTTTGCGGGGAGACTGACGGAGGGTGAGAGGCTCTGCAGAGAGACTGACGGAGGGTGAGAGGCTCTGCGGAGAGACTGACGGAGGGTAAGAGGCTCTGCGGGGAGACTGACGGAGGGTGAGAGGCTCTGCGGAGAGACTGACGGAGGGTAAGAGGCTCTGCGGGGAGACTGACGGAGGGTGAGAGGCTCTGCGGGGAGACTGACGGAGGGTGAGAGGCTCTGCGGAGAGACTGACGGAGGGTAAGAGGCTCTGCGGGGAGACTGACGGAGGGTGAGAGGCTCTGCGGGGAGACTGACGGAGGGTGAGAGGCTCTGCGGGGAGACTGACGGAGGGTAAGAGGCTCTGCGGGGAGACTGACGGAGGGTGAGAGGCTCTGCGGGGAGACTCACGGAGGGTGAGAAGCTCTGCGGGGAGACTGACGGAGGGTGAGAAGCTCTGCGGGGAGACTGGCGGAGGGTGAGAGGCTCTGCGGGGAGACTGACGGAGGGTAAGAGGCTCTGCAGAGAGACTGACGGAGAGTGAGAGGCTCTGCGGGGAGACTGACGGAGGGTGAGAGGCTCTGCGGGGAGACTGACGGAGGGTGAGAGGCTCTGCGGGGAGACTGACGGAGGGTGAGAGGCTCTGCGGGGAGACTGACGGAGGGTAAGAGGCTCTGCGGGGAGACTGACGGAGGGTGAGAGGCTCTGCAGAGAGACTGACGGAGGGTGAGAAGCTCTGCGGGGAGACTGACGGAGGGTAAGAGGCTCTGCAGAGAGACTGACGGAGAGGGTGAGAGGCTCTGCAGAGAGACTGACGGAGGGTAAGAGGCTCTGCAGAGAGACTGACGGAGAGGGTGAGAGGCTCTGCAGAGAGACTGACAGAGAGGGTGAGAGGCTCTGCAGAGAGACTGACAGAGAGGGTGAGAGGCTCTGCGGGGAGACTGACGGAGGGTAAGAGGCTCTGCGGGGAGACTGACGGAGGGTGAGAGGCTCTGCGGGGAGACTGACGGAGAGGGTGAGAGGCTCTGCAGAGAGACTGACAGAGAGGGTGAGAGGCTCTGCGGGGAGACTGACGAAGGGTGAGAGGCTCTGCGGAGAGACTGACAGAGAGGGTGAGAGGCTCTGTGGGGAGACTGGCGGAGGGTGAGAGGCTCTGCGGGGAGACTGGCGGAGGGTGAGAGGCTCTGCGGGGAGACTGACGGAGAGGGTGAGAGGCTCTGCAGAGAGACTGACAGAGAGGGTGAGAGGCTCTGCGGGAAGACTGACGAAGGGTGAGAGGCTCTGCGGAGAGACTGACAGAGAGGGTGAGAGGCTCTGTGGGGAGACTGGCGGAGGGTGAGAGGCTCTGCGGGGAGACTGACGGAGGGTGAGAGGCTCTGCGCGGAGACTGACGGAGGGTGAGAGGCTCTGCGGGGAGACTGACGGAGGGTGAGAGGCTCTGCGGGGAGACTGACAGAGAGGGTGAGAGGCTCTGCGGGGAGACTGACGGAGGGTGAGAGGCTCTGCGGGGAGACTGACAGAGAGGGTGAGAGGCTCTGCGGGGAGACTGACGGAGGGTGAGAGGCTCTGCGGGGAGACTGACGGAGGGTGAGAGGCTCTGCGGGGAGACTGACGGAGGGTGAGAGGCTCTGCAGAGAGACTGACGGAGGGTGAGAGGCTCTGCGGGGAGACTGACGGAGGGTGAGAGGCTCTGCGGGGAGACTGACGGAGGGTGAGAGGCTCTGCGGGGAGACTGACGGAGGGTGAGAGGCTCTGCGGGGAGACTGACAGAGGGTGAGAGGCTCTGCGGGGAGACTGACGGAGGGTGAGAGGCTCTGCGGGGAGACTGACGGAGGGTGAGAGGCTCTGCAGGGAGACTGACAGAGAGGGTGAGAGGCTCTGCGGGGAGACTGACGGAAGGTGAGAGGCTCTGCAGAGAGACTGACGGAGGGTGAGAGGCTCTGCAGGGAGACTGACGGAGGGTGAGAGGCTCTGCGGGGAGACTGACGGAGGGTGAGAGGCTCTGCGGGGAGACTGACGGAGGGTGAGAGGCTCTGCGGGGAGACTGACGGAGGGTGAGAGGCTCTGCGGGGAGACTGACGGAGGGTGAGAGGCTTTGCGGGGAGACTGACGGAGGGTGAGAGGCTCTGCAGAGAGACTGACGGAGGGTGAGAGGCTCTGCGGGGAGACTGACGGAGGGTGAGAGGCTCTGCGGGGAGACTGACGGAGGGTGAGAGGCTCTGCGGGGAGACTGACGGAGGGTGAGAGGCTCTGCGGGGAGACTGACGGAGGGTGAGAGGCTCTGCGGGGAGACTGACGGAGGGTGAGAGGCTCTGCGGGGAGACTGACAGAGAGGGTGAGAGGCTCTGCGGGGAGACTGACGGAGGGTGAGAGGCTCTGCAGAGAGACTGACGGAGGGTGAGCGGCTCTGCGGGGAGACTGACGGAGGGTGAGAGGCTCTGCGGGGAGACTGACGGAGGGTGAGAGGCTCTGCGGGGAGACTGACGGAGGGTGAGAGGCTCTGCGGGGAGACTGACGGAGGGTGAGAGGCTCTGCGGGGAGACTGACGGAGGGTGAGAGGCTCTGCGGGGAGACTGACGGAGGGTGAGAAGCTTTGCGGGGAGACTGACGGAGGGTGAGAGGCTCTGCAGAGAGACTGACAGAGGGTGAGAGGCTCTGCGGAGAGACTGACGGAGGGTAAGAGGCTCTGCGGAGAGACTGACGGAGGGTAAGAGGCTCTGCGGGGAGACTGACGGAGGGTGAGAGGCTCTGCGGGGAGACTGACGGAGGGTGAGAGGCTCTGCGGAGAGACTGACGGAGGGTAAGAGGCTCTGCGGGGAGACTGACGGAGGGTGAGAGGCTCTGCGGGGAGACTGACGGAGGGTGAGAGGCTCTGCGGAGAGACTGACGGAGGGTGAGAGGCTCTGCGGGGAGACTGACGGAGGGTGAGAGGCTCTGCGGGGAGACTGACGGAGGGTGAGAGGCTCTGCGGGGAGACTGACGGAGGGTGAGAGGCTCTGCGGGGAGACTGACGGAGGGTGAGAGGCTCTGCGGGGAGACTGACGGAGGGTGAGAAGCTCTGCGGGGAGACTGACGGAGGGTGAGAAGCTCTGCGGGGAGACTGGCGGAGGGTGAGAGGCTCTGCGGGGAGACTGACGGAGGGTAAGAGGCTCTGCAGAGAGACTGACGGAGAGTGAGAGGCTCTGCGGGGAGACTGACGGAGGGTGAGAGGCTCTGCGGGGAGACTGACGGAGGGTGAGAGGCTCTGCGGGGAGACTGACGGAGGGTGAGAGGCTCTGCGGGGAGACTGACGGAGGGTAAGAGGCTCTGCGGGGAGACTGACGGAGGGTGAGAGGCTCTGCAGAGAGACTGACGGAGGGTGAGAAGCTCTGCGGGGAGACTGACGGAGGGTAAGAGGCTCTGCAGAGAGACTGACGGAGAGGGTGAGAGGCTCTGCAGAGAGACTGACGGAGGGTAAGAGGCTCTGCAGAGAGACTGACGGAGAGGGTGAGAGGCTCTGCAGAGAGACTGACAGAGAGGGTGAGAGGCTCTGCAGAGAGACTGACAGAGAGGGTGAGAGGCTCTGCGGGGAGACTGACGGAGGGTAAGAGGCTCTGCGGGGAGACTGGCGGAGGGTGAGAGGCTCTGCGGGGAGACTGACAGAGAGGGTGAGAGGCTCTGCGGGGAGACTGGCGGAGGGTGAGAGGCTCTGCGGGGAGACTGACGGAGAGGGTGAGAGGCTCTGCAGAGAGACTGACAGAGAGGGTGAGAGGCTCTGCGGGGAGACTGACGAAGGGTGAGAGGCTCTGCGGAGAGACTGACAGAGAGGGTGAGAGGCTCTGTGGGGAGACTGGCGGAGGGTGAGAGGCTCTGCAGAGAGACTGACAGAGAGGGTGAGAGGCTCTGCGGGGAGACTGACAGAGAGGGTGAGAGGCTCTGCGGGGAGACTGACAGAGAGGGTGAGAGGCTCTGCGGGGAGACTGACGGAGGGGGTGAGAGGCTCTGCAGGCAGACTGACGGTGGGGGTGAGAGGCTCTGTAGGCAGACTGACAGAGAGGGTGAGAGGCTCTGCAAGAAGACTGACGGAGGGTGAGAAGCTCTGCGGGGAGACTGAAGGAGGGTGAGAACTGTTAATAGTGTAGCTGATCAGGGTGATTCATGGGCTTTACACGTCACCGACACATCTCCAGTCCTCCTGACGCTTCAGATCCCATATCTGTATATTATCTATACTCCCTCCCTGGCCAGGACAAGTCCATCAATTTGAAGACGTCCATAGGACAGAAGTGCAGGTTATCAGCTCAGCAACAGTCCTTAGGACAGGGGCACAGTCCGTCACGTGCAGTATTGGTGCTGTCCAGATTGGTCCTGCTCAGTCCATAACTGGACTATCTGGCAGGGAAAAGTGCAACGAAAACAAAACAGTTCTTCCGTCCTTGGCCTGTTCGAGGCATCACAGTCCATCTAGCAAACAGGAGGCTTAGTGAGTCAAGCACCACACAGTCCTCTCCTTTTTCTTGCAGAGTGCCTGATAATTGGACCATAAGCCCGCTGGTTTACTCTACTCCAGGCATGGGGGTGCAACAAGCACCACAGTTTTAGCTCTTCCAGCTTCCGTCTCACTTGTAGTTTTACTCAGTGTTCTTTTTCCAGTCCTCCTTCCTCCTCTTCTGTTGGGGGGCATAGATTCGATCTCTCTCCCCCTTTTGGGTCCCTTGCTCTCAAGGGCTTGGGTGTCCAGGCTTGGGTGTCGAGGAGGTTCCAGATACACATACATTGGCCAGTCCTGTTCGCCTACTGGACCGCAGCAGACCCTCGAGACACAGATGATGTCTCCTGGCTTGTCTCCTGCAAAGATGACGTCCCCACCGTTATGGTCTGCAGTCCCAACAGTATAACCCGGAAAGAAGGTCTACTTCCTGTGCAGCCTGAGCACCAACCTCCTCAGCGGACATTCAGGACCTCCCTTGATCGTTTCAAGCGAGGGACGCAATGTGACTTTGGTATCTAACCCCTCCGCGATGGCTAATGTAGTCTCTAGGAACTCAAAATTTTCATCCGCCATTGTGTTCTGGACGTTCTTCTTCAAACACCGTTGATGTTGTTTTCTTTCCGGCTCTCTGCAGACTAATGGCGCTGTTCTTCTTTTCACGGCGTTATTCTTGGTGTGGCTCCACTCTTTCTTGGACTGGGCCTTTTTTGGGGCACAATACTGTTTTTCTAGCATCTTCTCTAGTTTTTGCTCTTCACCACCTGGTGAAGTCCCTTTTCTTCCATCTCACCTTCTTTGGGCGGCACCTTCCACAACAGGCTGGCCATTCCTTCCAGGACACTCTCTCCTTGAGGCGAAACCTATAAAGGACTGGACGATTCCTCACACCCTTTTGTGTCCTCTACGCCCACGATAGGCGGGTTCTTCTTTCTGCGTTGCGTCATCAACTGCCATCTTAGAGTCCGTTCTTGGTGCCTTCTTGAAACACACTTGATTCGTCATTTTCCATGTTTGTCAAGTCTTCCCTGCTTCTCTTTGTTCTTTTCTTTGCGAGACTCGATCCTGCCGACTTAGCCTAGTGTTAAGTAGTCTGGGGTGGCAGCCGTGGGCGAGGTACTTGTCTTCCACACCCCGGCACGTTACATGACAATGGTGGTCCTGGCTCCGTGGGCGAGGTACTTGTCTTCCACACCCTGGCACGTTACATGACAATGGTGGTCCTGGCTCCGTGGGTGAGGTACTTGTCTTCCACACCCCGTCACGTTACATGACAATGGTGGTCCTGTCTCCGTGGGCAAGATACTTGTCTTCCACACCCCGGCACGTTACATGACAATGGTGGTCCTGGCTCCGTAGGCAAGATACTTGTCTTCCACACCCCGGCACGTTACATGACAATGGTGGTCCTGGCTCCGTGGGCGAGGTACTTGTCTTCCACACCCTGGCACGTTACATGACAATGGTGGTCCTGGCTCCATGGGCGAGGTACTTGTCTTCCACACCCTGGCACGTTACATGACAATGGTGGTCCTGGCTCCGTGGGCGAGGTACTTGTCTTCCACACCCCGGGACGTTACATGACAATGGTGGTCCTGGCTCCGTGGGCGAGGTACTTGTCTTCTACACCCCGGCACGTTACATGACAATGGTGGTCCTGGCTGTGTATGTGTGCTCTTGTTATTACCTGGACAATATGCCTCTACAGACTACATGGTGCCATTATATTGGGAAGGCCAGGACCAGATGTTAAGGGACGAATTGAGGGAGGCTAAAGTCCAACTTTAAGCTTATTTTTACTCAACATGAACTTGATAAGAACTATGTACGTCAGATAATAGGCATGCATCTTCACAAAGGTTTCTCTTGCTCTAAGCAGACATGGGCACTTCTCGGTTACATTCAATAACACGTCTCCTCTCTCGCTTTTCACACTCTTGCATCTCATGACAATCCAGCAAACGATTATGGGAGACGTTGCCTTTCCGTGAGAGGGCCGCATGGAGGTCCTGTTAGGCCCCCACTATTTTTGCGGGCCTCCACACATTATGGCCACAACACAATTTAAAAGATCATGCACTCAGCATACCCCAGCGAGTCCAGCGGCAGCTAGATGAATGTGATGTCGTCATCGTTCTAAGACTCATGTCCTGTGCATGCCGCGGAGCGACGACGTCATCGAGTCGCTCCGCTCTGGACCTGCCATTGTGTAGGCCGCCGGACTGAAGTGTCCTACAGCGTACAGAACGGAGAGCGGCAGTGCAGGGAGATCGTGTTGATACAGTTAAAAGTATCATAGCCCTGGGTGGGCCCCTCTGAGCGCACCCTCTGCCCCACTCAGTAGCTACTCTACCGGATGGATTATCTGATGTCCTGTGACCTTCCCTCTTCACCACACACAACACACTATAACAGGTCAGTCTGCCAACTGTCACACCTGTCTCTGCTGAACACTCTGCTCTAACTGACTCACTATCAGGAAGTCTTCCTCTGTCTTCCTACATAGTCCCTCCCATTCTGTAATAGTCCTAACTATTAACTCTATCTATACCCAACTATGTGAATGCAAACTCTCAAACAGCAAAAATCACATTTAAACACTGCAATGCATTATATCACAACAAATATCTCTTCAAGGAGGTGTGGGCAGCCCTTCCACCCCCTTACATTCCCCATTTCTTTAATGATGACCGTCCTTGGCCATCCAAATCTATAAAACACCAAAGGAAACCATAACACAATATATAACCACGAATCTCTTCAAGGAGGTGTTGGCAGCAACTCCACCTCCTTACATTCCCCCCTCTTTAACGATGGACGTCCCAATCTGTAAAACACCAAAGGAAACCACAACACTATATATAACTATGTATCTGTGTATCTCTTCAAAGAGGTGTGGGCAGCAACTCCGCCTCCTTACATTCCCCCCTTCTTTAACAATGGATGTCCCAATCTGTAAAACACCAAAGAAAACCACAACACTATATATAGCTATGTATCTACTGTATGTATCTCTTCAAAGAGCTGTTGGCAGCAACTCCGCCTCCTTACATTTCCCCCTTCTTTAACGATGGCCGTCCTCGACCATCCAAACCTGTAAAACACCAAAGAAAACCACACCACAACAGAAATATATAAACAAATTTCTCTTCCAGGAGGTGTGGGCAGCACCTTCACATCTATCTATCTATCTATCTATCTATCTATCTATCTATCTATCTATCTATCTATCTATCTATCTATCTATCTATCTATCTATCTATCTATCTATCTATCTATCTCATATCTATCTATCTATCCCATATCTATCTATATATCTATCCATCCCATATCTATCTATCTACCTATCTATTATCTATCTATCTATCTATCTATCTCTATCTATCCCATATCTATCTATAGATATGCACGCCCTCATCATTTCCCGCCTTGACTACTGCAACATCCTTTTCTGTGGCCTCCCTGCTAACACCCTTGCACCTCTCCAGTCCATCCTTAACTCTGCTGCCCGACTAATCCATCTCTCTCCTCGCTACTCCTCCGCTTCCCCCCTCTGCAAATCTCTTCACTGGCTCCCATTCCCTCAGCGTATCCAGTTCAAATTGCTAATACTGACCTACAAAGCCATCCATAACCGGTCTCCTCCATATATCTCTGAACTAATCTCTCGATATCTTCCCTCACGTGACCTCCGGTCCTCCCAAGACCTCCTTCTCTCCTCCACACTTATTCGCTCCTCATCCAATCGCCTCCAAGACTTCACCCAAATACCCCATCCTCTGGAACTCTCTGTCCCAACACGTCCGACTATCAACCACAGTCGGATCCTTCAGACGGAACCTGAAAACTCATCTCTTCAGGAAAGCCTACAGCCTGCACTGACACAGCTACCGCCTCACCAACACCGGAGCTACCGCCTCACCAACACCGGAGCTACCGCCTCACCAACACCGGAGCTACCGCCTCACCAACACCGGAGCTACCGCCTCACCAACACCGGAGCTACCACCTCACCAACACCGGAGCTCCTGCAACCCTCAACCTACTGTCTCCTTCCCCATAATCCTGTAGAATGTAAGCCCGCAAGGGCAGGGTCCTCGCCCCTCTGTATCAGTCCGTCATTGTTAGTTTGTTTACTGTATGTGATATTTGTAACTTGTATGTAACCCCTTCTCATGTACAGCACCATGGAATCAATGGTGCTATATAAATAAATAATAATAATAATAATATATCTATCTATCCATCCCATATCTATCTATCTACCTATCTATTTATCTATCTATCTATCTATCTATCTATCTATCTATCTATCTATCTATCTAAGGCCGGCGTCACACTTGCGAGTTTTACGGACGTAAGAGCGCAGAATCTACGTCCGTAAAACTCGCAAAAAATACGGCACAATTATTCTCTATGCCCCTGCTCCTATTTGCCGTATTTTACTGATCAGTATTATACGGCTTTCTACGGCCGTACAAAATCGCAGCATGCTGCGTTTGTCACCGTACTGCGCAAGAAATACGCCAATGAAAGTCTATGGAAGCGTGAAAAATACGGATTACACACGGACAAGCAGTGTGACTTGCGAGAAATACGCAGCGCTGTTAGAGAGAAAAGCCGGTAATTCATTGCGGTGTACAGTAAAATCACACTGACAGCTTACAGTCCAATAGGTAGAATAAATGTGTACACGTAGAATAGGTATATATATATATATATATATATATATGTCAGTGAGACACATATATGTATATATATTAATATTTATTCCAGCGCTATACAGCTTGAAAGCCGGTAATTCAATTACCGGCTTTTTCTTTCTCCTTCCTAAAACCCGACATGATTTGAGACATGGTTTACATACAGTAAAGCTCCCTGGCTTTCTAGGTAATTTCCCACGATCTATGAACAGCCAGCAGAGGGCGCCTCACCGCAAATGAAGCTAAATATAGATCATTGATCTATTTTTAGCCTCATTTCCTGGGGTTTTGCAGCGAGGAGCAGCCTGCATTAGCACAGCTCCTTGCTGCAAAATGTTTTAACCCCTTCAGAAGGATTTACATCGTTGGACGTTACAGATCTGCGGAGGGTAAGTATATTGTTGGTTTATTATGTTTTTTTATTCACAGAACGAGGGTCTTCAGTGACTGGATTGGGCGTTGAATAAAATACTGCAACACCCATTGTTTTTATTTCATTAAAATAATTTTAAATAATGTGTTTGTGTTTTATTTAACCCTTCACTACAATTGGATTAATAATGGATAGGTGTCATAATTGACGCCTCTCCATTATTAATTAGGCTTAATGTCACCTTACAATAGCAAGGTGGCATTAACCCTTCATTACCCCATATCCCACCGCTACACGGGAATGGGAAGAGAGTGGCCAAGTGCCAGAATAGGCGCATCTTCCAGATGTGCCTTTTCTGGGGTGGCTGGGGGCAGATATTTTTAGCCAGGGGGGGGCCAATAACCGTGGACCCTCTCCAGGCTATTAATATCTGCCCTCAGTCACTGGCTTTACTACTCTGGCGGAGAAAATTGCGCGGGAGCCCACGCCAATTTTTTCCGCCATTTAACCCTTTATTTTAAGAGCTAGAACGGCCAAATTTTGCAGATACACACTACTGACATTAGTAGTGTGGAATCTGCAAAAAAAATGGAGAGAAGACATGGTTTACTGTATGTAAACCATGTCTCAAATCATGTCGGGTTTTAGGAAGGAGAAAGAAAAAGCCGGTAATTGAATTACCGGCTTTCAAGCTGTATAGCGCTGGAATAAATATTAATATATATACATATATGTGTCTCACTGACATATATATATATATATACCTATTCTATGTGTACACATTTATTCTACCTATTCTACTGTAAGCTGTCAGTGTGATTTTACTGTACACCGCACTGAATTACCGGCTTTTCTCTCTAATATATGTGTCTACTGACATATATATATATATATATATATATATATATATATATAGACAGTATATATATATTTTCTTTTCTTTTTGGGACACATGGATCACTTCTATAGCGGTATGTTGGTTTTGCTAGCCTGCGAGAAAACCACGCAGTACGGATGCCATACGGATTACATACGGAGGATGCCATGCGCAAAAAACGCTGACACACCCTGCCTACGGAGGAGCTACGGACCACTTTTTTCGGGACTTTTCAGCGTATTACGGCCGTAATATACGGACCGTATTGTTTTACGCTGTGTGTGACGCCGGCCTAATTCTTGTGTTTTTTTTGTCTTTTAGGTCTAAAAAATGTTGGATTTTCTGCAGGACTCTGGGAGAATCGGCTTTCAGACGCTCCTGAAACTCACAGAGGACGGTAAGGACAAATAAACAGACAATATATATATATATATATATATATATATATATATATAACTGCACAGAAGCCGCTCCATAAAATGGGAAATGGCAGAAATAACAACTCTGACGCGTTCTCTGTCTGCAGATCTGTTAGTGCCATAAAGAAATAAAAATAAAGAAATATTAAAAAAATAATTACATATTTGGTATCACCATGTCTGTGAAAGTCAGATGTATGAAAATATCATGCTGTCAGTGAAAACTACAAGTCGTCCTGCAAATTACAAGGACAGGAAAGGACATTTTATGCTAAAAAGGCGCATAAAAAAGTATCTTTCAATGTGCGCCAAGTTGACCTAACATCATGATGAATATGATTCAAAAACAGAAAAACAAGAAATATAACTTAAAAGATAAATACAAACACAATTAATGAATTGGAGCCTGGGGGTCTCTGTCTTGTGATCTTTTATTCATTTTACATTGACCCCAGGAGCATTGCTGCATCTTCTGATGAGTAGCGACGCTCTTCTGTAGGAAAGTGTTACACTAAATGTTTCGCCGGGTCCATTGTTTCGCAGATGGCCGTATTGTGTTACCAGGTAATAAATCCGCTGCTCGTATGTAAAGCACTGAATGGAGAGAAATGGAATAACTGCTAATTAAGTCTGCAGCTTCTTCGTGATTATGATCCCTGCGCTCCTTCTCTGGTACCCCCTCCGTAGTATCACCTAGTCCTTATACCTCCATTACAACTTCTTCAGGGGTTATCAGCTTCTTCAGGGGTTTTCTGTATTTTCAGCAAAAATGATGTGACCTTTATCATTTTTACACCAACTTTTTGCAAATTAAAAAAAAAAAAAATTAAATGTTTGATCAATGTGTTTCAAATTAAAAGATACTTTATTTTCCATTTACACTCTTTTGTACCTTTTAAGAGTAAAATGACGCATAATTCTTTTAATAAAGTTCCAAAAATATTGGACAGATTTTGTACTCCTTTAGAAGAAAACAAAGAACCCGAGTCATCATTTGCAAGTTTTTTTTTATATCACTTTTCTTTTTTTTTGATGCATTAATTAATTTTTATCTTTTTTATTTACTGTTTTTTTTTTTCATTATGTCTGTTTGTGAGGCACGTGAATTTCGTGCAAAATCAATAATACTGTTTTTTATTTTGTCCCTGATCCGTTTTGGGAAATCTTCATGCAAATAGTCAAACGTTCCACTAAATAAAAAGTCGCATTTAATGAATTAGCTGAAAACGTCAATAAATAAAAAAGGTGAACACATATTAAAAAATAGCCAAAAAGCTCAAACTGAAAGGAGAATGAGATGCAAAAATAGTAAACAAAAAAAAAAAAAGTGAAAAATGCAATAATTAATCGTTTTGGAAACATTTAGAAAAATCCCCAATTGGCGAAATAGCAGAAAACATCTGGATAGTGAAAACCTCGCTTATACTGTAAAGGCATAAAAATGACGAGAACTGAAAGAAACAAGTGTAAAATGGCACAAAAGTCATAATGGATTCAGCACAAAAATAAAAATGCTGAATATCAAATCCCCTGAGCTCCCGGGAGTTTATCACTCTGTGTTTCTTGCAGATGTTTGTGCCATTTGGGCTTCCGTCTCGGACTTCGTGGAGCATCAGATGTCTCTGCAGAAGGTGATGTGACTCCATAGCGCCATCGTTGTTAGTATACGGCATTGCCGCCATGTGTGCACAGGAGTCCAGGATCTCCACACGACCCCCCGATAAGTCCACATTTCTTTGGGTTGTTCTGTTCTTGCATTTAGACAACTAAGGCCTCTTTCACACTTCAGTTTTTTGGTGTCAGTCACTACGGACATAGTGACAGATTGACGGATCCGTCACAATTGTTGCGAAAACGGTTCTAACGGATCCATTTTTTTGACGGATCCGTTACTCGGGGGTTGTCTGGGAGAAGTATCTACTTTTTGGAGCATGCGCAATTGAAAAAACGGATTGGGGCGACGGATCCGCCGAAAAAACGGTTGCGGCGGATCCGTCGCCCATAGGCGCCCATTCCATGGAATGGCGGACGCGACGGATCCGTCGCGATCCGCCATTTCGGCGTTGACAAAAAACGTTCCAATGTCCGTCTATTTTCAGAAAACGTCCGCCAAATTTCGACGGATCCGTCGCATGGCGGATGGAACGGACGACCATCCGTCACAATCCGTCACTAATGCAAGTCTATGGGAAAATAACGGATCCGTCAAAAAAAAATGACGGATCCGTTATTTGAGGAAAATGGCGGTTTTAGACTGACGCCAAATAACTGAAGTGTGAAAGAGGCCTAAGGAAGCGTGTGGGGGCCTTAAAGCTCTGGTAATAGATGTGATGTTAGCAGGACACAGTGTGCCCCATATCTGTGCCCGGTTCTTATACCTATCTGTCTGTTTAGGGGGTCCAGATTCCAGGACTGGGGACATTTACTCTCTCCAGACAGAAGCTGGATGTCGGCAACAACAAGTTCATCATCGTACAACGGCCGGTGTTCCTGCTGTCAGAAAAACTCATCCAACTCCATGGATTAAAGTTCAACAAGGTATTCACATCGGGTGAGTATCATCCATCCAGGAATTACCGTACCGTTACATACACTACATTACTGATCCATATACTTCAGGATCAGTAATGTAATGTATGTACACAGTGACTGCATCAGCAGAATAGTGAGTGCAGCTCTGGGGTATAATACAAGATGTAACTCAGGATCAGTAATGTAATGTATGTACACAGTGACTGCACCAGCAGAATAGTGAGTGCAGCTCTGGGGTATAATACAGGATGTAACTCAGGATCAGTAATGTAATGTATGTACACAGTGACTGCACCAGCAGAATAGTGAGTGCAGCTCTGGGGTATAATACAAGATGTAACTCAGGATCAGTAATGTAATGTATGTACACAGTGACTGCACCAGCAGAATAGTGAGTGCAGCTCTGGAGTATAATACAGGATGTAACTCAGGATCAGTAATGTATGTACACAGTGACTGCACCAGCAGAATAGTGAGTGCAGCTCTGGAGTATAATACAGGATGTAACTCAGGATCAGTAATGTAATGTATGTACACAGTGACTGCACCAGCAGAATAGTGAGTGCAGCTCTGGAGTATAATACAGGATGTAACTCAGGATCAGTAATGTAATGTATGTACACAGTGACTGCATCAGCAGAATAGTGAGTGCAGCTCTGGGGAATAATACAGGATGTAACTCAGGATCAGTAATGTAATGTATGTACACAGTGACTGCACCAGCAGAATAGTGAGTGCAGCTCTGGAGTATAATACAGGATGTAACTCAGGATCAGTAATGTAATGTATGTACACAGTGACTGCATCAGCAGAATAGTGAGTGCAGCTCTGGAGTATAATACAGGATGTAACTCAGGATCAGTAATGTAATGTATGTACACAGTGATTGCACCAGCAGAATAGTGAGTGCAGCTCTGGAGTATAATACAGGATGTAACTCAGGATCAGTAATGTAATGTATGTACACAGTGACTGCATCAGCAGAATAGTGAGTGCAGCTCTGGGGAATAATACAGGATGTAACTCAGGATCAGTAATGTAATGTATGTACACAGTGACTGCACCAGCAGAATAGTGAGCGCAGCTCTGGAGTATAATGCAGGATGTAACTCAGGATCAGTAATGTAATGTATGTACACAGTGATTGCACCAGCAGAATAGTGAGCGCAGCTCTGGAGTATAATACAGGATGTAACTCAGGATCAGTAATGTAATATATGTACACAGTGACTGCATCAGCAGAATAGTGAGTGCAGCTCTGGAGTATAATACAGGAGGTAACTCAGGATCAGTAATGTAATGTATGTACACAGTGACTGCACCAGCAGAATAGTGAGTGCAGCTTTGGGGTATAATACAGGATGTAACTCAGGATCAGTAATGTAATGTATGTACACAGTGACTGCATCAGCAGAATAGTGAGTGCAGCTCTGGGGTATAATACAGGTTGTAACTCAGGATCAGTAATGTAATGTATGTACACAGTGACTGCACCAGCAGAATAGTGAGTGCAGCTCTGGAGTATAATACAGGATGTAACTCAGGATCAGTAATGTAATGTATGTACACAGTGACTGCACCAGCAGAATAGTGAGTGCAGCTCTGGAGTATAATACAGGATGTAACTCAGGATCAGTAATGTAATGTATGTACACAGTGACTGCACCAGCAGAATAGTGAGTGCAGCTCTGGGGTATAATACAGGATGTAACTCAGGATCAGTAATGTAATGTATGTACACAGTGACTGCACCAGCAGAATAGTGAGTGCAGCTCTGGAGTATAATACAGGATGTAACTCAGGATCAGTAATGTAATGTATGTACACAGTGACTGCATCAGCAGAATAGTGAGTGCAGCTCTGGGGCATAATACAGGATGTAACTCAGGATCAGTAATGTAATGTATGTACACAGTGACTGCACCAGCAGAATAGTGAGTGCAGCTCTGGAGTATAATACAGGATGTAACTCAGGATCAGTAATGTAATGTATGTACACAGTGACTGCACCAGCAGAATAGTGAGTGCAGCTCTGGAGTATAATACAGGATGTAACTCAGGATCAGTAATGTAATGTATGTACACAGTGACTGCATCAGCAGAATAGTGAGTGCAGCTCTGGAGTATAATACAGGATGTAACTCAGGATCAGTAATGTAATGTATGTACACAGTGATTGCACCAGCAGAATAGTGAGTGCAGCTCTGGAGTATAATACAGGATGTAACTCAGGATCAGTAATGTAATGTATGTACACAGTGACTGCATCAGCAGAATAGTGAGTGCAGCTCTGGGGAATAATACAGGATGTAACTCAGGATCAGTAATGTAATGTATGTACACAGTGACTGCACCAGCAGAATAGTGAGCGCAGCTCTGGAGTATAATGCAGGATGTAACTCAGGATCAGTAATGTAATGTATGTACACAGTGATTGCACCAGCAGAATAGTGAGCGCAGCTCTGGAGTATAATACAGGATGTAACTCAGGATCAGTAATGTAATATAT
The DNA here is from genome assembly GCF_032444005.1 of Ranitomeya imitator. NCBI lineage: Eukaryota > Metazoa > Chordata > Amphibia > Anura > Dendrobatidae > Ranitomeya > Ranitomeya imitator. Next base: position 811,733,142 of record NC_091284.1, on the reverse strand, counting down.
GTACACAGTGACTGCATCAGCAGAATAGTGAGTGCAGCTCTGGAGTATAATACAGGAGGTAACTCAGGATCAGTAATGTAATGTATGTACACAGTGACTGCACCAGCAGAATAGTGAGTGCAGCTTTGGGGTATAATACAGGATGTAACTCAGGATCAGTAATGTAATGTATGTACACAGTGACTGCATCAGCAGAATAGTGAGTGCAGCTCTGGGGTATAATACAGGTTGTAACTCAGGATCAGTAATGTAATGTATGTACACAGTGACTGCACCAGCAGAATAGTGAGTGCAGCTCTGGAGTATAATACAGGATGTAACTCAGGATCAGTAATGTAATGTATGTACACAGTGACTGCACCAGCAGAATAGTGAGTGCAGCTCTGGAGTATAATACAGGATGTAACTCAGGATCAGTAATGTAATGTATGTACACAGTGACTGCACCAGCAGAATAGTGAGTGCAGCTCTGGGGTATAATACAGGATGTAACTCAGGATCAGTAATGTAATGTATGTACACAGTGACTGCACCAGCAGAATAGTGAGTGCAGCTCTGGAGTATAATACAGGATGTAACTCAGGATCAGTAATGTAATGTATGTACACAGTGACTGCATCAGCAGAATAGTGAGTGCAGCTCTGGGGCATAATACAGGATGTAACTCAGGATCAGTAATGTAATGTATGTACACAGTGACTGCACCAGCAGAATAGTGAGTGCAGCTCTGGAGTATAATACAGGATGTAACTCAGGATCAGTAATGTAATGTATGTACACAGTGACTGCACCAGCAGAATAGTGAGTGCAGCTCTGGAGTATAATACAGGATGTAACTCAGGATCAGTAATGTAATATATGTACACAGTGACTGCACCAGCAGAATAGCGAGTGCAGCTCTGGGGTATAATACAGGATGTAACTCAGGATCAGTAATGTAATGTATGTACACAGTGACTGCACCAGCAGAATAGTGAGTGCAGCTCTGGAGTATAATACAGGATGTAACTCAGGATCAGTAATGTAATGTATGTACACAGTGACTGCACCAGCAGAATAGTGAGTGCAGCTCTGGAGTATAATACAGGATGTAACTCAGGATCAGTAATGTAATATATGTACACAGTGACTGCACCAGCAGAATAGCGAGTGCAGCTCTGGGGTATAATACAGGATGTAACTCAGGATCAGTAATGTAATATATGTACACAGTGACTGCACCAGCAGAATAGTGAGTGCAGCTCTGGAGTATAATATAGGATGTAACTCAGGATCAGTAATGTAATATATGTACACAGTGACTGCACCAGCAGAATAGTGAGTGCAGCTCTGGAGTATAATATAGGATGTAACTCAGGATCAGTAATGTAATGTATGTACACAGTGACTGCACCAGCAGAATAGTGAGTGCAGCTCTGGAGTATAATATAGGCTGTAACTCAGGATCAGTAATGTAATGTACCATATGTACACAGTGACTGCACCAGCAGAATAGTGAGTGCAGCTCTGGAGTATAATACAGGATGTAACTCGGGATCAGTAATGTAATGTATATACACAGTGACTGTACCAGCAGAATAGTGAGTGCAGCTCTGGAGTATAATACAGGATGTAACTCAGGATCAGTAATGTAATGTATGTACACAGTGATTGTACCAGCAGAATAGTGAGTGCAGCTCTGGAGTATAATACAGAATGTAACTCGGGATCAGTAATGTAATGTATGTACACAGTGACTGCGCGAGCAGAATAGTGAGTGCAGCTCTGGAGTATAATACAGGATGTAACTCAGGATCAGTAATGTAATGTATGTACACAGTGATTGTACCAGCAGAATAGTGAGTGCAGCTCTGGAGTATAATACAGGATGTAACTCAGGATCAGTAATGTAATGTATGTACACAGTGACTGCGCGAGCAGAATAGTGAGTGCAGCTCTGGAGTATAATACAGGATGTAACTCAGGATCAGTAATGTAATGTATGTACACAGTGATTGCACCAGCAGAATAGTGAGTGCAGCTCTGGAGTATAATACAGGATGTAACTCAGGAATAGCTATGCGTCCTGGTTTGTGTTCAGCTGGAGATCAGTAGAGCACAGTATGGGATTCATTATTGACTGGCGGGATGTTATTAGACCCCGGCCTCTGATGATTTATGTCCTGACATATGGCTCTGTAACTTTTAGACATGTTGGCCCCCAGCGGATGAGGTTAGCAATTACCTGTTTGATCTTCCACTAGTTCATACTTAACGGGATGTATGCAGCTTGGACACTGATAGCGTAGATATGTGCAGTCCTGGATGTGGTGGTCTGTCACTAGGGTCGGGGGACACGTGTCTGTCCTGTTATATATATAAGCCATATATGAAACTTAGTAAACTGTATCCCCTTCCTCTGATTCCAGGTGACATCCCGATCGTGCCTCTGAATTTCATCGCCCTGTCATTCTCCTGTCCCTACAACAGAGACACCATTGAGGCGTGCGTCAGGGAGACCCTCGGCGCCTTCTCGAGGTCGGTCGCTACTAAACAACACGTAGAATTCGCCTTTAAAGGCATCGGAGCTCTGCTGATCCGGGACCTGAAGGTCAAGATGAAGTTTTATAAGGAGTTTGTGAATAGTATGGACGGAACCGGAACCTTAGTGAGATCCCTCTGTAACGTAAGTCAGCGGACGGATTGTCCCACCATAGCACCATACACCATGCTGGATTGCTAGGGGCTCACGACAATCATGGGAATGGGGGTCCCTTGTACTCCATGTAAATGGAGCTGCAGTGCTCATGTCTGACCACCAATACAATACACAAAAAACGCAGCGATGGCCACTATCTGGCCACTCATCTTACATCGGACCCCCATTCATCTGCTATGATCCCCTTTAAGGCTAGTGCTCGGTCGGTGCAACCACCATGTACTCAGTTTAGGTGATAAGTTTCTTTCAGTCCTCCTTAAAAGAAAACAAAACTTGAAAATTAAGTATAAAAATAATAAAGCAGAGGGGAGAGGTTCCTGCTGCAGGCTGTCTTCCAAGATCCACACACAGGACAGTGAGGAGGAGGATGGGGGGGAATATGCCTGATTCCCGAGACACACAAAGGAGACTTCTTATTTGTTAGTTTTAATTTTAATATGAGACAGAACTGGATAAAAAGATAGAGAGGATTAACCCCTTCATGACATGCGCCGTACATTTACGGCGAATGTCGTTTCTCTCCCATTAATGCGGGCTTCGGCGCTGAACCCGCATCTTTCCCAGCACGTGTCAGCTGTTTTGTACAGCTTACATGTGCCCCTAACAACCGCAGGTGGAATCGCTATCCTCCCGCGGCTGTTAACATGTTAAATGCACATGTTTAATGTGATCACGCCGGAAGCGCGTCGCTAATCCCTCCCATCGGTGCCTGTGTCACATGATCGCGGGTCGCCTATGGGTTGGCATGACAATGCTGGGTCTGCAGCAGACCTCTATGGTTGTCACTGCCGGATTGTTATGAGTGCCGCCCGGTTGTCGGCGTTCTGCTACATACAGGCGATCTGATCATCACCTGTATGTAGCAGAGGTGATCAAAGTACTGCAGCTTCTAGTCTCCTATAGAGTGAAAAGTAAAAAAAAAATGTTTTTAAAAATATTTCAAAAATTAAAAAAATAAATAAAACTTCAAATCGCCCCTCTTTCACCCCATTCAAAATAAAACAGTTAATAAAAAATACACATATTTGGTATTGCCGTGTTCAGAATCACCTGATCTATCAAGATATAAAAAGAATTAATCTTATCGGTAAACGGCATAAAAAAAAAGTAAAACCACCAGAATTTCGTTTTTTTGTTCGTTGCAACATTGCATTAAAATGCAATAACGGGCGATCAAAAGATCGTATCCACACCAAAACAGTATCTTTAAAAATGTCAGCTCGACACGCAAAAAATAAGCCCTCACCCGACCTGAGATCACGAAAAATGGAGACGCTACGGGTATCGTAAAATGACGCAATTTCTTTTTTTTTTAAAAACAAATTTTGGATTTTTTTTTTCGCCACTTAAATAAAAAGGAACCTAGACACGTTTGGTGTCTATGAACTCGCAATGACCTGGAGAATCATAACGGCAGGGCAGTTTTAGCAGATGGTGAATATGGAAAAAAAACAAACAAAAAAACAGTTGTGGAATTGCACTTTTTTTTGCATTTTCATCGCACTTGGAATTTTTTTTACCGTTTTTCAGTACACGATATGGTAAAACCAATGGTGTCGCTCAAAAGTACAACTCGTCCTGCAAAAAACAAGCCCTCACATGGTCATATTGAGGGAAAAATAAAAAAATGTATGGCTCTGGGAAGCAGGGGAGCAAAAAGCGAACGCAAAAACGAAAATGGGCTGCGGCGTGAAGGGGTTAAAGGGGTCTTCACGGATCATGGCTGCCGCCCCCGACTACTGATTCAGTGTCGAAAAGTTGCAATGTGAGAAATAACCAATAGACATGTGTGATGAGATTTCTGAAAGAAAGAAAACTTATTTTACTGGTCGGCTAAACTGCAGTACCTGACACCTCTTATGCACAAGAGTGGCGCTATTGTTTGGGAAAAAAAAATTGTTCTAATTTTGGGCAGCCCCCAAACCTGAAAAACTTTTCAGATATCCGTCAGGTATTGTATTAGCTTCTTTGTATGAGAATCCATAAATGTTGTAATATTCTTCTTTATCAGAGGCCGGGGACAGCGGATTCTGTCATGTCCTCCATAGAAGACCCCCTGCTGCGCCCTCGATCATGCAGCGCCCTTCTGTTCCCTAGGTAAGCCATGAAGGCAGGAGGAGAGACCCTCCATGATCTGCGCTCCCATGTCTTGGTCTTGGGGCTTCTTCATGATCTTCTTAATTATCTTCATCCCTCAAGTTTCTGGTCACTCTCCTGTTTTTATTTAATCTCTTCCAAAAGTTGATTTCTCCAATGGATCCTGTTGTGACACATCGGTGCGGCCATCATGGATCAAACATCCAACTTCTCAAACGTTTTCAAAACCCTTCAGTTTTTCTCTAACGAGCTGAGTCCACAATTAAACTATTAAGTTTCTTAAGGGGTGATTTTTTGTTTTCCGCCTTGTTCATTCTTCCCCTTTCCTCAAGAACCATAACTCTTTTGTTTTTCCATCCACATAATTGTAGTTTCTCCTTCGCCTCATTGGGGGACACAGACCGTGGGTGTATGCTGCTGCCACTAGGAGGCGACACTAAGTGATACAAAGAAAGTTCTCTCCACCCCTGCAGTATACACCCTCCTGCTGGCTCCCAGCTCCTCCCCTGCAGTATACACCCTCCTGCTGGCTCCCAGCTCCTCCCCTGCAGTATACACCCTCCTGCTGGCTCTCAGCTCCTCCCCTGCAGTATACACCCTCCTGCTGGCTCTCAGCTCCTCCCCTGCAGTATACACCCTCCTGCTGGCTCCCAGCTCCTCCCCTGCAGTATACACCCTCCTGCTGGCTCTCAGCTCCTCCCCTGCGGTATACACCCTCCTGCTGGCTCTCGGCTCCTCCCCTGCGGTATACACCCTCCTGCTGGCTCTCGGCTCCTCCCCTGCAGTATACACCCTCCTGCTGGCTCTCAGCTCCTCCCCTGCAGTATACACCCTCCTGCTGGCTCTCGGCTCCTCCCCTGCAGTATACACCTCCTGCTGGCTCTCGGCTCCTCCCCTGCAGTATACACCCTCCTGCTGGCTCTCAGCTCCTCCCCTGCAGTATACACCCTCCTGCTGGCTCTCAGCTCCTCCCCTGCAGTATACACCCTCCTGCTGGCTCTCAGCTCCTCCCCTGCAGTATACACCCTCCTGCTGGCTCTCAGCTCCTCCCCTGCAGTATACACCCTCCTGCTCGCTCTCAGCTCCTCCCCTGCAGTATACACCCTCCTGCTGGCTCCCAGCTCCTCCCCTGTAGTATACACCCTCCTGCTGGCTCTCAGCTCCTCCCCTGCAGTATACAGCCTCCTGCTGGCTCTCAGCTCCTCCCCTGCAGTATACACCCTCCTGCTGGCTCTCAGCTCCTCCCCTGCAGTATACACCCTCCTGCTGGCTCTCAGCTCCTCCCCTGCAGTATAAACCCTCCTGCTGGCTCTCAGCTCCTCCCCTGCAGTATACACCCTCCTGCTGGCTCTCAGCTCCTCCTTTGCAGTATACACCCTCCTGCTGGCTCTCAGCTCCTCCCCTGCAGTATACACCCTCCTGCTGGCTCTCAGCTCCTCCCCTGCAGTATAAACCCTCCTGCTGGCTCTCAGCTCCTCCCCTGCAGTATACACCCTCCTGCTGGCTCTCAGCTCCTCCTCTGCAGTATACACCCTCCTGCTGGCTCTCAGCTCTTCCCCTGTAGTATACACCTCCTGCTGGCTCTCAGCTCCTCCCCTGCAGTATACACCCTCCTGCTGGCTTTCAGCTCCTCCCCTGCAGTATAAACCCTCCTGCTGGCTCTCGGCTCCTCCCCTGCAGTATACAGCCTCCTGCTGGCTCCCAGCTCCTCCCCTGCAGTATACACCCTCCTTCTGGCTCTCAGCTCCTCCCCTGCAGTATACACCCTCCTGCTGGCTCTCAGCTCCTCCCCTGCAGTATACAGCCTCCTGCTGGCTCTCGGCTCCTCCCCTGCAGTATACAGCCTCCTGCTGGCTCCCGGCTCCTCCCCTGCAGTATACACCCTCCTGCTGGCTCCCGGCTCCTCCCCTGCAGTATAAACCCTCCTGCTGGCTCTCAGCTCCTCCCCTGCAGTATACACCCTCCTGCTGGCTCTCAGCTCCTCCCCTGCAGTATACACCCTCCTGCTGGCTCTCAGCTCCTCCCCTGCAGTATACACCCTCCTGCTGGCTCCCAGCTCCTCCCCTGCAGTATACACCCTCCTGCTGGCTCTCAGCTCCTCCCCTGCAGTATACACCCTCCTGCTGGCTCTCAGCTCCTCCCCTGCAGTATACACCCTCCTGCTGGCTCTCAGCTCCTCCCCTGCAGTATACACCCTCCTGCTGGCTCTCAGCTCCTCCCCTGCAGTATACACCCTCCTGCTGGCTCCCAGCTCCTCCCCTGCAGTATACAGCCTCCTGCTGGCTCTCAGCTCCTCCCCTGCAGTATACACCCTCCTGCTGGCTCTCGGCTCCTCCCCTGCAGTATACACCCTCCTGCTGGCTCTCGGCTCCTCCCCTGCAGTATACACCCTCCTGCTGGCTCTCAGCTCCTCCCCTGCAGTATACAGCCTCCTGCTGGCTCTCAGCTCCTCCCCTGCAGTATACACCCTCCTGCTGGCTCCCAGCTCCTCCCCTGCAGTATACAGCCTCCTGCTGGCTCTCAGCTCCTCCCCTGCAGTATACACCCTCCTGCTGGCTCTCAGCTCCTCCCCTGCAGTATACACCCTCCTGCTGGCTCTCAGCTCCTCCCCTGCAGTATACACCCTCCTGCTGGCTCTCAGCTCCTCCCCTGCAGTATACACCCTCCTGCTGGCTCTCAGCTCCTCCCCTGCAGTATACACCCTCCTGCTGGCTCTCAGCTCCTCCCCTGCAGTATACAGCCTCCTGCTGGCTCCCAGCTCCTCCCCTGCAGTATACACCCTCCTGCTGGCTCTCGGCTCCTCCCCTGCAGTATACACCCTCCTGCTGGCTCTCGGCTCCTCCCCTGCAGTATACACCCTCCTGCTGGCTCTCAGCTCCTCCCCTGCAGTATACACCCTCCTGCTGGCTCTCAGCTCCTCCCCTGCAGTATACACCCTCCTGCTGGCTCTCGGCTCCTCCCCTGCAGTATACACCCTCCTGCTGGCTCTCAGCTCCTCCCCTGCAGTATACACCCTCCTGCTGGCTCTCAGCTCCTCCCCTGCAGTATACACCCTCCTGCTGGCTCTCAGCTCCTCCCCTGCAGTATACACCCTCCTGCTGGCTCTCGGCTCCTCCCCTGCAGTATACAGCCTCCTGCTGGCTCTCGGCTCCTCCCCTGCAGTATACACCCTCCTGCTGGCTCTCAGCTCCTCCCCTGCAGTATACACCTCCTGCTGGCTCTCGGCTCCTCCCCTGCAGTATACGCCCTCCTGCTGGCTCTCAGCTCCTCCCCTGCAGTATACCCCCTCCTGCTGGCTCTCAGCTCCTCCCCTGCAGTATACACCCTCCTGCTGGCTCTCAGCTCTTCCCCTGCAGTATACACCCTCCTGCTGGCTCTCAGCTCCTCCCCTGCAGTATACCCCCTCCTGCTGGCTCTCAGCTCCTCCCCTGCAGTATACGCCCTCCTGCTGGCTCTCAGCTCCTCCCCTGCAGTATACCCCCTCCTGCTGGCTCTCAGCTCTTCCCCTGCAGTATACACCCTCCTGCTGGCTCTCAGCTCTTCCCCTGCAGTATACACCCTCCTGCTGGCTCTCAGCTCCTCCCCTGCAGTATACACCCTCCTGCTGGCTCTCAGCTCCTCCCCTGCAGTATACACCTCCTGCTGGCTCTCAGCTCCTCCCCTGCAGTATACACCTCCTGCTGGCTCTCAGCTCCTCCCCTGCAGTATACACCTCCTGCTGGCTCTCGGCTCCTCCCCTGCAGTATACGCCCTCCTGCTGGCTCTCAGCTCCTCCCCTGCAGTATACACCCTCCTGCTGGCTCTCAGCTCCTCCCCTGCAGTATACACCCTCCTGCTGGCTCTCAGCTCCTCCCCTGCAGTATACAGCCTCCTGCTGGCTCTCAGCTCCTCCCCTGCAGTATACAGCCTCCTGCTGGCTCCCAGCTCCTCCCCTGCAGTATACACCCTCCTGCTGGCTCTCAGCTCCTCCCCTGCAGTATACACCCTCCTGCTGGCTCTCAGCTCCTCCCCTGCAGTATACAGCCTCCTGCTGGCTCTCAGCTCCTCCCCTGCAGTATACAGCCTCCTGCTGGCTCTCAGCTCCTCCCCTGCAGTATACACCCTCCTGCTGGCTCTCAGCTCCTCCCCTGCAGTATACACCCTCCTGCTGGCTCTCAGCTCCTCCCCTGCAGTATACAGCCTCCTGCTGGCTCTCAGCTCCTCCCCTGCAGTATACAGCCTCCTGCTGGCTCCCAGCTAACCAGTTCTTCTTAGTGTCCGCAGGAGGCACACGGACGGGTCTGCTATTCAGACCCAAAACTCTTTATTATTTTACTTTTCAATTTTTACTCTTTATCTTTTTGATTTTTAATCTTTCCACACACGAATGGGGCGACGGATCCTTTCAAGGTTCCGATCTCTCCGAACCATCAACAGGCGAGCACGCCGAGTGTCGCCTCTCCGTATCCTCTCCTGCGACGTGGGATGCTACACCTGGGCTGATTCTTAGGGGCGACAGGTCCCTTCAAGGGCACCGATCTCCCCGCACCCTGAACGGATGGGCACATGGAGTGTTGCCTCCACGTACCCTCTTCCCCAGCCAGGCTAATGCTGAACAACTGGCCCTGTCCACCTGGGGGACTGAACTCCGTGGATGTACAGAGGCCCCTCTCCATGGCGTCCCAGCAGCCCCCACTATCCCACCACTATGAAAGCGGATGGCACAAGGAGGCAGACGGTCCCTCTCCAACAAAGGGATGGTGGATGGAGGTTTATCGCTCTATCCTGCACCGTCGACGCTGCAATACCTGACCTGCAGTCATCCGCGGCGGCTCCATGCCGGGACGCGCACCGATGGTGAGCCTCAGCCATGGCTTCTCTGTGGCCCACCTCCCTGAGGTAACGCTCCGGCCAGCTGCAATACCTGACTTGCAGCAGAACAGTAGGGTGAGCGCGATTTCCTCGGCGCTGAAACCCAGTCATCCGCGGCGGCTCCATGCCGGGACACGCACCGATGGTGAGTGGATCCAGTCAACGATGGGCCCCTGTAGTGGGATATTCACATGATGACAGGCAGCCTCAGGCTTCCCTGTGACCCCCCCTCCCTGAGGTAACGCTGCGGCCGGCTGCAAAAATGTAGCCCCTGGCTTCGGCCGATGTGTAGGCCGCATCCCGGAAGCCGCGCCCGCACTATGGTGCGCTAAGGCGGCTCCAACCACTTGTCTGGTGCTTCTCGCCTGGCACTGGTGCGCTTGCTTTTCTCGGCCACTCCAACGCCAGTCACTTCTACCCACTGGCTGCAGAAATTTAGGCCCCGGCTTGGGCCTACTAATAATAATAATCTTTATTTTTATATAGCGCTAACATATTTCGCAGCGCTTTACAGTTTGCACACATTATCATCACTGTCCCCGTTGGGGCTCACAATCTAAATTCCCTATCAGTATGTCTTTGGAATGTGGGAGGAAACCGGAGTACCCGGAAGAAACCCACGCATACACGGAGAGAACATACAAACTCTTTGCAGATGTTGTCCTTAGTGGGGCTTGAACCCAGGACTCCAGCGCTGCAAGGCTGCTGTGCTATCCACAGCGCCACCGTGCTGCCCATTCATGGAAGTCACGAGGCTCCGCCCATATCGCGTATGTGGCTCCGCCCCCAAATTGGCGCCTCTCGCTCTCTGCGAGACTTTACACCTCTGCAACTCCCGGTGGCCATCTTGGTCCACCCGGCTGGCACACGCAGGGGCAATAGTTTTGCATTAAAGGGGCACAACGACTCTGCAGCATCAGATACCCGGGTAAGGAAGTACTGCTCTCTCCCCCTGCATTTTTCACCCGTACTTAAAGGCACATGACCAGTATTCCCTGGTCTTAAAAGCACATGACCACCTCTGGTCTTTAAGGCACATGACCAGTATTCCCTGGTCTTTAAGGCACATGACCAGTATTCCCTGTTCCAATTGTCACGGATCCCTTCTCCGTGGTGTCACTTATTCGTCACGTGCCTGCTCTCACACGTCACTTGGGGTTGTGCCTGCAAGGGTTAATCTATCTCCCCACTCTCAGTCCAGCATTCAACCTCTGTCCTATGCTGTAATGGGTGCATAAATCACACACCGACCCAAGCGTCACATCCGCTCATACACGGGTGATGAGTCCCGGAAAATAATAATACTAATAAAAATATGTCTATCACTCATAAGGCTCACACACCTTAGGCTATGGATTCTTTTAGAACATTCAAGGTTCAACTTGTTAAAGTTTTATACTTTAATAACAAAAGGTTCAATGCTTACAATAAGAAAAAGGTATAAAAATATTATAATAAAAAGACATACAATTTATGCAAACGATATCAAAATAAACAGGAGAACTTACAGAAATTATCTAACTGGTAGTCTGCTTTCTGCTCCCTGAGGGTAGGAAGAATGCAGATTGGATCACACCAGCTTCCCAGGCTGCCCCCATCATGTGAACACAATTCTCTGTCTGCAGCCTAAATTTATAACTTTGGTCTGGAGGTCAGGTTTCTAGACCGGCCCCTCAGGTCAATATCATAACTGCTGCCTGTTTGACTGGTCTTAAAGGCACATGACCAGTATTCCATGGTCTTAAAGGCACATGACCAGTATTCCATGGTCTTAAAGGCACATGACAAGTTTTTCCTGGCCTTAAAGGCACATGAGCAGTATTCCCTGCTCTTAAGGGCACATAACCAGTATTCCCTGGTCTTAAAGGCACATGACCAGTATTCCCTGGTCTTAAAGGCACTTGACCAGCATTCCCTGGTCTTAAGGGCACATGACCAGTATTCCCTGTTCTTAAAGGCTCAAGACCAACATTCCCTAGTCTTAAAGTCACATGACCAGTATTTCCTCGTCTTAAAGGCACATGACCAGGAGCCTCCGCCGCAGATCCCAGCTTATCCCAGAGACCGCAAACCATGGCTTCTCGGACCAAGAGATTGAATCCCTCCGTGAACCCTCTGTGGCTCAGAGTGCTCTCAGGACCGATATAGATGGTCCCTCTCCTACATGGGAGCCGTCAGCTAGCAGGGGCCACAAGTATTCTAGAAACGTACAGGCGTCTAGAAATGTACAGGCGTCTAGAAAACGGAAGCTTCATTTCCTGATCTCCCTCACCAATGATTTGCTGAGAACAAGACTCTGAATATGGATCGGATATTGCCTTGGATCTGGTCTCGCCAGAGCTTCAGAAAAGGATGGGATTCACCTATTTATATCATCAACCAATCTCTGTAGATTGACAAGGACTCCGGTTCTACTCTAGATCACGCAGTGTCCCTCATAAGGAGACTAAACTGCCTCGTGGAGCATTTGCCATTCACTCGGACAGGGAGTGTCCAGATAAGCGATTCATTGGATAGAAGCCTCTTTAAGCGCGGTATCCTTTTTCAGCCAATATGCAAACACGTGGGGTGTCCCCTCCACGTATACCCCCCTAGAACGTGGGATGCCATACCTGGTCTGATTTTTAGGGGCGACGGCCGGGTCCTTTAAAGGGCACCGATCTCCCCACACCATCAACAGATGAGCACATGGAGTGTCGCCTCCATGTATCCTCTTCTGCAGCCAGGCCTAACGCCGGACAACCAGCCCTGTCCACCCGGGGACCTGAACTCTGTGGATGCACAGAGGCATCCTTTTGGCATCTGAGCAGCCCCCTCTGCATCACCACTATCTAGCGGATGATGCAAGAAGGCGGACGATCCCTCTCCACTTCCCTGTTAAAAGGATGGTAGATTGAGGGTTCATCATTTTAACTCTGCACGGTCAAAAGAGAGCGGTGATAGCAAGAGAAGGCTGTTTCCTGACCTGGATGCAGCCGAGCACTCTGCCACGTGGCAGATTAACCGGGTAGAATCTCCTGTGGTATACCTTCCAGTATCCCTGCCCGATGGGTCATCAATTAAAAATACCACGGACTGTCAGATAGCAAATCTGGTTCGTTCCGTCTTGCGGCCTCGAGTTCAATGCTCTACCCTCTCTTAGCGGCCTCATGGGTTGCTAAAGCAATGGTCTCCTGGTCGGAGACCTTAACTACTTTGATTCACAACAGTAACCTTTTCCCGTAGACAGTACAGCTGGCCAATCAAATCTCTTGAGCGGGAGACAATGTGGTTCACGCCTCTTGGATGCGGCTAGTTGCACGGTGCTGTTAGCAGCAAATGCCATTACACTCAGAAGGACATTATAGCTCAGAGAATGGAAGCGTACTCTGCATTCAAAAGGCCTCTGACATCACTCCCTTAACAGAGTGGTTGGTTATTCGGTGAAAAGTTGGGAGCGTTTCCCACGCAGGAACAAAGGATCGCATGTTTCCTATAGACCCAGCCAGCAGTGGAAGCATTGTCCAGGACAGTGTAAGGGATCTTGGTTCCAAAAAAGGGGGACTGAAAAGTGTTCTGTCTTCATACACGTTGATACGGTGTGTGATCCAACATACAGCATAAACCACTTCTGTCTTCCAAATAAGCAGACTGTTCTCTGTAGTCTAACTTGTTTATTGGTAACAGGTATTGAAATGCGGTAAAACTAAAGGAATACAAATTACATATATAAGTATTGGGCTATATTGGTAACAAGTATTGAAATGCGGTAAAACTAAAGGAATACAAATCTACTATATAAAGCTGAATGTGTGTGTGATTGTGAGGCGAAATTTTAACCCCGCGCGTTCCAATTCACCAAACAATTTTGCCCCTATCTACATAATGGGGAAAAAAGTGAAAGGAAAAGTGTTGGAAGCGTCGCAGCTACAGAAACAAAATTTTGCACAGTCACACGTCTGGACCCTGAGAGCGTCATAGGCTACGTTGTGAGGTGAAATTTTAACCCCGCGCTTTCCAATTCACCAAACAATTTTGCCCCTATCTACATAATGGGGAAAAAAGTGAAAGGAAAAGTGTTGGAGGCGTCGCAGCTACAGAAACAAAATTTTGCACAGTCACACGTCTGGACCCCGAGAGCGTCATAGGCTACGTTGTGAGGTGAAATTTTAACCCCGCGCTTTCCAATTCACCAAACAATTTTGCCCCTATCTACATAATGGGGAAAAAGTGAAATGAAAAGTGTTGGAGGCGTCGCAGCTACAGAAACAAAATTTTGCACAGTCACACGTCTGGACCCTGAGAGCGTCATAGGCTATGTTGTGAGGTGAAATTTTAACCCCGCGCTTTCCAATTCACCAAACTATTTTTCCCCTATCTACATAATGGGGAAAAGTGAAAGGAAAAGTGTAGGAGGCAAATTGACAGCTGCCAGATGTGAACAAGGGGGACTTAAAGAGTGAGAGCGATGGCGCCAAAGAGTATATACCGATCAGTTGCTAAGGTGGGGCCCCGACATGGGATACTCACCACACACGGGGATATGAACACACACACAAAATGCGCCACACACTACCACGTGCTTGAACACATATACCACCCTCAGCACACATTTCACCACACATACACCAACCTCGCCACATAAAAGTCGAAACACAAAAGTCGCCACTCAAAACTCACCACGCGCAAAACTCACCACATGCAAAAAATAGGCTCACGCAAAACTCGCCACAAGTGCAAAACTCACCTCATGGAAAACTCGCCACACGCAAAACTTGCACATGCGGAAAAATTGCCACATGCACAAAATTTGCAACACATGCAAAAGTTGCCTCACACAAAACTTGCACATACTCAAAAGGCACCAGACATAAAACTCACCACGCGCAAAACTCGCCATGCGCAAAACTTGCTGCACACAATTTGCTACACTAACCTGTCACATGCAACTCGACACACAAAAAGTTGCTACACGCATGTTGCCACACAAAACTCATCTCACAAAAGTCGCTACATGCATGTCGCCACACGCAACTCAACACACACAACTTGACAAACGAAACTCGCCCTAAAACACACACAAGTCTGGTATTAGCCTTCAAAAATAAAAATCTGATTAATAAGCAGACAAACTACAAGAGCAACAAATGTACCATATAGGAAATACGGCAGCTGTCAGTCACATGACCTGTCTATTATATGTATGTGTGAGCTAATATATACTGCCAGGGGGAGGGCTTCCTGTTGGCTGGGGATTTATCAGGCTGCCAATTTATCTTACAAATACTGAGGTAAAAATACTGAGCAAATAACGTGTTAACGAGGTCTAATACAGGAGATCACACAGGTATATACTATATACAGGGGAGATGACACACATATATATATATACTATATACAGGAGAGATGACACACAGGTATATACTATATAAAGGAGGAGATGACATACAGGTACATACTATATACAGGATGAGATGACATACAGGTATATACTATATACAGGAGGAGATGACACACAGGTATATACTATATACAGGAGCAGATTACCTACAGGTATATACTATATACAGGAGGAGATGACATACAGGTATATGCTATATATAGAAGATGACATACAGGTATATACTATATACAGGAGGAGATGACACACAGATATATACTATATACAGGGGAGATGACACACAGGTATATACTATATACAGGAGGAGATGACATACAGGTATATACTATATATAGTAGGAGATGACATACAGGTATATACTATATATAGGAGATGACATACAGGTATATACTATATATAGGAGGAGATGACATACAGGTATATACTATATATAGGAGGAGATGACATACAGGTATATACTATATACAAGGGAGATGACACACAGCAGGTATATACTATATACAGGGGAGATGATATACAGGTATATACTATATACAGGAGATGACATAAAGGTGTATATTATAAATAAGGGAGATGACAAACATGTATATACTGATGTGAAAATGAGAGGTGTGAGGTGAAAATGAAAAGGTGTGAGTGCAAAATGAGAGGAGTGAGGGAAAATAGTGTAGTGATCGGAAAATGACAGATGTGAGGTCGAAATGACAAGTGTTAGGCGGGAATGAGAGGAGTGAGGGAGAAAATGAGAGGTGTGAGGGAGAAAATGAGAGATGTGAGGGGGAAAATGAGAGGCGTGATGGGAAAATAAGAGAAGTGACGTGCTATAACTAACCACAGATATTTACTATGCCCAGGCAACGCCGGGCTCTTCAGCTAGTGACATATATAAGTATTGGGCTATATTGGTAACAAGTATTGAAATGCGGTAAAACTAAAGGAATACAAATAACATATATAAGTATTGGGCTAAACAATCACACAGCTGATACTTTACAACTGACAAAGAAAGTATACAGTATGACGCAACCTATGTACATAACTACATACAGTAAGTCCCTGGTAATCACGTTTCCTGTGTACTGACTGCTATACAGTTAATCACATTATGTACAACACTACATTGCAAGAACAGGGATAATGATCTTACCGGATAAACTTAACCAGGATGGCAAGTAAGTGAGGTAGTTCCAACACAGCAGAAGAGCATGTGTGTCCAGGAAGAACACAGGGAGAAAATGGAGGTTCCTCATGCCAAAATGCCTTGGTGCAAACCCACAATGCAACACTCTAATTATTACTAAAAAACACAGGTAATAAATTTAACCACCACTGGGTGGTGCTATAACACAGCAAAAACCAACACTAATAGTAGTGAACTTTTAATGCATAATTGGAATCCTACTGTCCTTTTAAATGGACAAAACAGAAAAGTAAGACCGATCCTGGATTTCAAACTTCTATGAAGCTTGACAAAGTCCTCCTTCGGATGGCGTTCCTCCGTTGAGCCATTACTTAAACGGAAAAAGGTCCACTGCCTTCTGGCGAGTCACCCCATCCGAATTCAATTGGAAACTGCCACGGCTGTGCTATAGGTCAATCATCTAGCAGGTACCCACGGTCAGGCACCATGGCCGAGGTACCTCACATTCTCTGATGGGCCGAGATCTAACATTCGGTGATCTCGGCAGTACACATCCCAGGAGTAGAACTCTGGGCGGCAGACTTCTTCAGCCATCAGGGTCCCACCTCAAGTGAGGGGGAACTTCACCCGGAAGTCTTCCATCGGATCTGCCTTCACTGGAGCACTCCAGATGTAGATCGGATGGCGTCCAGACTGAATGCTAATGTACTCAAGTTCATGGTTCGGCCTCGAGATCCAAAAAGCCATCACAGTGCATGCTCTGGTTCTTCCATGGTACCAGTTTCCATAACCTCTCTTCCATTACTTCTGAGAGCCTTTCGGAAGCAAGAAGGGCCCCAGTGATCCTGGGAGATCCGCACTTACCATGTCAGGTTTTTCGTTTGTGGAACTAGTACTCTTTTTCCGTCTCATTGTAACAAGACTGCAAGTAGGGACGTTCTCGCAGGAAGTTTTCACATGTGGTTCTTCCCTATCGCATCCCGTTAGATCTTTGGGTCCTTAATGGTCCTGGGAGTCTTACAGTAGACTCATTTTGTTCCGGACAGACTTTACTATCAGGGACAGCCGCCCTTTATTCTCTGTGATCTTGTCATCCTCACGAGTCTTCGGAGCTAGCCTCTCTGTTCTTTCAGACTTTTTTCCTTTTTACCATCAAGGCAAGGTTGTCCTCAGGCCATCCCCGTCCCTTGTTACCAAGGTGGTATCGTATTTCCACTGTAACGAGGACATCGTTCTTCCCTCATCTCTTTCGGCACCAGTCCACAAAACGGAATGGGTTCCTCATATTATATTCTGAACAAATAGAGTGCTCTAAGTAGATATGTATCGAAGATGGCGTCCTTCCGAAGGTTGGACACTATTTGGGCTTCCTGACGGTAAGAGAAAGGCTTCCTGACGGTTACAGGAAGGGTTTAGCCGTTTCATCTGCCATGTTAGCCTGGTGGATTCGTTTCACCATCCAGGTGTCCTTCCGTGTTAGATGTCAGCCTATCTCCAACCCTGTCTTTCATGGTTTCTTGGGTTCTAGGCACCAGGCGTCGGCAAAGCATGCCTGCAAGCTTGTGTTCGTCCAGTCTGCATGCATTCTCGAAGCACTATAATTCCCAGACTTCCACAGATGTGAGTCTGGGCAGGCGGACACTGCAAGCCGCAGTGGCGCACTTGTAAGTAGCGGTTACACAAGGCCTCATCTGATGTTGCCCCCACCCAGGGACTGCTTTGGGACGTCCCACGGTCTGTGTCCCCCAATGAGGCGAAGGAGAAATAGGGATTTTTGTGTACTCACCGTAAAATCCTTTTCTCCGAGCCATTCATTGGGGGACACAGCTCCCACCCTGTTATTAGCTTGTACTTGTTTTATGATTTTGACATGTTATAATTAGTGATGAGCGAATATATTCGTTACTCAAGATTTCTCGACCATGCTCGGGGGTCCTCCAAGTATTTTTTAGTACTCGGAGATTTAGTTTTTCTTGCCGTAGCTGAATGATTTACATCTGTTAGTCAGCATAAGTACATGTTGGAGTTGCCTGGTTGCTAGGGAATCCCCACATGTACTTATGCTGGCTAACAGATATAAATCATTCAGCTGCGGAATTAAAAACTAAATTTCCGAGCACTAAAAAATACTCGAAGGACCCCCGAGCGTGCTAGGGAAATCTCGAGTAACAAGTATATTCGCTCATCAGTAGTTATAATCTCATATGTCGTTATTGATCTCCTACTGCTATTGCACTGAACTGGTTAGCTGAGAGCCAGCAGGAGGGTATACACTGCAGAGGAGGAGCTAACTTTCTTTGTATCACTTAGCGTCAGCATCCTAGTGGCAGCAGCATACACCCACGGTCTGTGTCCCCCAATGAATGGCTCGGAGAAAAGGATTTTACGGTGAGTACACAAAAATCCCTATTTTGTTTTTTGTAACCATTCTTTCTTTCTAACAATTAATGTACTGGAAAATAAAAAATTCTAAATGCTGTGAAACTGTAAAAAGAAATTGCAATTCTGGCTCGGTTTTGGTTTTTGGGATTTTGTTTTCATAGCGTTCACTCTGGGGTAAAAATGACTCCTGAATAATAAGTTTTAGGCTTTTACCAAACTTGTACAGTTTTTTTAAAACATTTAAATGTAGAAACAAAGTGTAGAATTGTATTAAAAAAATTACATTTTGATATTTTGTTCATTGCACTTTTTTTTAGCGAGGAGGGGAGATCGAAAAATTGATATCCTGTGGTTTTTGTTTTTTAATTCACATTGCGACATTTACCAACCAGGTTAAAAAAAATTGATATTTTGAAAGCCTGGACTTCTCTGGATGCCACAAACATATCAAATATGTTTATTTTTTTATGTTTTTATATTTCATTATTTTTATTGGTGAATAAAGTGGCAGGGCGAATTTATATATATTTATATATATAATATATACTAGCTGAAGAGCCCAGCGTTGCCTGGGCATAGTAAATATCTGTGGTTAGTTATAGCACCTCACTTCTCTTATTTTCCCATCACGCCTCTCATTTTCCCCCTCACATCTCTCATTTTCTCCCTTACACCTCTCATTTTTCCCCTCACTCCTCTTATTTTCCCCCTCACTCTTCTCATTCCCCCCTAACACTTATCATTTCGACCTCACATCTGTCATTTTCTGATCACTCCACTATTTTCCCTCACTCCTCTCATTTTGCACTCACACCGTTTAATTTTCACCTCACACTCCTCATTTTCACCTCGCACCTCTAATTTTCCCCTCAGTATATACATGTTTGTCATCTCCCTTATATATAGTATACATCTATATGTCATCTCCTTTATATAGTATATACCTGTATGTCATCTCCCCTGTAAATAGTATATACCTGCTGTGTGTCATCTCCTCCTGTATTTTGTATATACCTATGTGTCATCTCCTCCTGTATATACCTGTATGTCATCTCTTCTGTATATACTATATACCTGTATGTCATCGCCTCCTATATATAGTGTATACCTGTATGTCATCTCCTCCTGTATATAGTATATACCTGTGTGTCATCTCCTCCTGTATATAGTATATACCTGTATGTCATCTCCTCCTATATATAGTATATACCTGTATGTCATCTCCTGTATATAGTATATACCTGTATGTCATCTCCCCTGTATATAGTATATACCTGCTGTATATCATCTCCTCCTCTATATACCTATGTGTCATCTCCTCTTTTATATAGTATACTAGATTGTGGCCCGATTCTAACGCATCGGGTATTCTAGAATATGCATGTCCCCGTAGTATATGGACAATGATGATTCCAGAATTCGTGGCAGACTGTGCCCGTCGCTGATTGGTCGAGGCAACCTTTATGACGTCATCGTCGCCATGGCAACCATTATGACATCTACGTCGATACTGTGCCCGTCGCTGAATCAGAAACGTGGGATTTCTATGTCCTTTATGACATCATCGTCGCTGTGCCCGCTGCTGATTGGTCGAAGCCTGGCGGCCTCGGGTATTCTAGAATATGCATGTCCCCGTAGTATATGGACAATGATGATTCCAGAATTCGTGGCAGACTGTGCCCGTCGCTGATTAGTCGAGGCAACGTTTATGACATCATTGTCGCCATGGCAACCATTATGACATCATCGTCGCTGTGCCCGTTGCTGATTGGTGGCCTCGACCAATCAGGTGTGGGATGTCTACGTCCTTTATGACATCATCGTCGCTGTGCCCGTTGCTGGCCTGGCGGCCTCGACCAATCAGAGACGCGGGATTTCCAGGACAGACAGACAGACAGACAGACAGACAGACAGACGGAAAAACCCTTAGGCAATTATATATATAGATACCTGTATGTCATCTCCTCCTGTATATAGTATATACGTGTGTCATCTCCTGTATATAGTATATACCTGTAAGTCATCTCCTCCTGTATATAGTATATACCTGTATGTCATCTCCTGTATATAGTATATACCTGTGTGTCATCTGCTCCTGTATATAGTATATACCTGTGTCATCTCCTCCTGTATATAGTATATACCTGTGTGTGTCATCTCCCCTGTATATAGTATATACCTGTGTGTCATCTGCTCCTGTATATAGTATATATGTGTGTCATCTCCTCCTGTATATAGTATATGCCTGTATGTCATCTCCTCCTGTATATAGTATATACCTGTGTCATCTCCCCTGTATATAGTATATATGTGTGTGTCATCTCCCCTGTATCTAGTATATACCTGTGTGTCATCTCCTCCTGTATATAGTATATACCTGTGTGTCATCTCCTCCTGTATATAGTATATGTGTGTGTCATCTCCTCCTGTATATAGTATATACCTGTATGTCATCTCCTCCTGTATTAGACCGCGTTCACACGTTATTTGCTCAGTATTTTTACCTCAGTATTTGTAAGCTAAATTGGCAGCCTGATAAATCCCCAGCCAACAGGAAGCCCTCCCCTTTGGCAGTATATATTAGCTCACACATACACATAATAGACAGGTCATGTGACTGACAGCTGCCGTATTTCATATATGGTACAGTTGTTGCTCTTGTAGTTTGTCTGCTTATTAATCAGATTTTTATTTTTGAAGGATAATAAAGGGGATGGGAGAACTACAATACCCAGATAGATTAGCGAAATTAGGATTATTTAGTCTAGAAAAAAGACGACTGAGGGGCGATCTAATAACCATGTATAAGTATATAAGGGGACAATACAAATATCTCGCTGAGGATCTGTTTATACCAAGGAAGGTGACGGGCACAAGGGGGCATTCTTTGTGTCTGGAGGAGAGAAGGTTTTTCCACCAACATAGAAGAGGATTATTTACTGTTAGGGCAGTGAGAATCTGGAATTGCTTGCCTGAGGAGGTGGTGATGGCGAACTCAGTCGAGGGGTTCAAGAGAGGCCTGGATGTCTTCCTGGAGCAGAACAATATTGTATCATACAATTAGGTTCTGTAGAAGGACGTAGATCTGGGGATTTATTATGATGGAATATAGGCTGAACTGGATGGACAAATGTCTTTTTTCGGCCTTACTAACTATGTTACTATGTTATGTTACTATAATACCAGACTTGTGTGTGTTTTATGGTGAGTTTCATGTGTGTGTTGAGTTGCGTGTGGCGACATGCATGTAGCGACTTTTGTGAGATGAGTTTTGTGTGGCGACATGCGTGTAGCAACTTTTTGTGTCGAGTTGCATGTGACAGGTTAGTGTAGCAAGTTGTGTGCAGCAAGTTTTGCGCATGGCGAGTTTTGCGCGTGGCGAGTTTTATGTGTGGTGCGTTTTGAGTATGTGCAAGTTTTGTGTGAGGCAACTTTTGCATGTGTTGCAACTTTTGTGCATGTGGCAATTTTTCCGCGTGTGGCGGAGTTTTCCATGAGGTGAGTTTTGCACGTGTGACGAGTTTTGCGTGAGCCTAGTTTTGCGCGTGGCGAGTTTTGAGCGGCGACTTTTGTGTTTCGACTTTTATGTGGCGAGGTTGGTGTATGTGTGGTGAAATGTGTGCTGAGGGTAATATGTGTTCAAGCACGTGGTAGTGTGTGGCGCATTTTGTGTGTGTCCATATCCCCGTGTGTGGTGAGTATCCCATGTCGGGGCCCCACCTTAGCGACTGTACGGTATATACTCTTTGGCGCCATCGCTCTCATTCTTTAAGTCCCCCTTGTTCACATCTGGCAGCTGTCAATTTGCCTCCAACACTTTTCCTTTCACTTTTTCCCCATTATGTAGATAGAGGCAAAATTGTTTGGTGAATTGGAACGCGAGGTGTTAAAATTTCGCCTCACAACATAGCCTACGACGCTCTCGGGGTCCAGACGTGTGACTGTGCAAAATTTTGTGGCTGACGCTGCGACGGTGCAGATGCCAATCCCGGACATACATACATACTGTACACACACACATTCAGCTTTATATATTAGATATATTTTGTAAATATTTTGAAAAGCTTTTGTTTTGTACTTTATTTTCTAGTCCCCTTAGGAGACTTGCACCTGCAATCTTTCAATCACTTACATATATAGATATATAGCACATATCTCGGCTTCTCATGGAGTTAAGCCTATAGCTTATCTTCGCCGGAGGACCAAGATGGCAGTGACGGGGGCTTTCAGCAGACCCCTGGCTGCCAGAATAACTCATCGTGTTGGTAATAACCTGTACATGTGAGTTCCATTAAAATGCCACTGAGGGTCTTGTCCCATCCTGCATAATATACAGGGCCGTATTTGCCACTAGGCACTTGAGGGCACGTGCCTAGGGCGGCAGGATGTGGGGGGGCGCACTTGAGCAAGTTTTTTTTTATATATAAAGTCTGGGGTCAAGCACCCCCCCCTCCCTCTCTCCCTCCCACCCTTGCCCCCCCCCCCTCCCTGAAGACTTCATACTTACTCTCCTCCAGCGGTGCCTGCTGCAACTCCGTCTCAGCGCCGGCAGCTCATCCTGTCCTCAGCGCTCACGTGGTACCGCTCATTAAGGTGATGAATATGGATGCATATTCATGACCTTAATGAGCGGTACCACATGACCGCTCACGCAGGAAGAAGGTGCTGTGCCGGGAGTCGGGACAGAGCTAGAGGGATGTTCGGCGCGGCCGCGTGGTGTGGGAAAGGTGAGTATGAGGGACAGGGGGACGGGGGGATGAAGGAGGATGGTAAGCCGAGCCATGCAAGATGGGAGCAGGATCGGGAGCAGGGGGGTTGAGAGATGAGCCATGCATACAGTGGGGAATATGAGCCATTCATACAGGAGGGGGGGTGAATATGAGCCATGCATACAGGAAGGGGGGTGAATATGAGCCATGCATACAGGAGGGGGGGAATATGAGCCATGCATACAGGAAGGGGGGAATATGAGCCATGCATACAGGAGGGGGGATTATGAGCCATGCATACAGGAGGGGGGGAATATGAGCCATGCATACAGGAGGGGGGGAATATGAGCCATGCATACAGGAGTGGGGAATATGAGCCATGCATGCAGGAGGGGGGGAATATGAGCCATGCATACAGGAGGGGGGGAATATGAGCCATGCATACAGGAGGGGGGAATATGAGCCATACATACAGGAGGGGGAGATATGAGCCATGCATATGGGATGGGAGGGAGATGAGCCATGCATACAGGAGGCGGGATATGAGCCATGCATGCAGGAGGGGGAGATATGAGCCATGCATATGGGATGGGAGAGAGATGAGCCATGCATACAGGAGGGGGATATGAGCCATGCATACAGGAAGGGGGGGAATATGAGCCATGCATATGGGATGGGAGGGAGATGAGCCATACATACAGGAGGGGGGATATGAGCCATGCATACAGAATGGGGGGAGATGAGCCATGCATACAAGATGGGAGGGGGGCATTATACAGTATTGAGCATCATGTGGGGTCATTATACAGTATGGAGCATCATGTGTGGCTGTTATACAGTATGGAGCATCATGTGTGGCCATTATACAGTATTGAGCATCATGTGTGGCCATTATACACTATGGAGCATCATGTGTGGCCATTATACAGTATTGAGCATTATGTGGGATCATTACACAGTATGGAGAACTGTGTGTGGCCATTATACAGTATGGAGCATCATGTGTGGCCGTTATACAGTATAGAGCATCATGTGTGGCCGTTATACAGTATTGAGCATCATGTGTGGCCGTTGTACAGTATTGAGCATCATGTGTGGCCATTATACAGTATGGAGCATCATGTGTGGCCATTATACAGTATGGAGCATCATGTGGGGTCATTATACAGTATGGAGAATCATGTGTGGCCATTATACAGTATGGAGCATCATGTGTGGCCATTATACAATATGGAGCATCATGTGTGGCCATTATACAGTACTGAGCATCATGTGTGGCCATTATACAGTATGGAGCACTGTTTGGCCATATTTGTTTTCAGTTATAATTATTGTATATGAAACAGTGTGATCAGCAATGCTAAATGGGTGTTGTTGGGACGTGGATATGGGTGTGAATAGTTGTGAAATAGGTGTGGTCAGAGGCGTGGCCTAAAATTTGCCACGGCGCACTACGCGCGCCGCAAACTTTATACCTCTTTTCCTTCTTCAAAAGTTGGGAGGTATGATACCGCATTTGCCAGATCACGGCAAGTGCCGCAAATCCTACAGGGAATGAATGAGGCCGAACGCAGTGTTGCCGTAAGTGATCCGTTATGCGGCAGATGCAGAAAAACTGCCCAATATGCAGCAAAATGCGACTTTCACATCAGCGATTCTTGCCAAAGTCACTGCTGATAGTGTCATACTCACCAAAGGGGGAGGCAGCACTAAGAGTGCCTAGGGCAGCAGAAACTCTAAATACGGCCCTGATAATATAGATAACCCATTGATATGAATGGGCACTGTGTAATGCTTCACTTCCCCTCCGGGGGAGCTGCTGGAAAATTAAACACCTGCTACCAGGTTTTTTTCTCAGATTGCAACTGAAAGAAACAGATCAAGCTACAGGAATGGAGACGATACCAGAAGAATATGGAGAGGTGGGGAACATGGAGGAGCCAAACAGAGAAGAACATTGCAAAGAGGAACCAGTGTCCGGCAGAAGAGGTAAAATTACTTATATTGAATCCTTTTTTAAGCTTGATACTTCGTTGTTAATGCAACTTTCATGTCGAAGGGCATACTGCGTTCAAATGTAATGTCGCATCATCCTGTCTGTGCATGTATGGCTATAATACGTATGGACCTCATTGTATAAGTCATATGTATCCTGTATACAGATAACTCCCCAGGAAAACGTTTACTGAACAGACAGTACATTGTGCCTGCCAGAGTCACCGGCGTCAGCCTCAGCGAAGACCTGGAGGCAATCCGGAGGCCAAAAACTGCTCCAGAAAGGTAAGAGGGAATAAAGGAAAACTTGGACATCAGCTGCCATATAATACTACCACTGGTGCAACAACTTATGTGGATAACTCAAGTAGAAGTGCCCCATCCATGGGGCATGGGAGATCCACACACAAGTGGCAGTATTATAGTATATTCTTGTACATAGGGGGCAGTATTATAGCAGTTATATTCTGGTACATAGGAACAGTATTATAGTAGTTATATTCTTGTACATAGGGGCAGTATTATAGTAGTTATATTCTTGTACATAGGAGCAGTATTATAGTAGTTATATTCTTGTACATAGGGGCAGTATTATAGCAGTTATATTCTGGTACATAGGAACAGTATTATAGTAGTTATATTCTTGTACATAGGGGCAGTATTATAGTAGTTATATTCTTGTATATAGGAGGCAGTATTATAGTAGTTATATTCTTATACATAGGAGCAGTAATATAGTAATTATATTCTTGTACATAGGGGCAGTATTATAGTAGTTATATTCCTGTATATAGGGGCAGTATTATAGTAGTTATATTCCTGTATATAGGATCAGTATTATAGTAGTTATATTCTTGTACATAAGGAGCAGTATTATAGTAGTTATATTCGTGTACATAGGGGCAGTATTATAGTAGTTATATTCTTGTACATAGGATCAGTATTATAGTAGTTATATTCTTGTACATAGGAGCAGTATTATAGTAGTTATATTCTTGTACATAGGCCAGTATTATAGTAGTTATATTCTTGTACATAGGGGCAGTATTATAGTAGTTATATTCTTGTACATAGGGAGCAGTATTATAGTGGTTATATTCATGTACTTAGGGGGCAGTATTATAGTAGTTATATTCTTCTACATAGGGAGTAGTATTATAGTGGTTATATTCTTGTACATAGGGGCAGTATTATAGTAGTTATATTCTTCTACATAGGTCAGTATTATAGTAGTTATATTCTTGTACATAGGTCAGTATTATAGTAGTTATATTCTTGTACATAGGTCAGTATTATAGTAGTTATATTCTTCTACATAGGGAGCAGTATTATAGTGGTTATATTCTTGTACATAGGCCTTTATTATAGTAGTTATATTCTTGTACATAGGAGCAGTATTATAGTACTTATATTCTTGTACATAGGCCAGTATTATAGTAGTTATATTCTTGTACATAGGGGCAGTATTATAGTAGTTATATTCTTCTACATAGGGAGCAGTATTATAGTGGTCATATTCTTGTACATAGGAGCAGTATTATAGTACTTATATTCTTGTACATAGGCCAGTATTATAGT
Organism: Ranitomeya imitator; assembly: GCF_032444005.1. Lineage (NCBI taxonomy): Eukaryota > Metazoa > Chordata > Amphibia > Anura > Dendrobatidae > Ranitomeya > Ranitomeya imitator. Next base: position 811,706,311 of record NC_091284.1, on the reverse strand, counting down.
AGTTATATTCTTGTACATAGGGGCAGTATTATAGTGGTTATATTCTTGTACATAGGGGCAGTATTATAGTAGTTATATTCTTGTACATAGGCCAGTATTATTATAGTTATATTCTTGTACATAGGGGCAGTATTATAGTAGTTATATTCTTGTACATAGGCCAGCATTATAGTAGTTATATTCTTGTACATAGGAGCAGTATTATAGTAGTTATATTCTTGTACATAGGCCAGTATTATAGTAGTTATATTCTAGTACATAGGATCAGTATTATAGTAGTTATATTCTTGTACATAGGGGCAGTATTATACTGGTTATATTCTTGTACATAGGGAGCAGTATTATAGTAGTTATATTCTTGTGCATAGGGGCAGTATTATAGTAGTTATATTCTTGTAAATGGGAGCAGTATTATAGTAGTTATATTCTTGTACATAGGGGCAGTATTAAAGTAGTTATATTCTTGTAAATGGGAGCAGTATTATATTAATTATATTATTGTACATAGGGACAGTATTATAGTAGTTATATTCTTGTACATAGGATCAGTATTATAGTAGTTATATTCTAGTACATAGGATCAGTATTATAGTAGTTATATTCTTGTACATAGGGGCAGCAGTGTTGTGATAAGGTAATTCAGTACCACAATGGACATAGAAGTCAGAGCACATACCGTGACCTGCCAATAACCCAAAAACATAGAATGAGCTCTGAGACGTGGGAACTCTGCTGACCGCAATCCCTAATCCTCTCCAACCACACTAGAGGCAGCCGTGGATTGCGCCTAACGCTCCCTATGCAACTCGGCACAGCCTGAGAAACTAGCTAGCCTGAAGATAGAAAATAAGCCTACCTTGCCTCAGAGAAATACCCCAAAGGAAAAGGCAGCCCCCACATATAATGACTGTGAGTTAAGATGAAAAGACAAACGTAGAGATGAAATAGATTTAGCAAAGTGAGGCCCGACTTTCTGAACAGAGCGAGGATAGGAAAGGTAACTTTGCGGTCAACACAAAACCCTACAAAAAACCACGCAAAGGGGGCAAAAAGACCCTCCGTACCGAACTAACGGCACGGAGGTACACCCTCTGCGTCCCAGAGCTTCCAGCAAGCAAGAAAAAACAAATAAGCAAGCTGGACAGAAAAAAACAGCAAACAAAATAGCAAAAGCGGAACTTAGCTATGCAGAGCAGCAGGCCACAGGAACGATCCAGAAGGAAACAGGTCCAATACTAGAACATTGACTGGAGGCCAGGATCAAAGCACTAGGTGGAGTTAAATAGAGCAGCACCTAACGACTTCACCACATCACCTGAGGAAGGAAACTCAGAAGCCGCAGTACCACTCTCCTCCACCAACGGAAGCTCACAGAGAGAATCAGCCGAAGTACCACTTGTGACCACAGGAGGGAGCTCTGCCACAGAATTCACAACACAGCAGTATAGCAGTTATATTCTTGTACATAGGGAGCAGTATTATAGTAGTTATATTCTTGTACATAGGAGCAGTATTATAGTAGTTATATTCTTGTACATAGGAGCAGCATTATTGTAGTTATATTCTTGTACATAGGGGCAGCATTATAGCAGTTATATTCTTGTACATAGGGAGCAGTATTATAGTAGTTATATTCTTGTACATATAAGCAGTATTATAGTAGTTATATTCTTGTACATAGGGACAGTATTATAGTAGATATATTCTAGTACATTGGGCAGTATTATAGTAGTTATATTCTTGTACATTGGGCAGTATTATAGTAGTTATATTCTTGTACATTGGGCAGTATTATAGTAGTTATATTCTTGTATATATGGGGCAGTATTATAGTAGTTATATTCTTGTACATTGGGCAGTATTATAGTAGTTATATCCTTGTACATAGGGGCAGTATTATAGTAGTTAGATTCTAGTACATAGGAGGCAGTATTATAGTAGTTATATTCTTGTACATAGGGGCAGTATTATAGTAGTTACATTCTTGTACATAGGGGCAGTATTATAGTAGTTATATTATTGTACATAGGAGCAGTATTATAGTAGTTATATTCTTGTACATAGGGGCAGTATTATAGTAGTTATATTCTTGTACATAGGAGCAGTATTATAGTAGTTATATTCTTGTACATAGGAGCAGTATTATAGTAGTTATATTCTTGTACATAGGGGCAGTATTATAGTAGTTATATTCTTGCACATAGGGGCAGTATTATAGTAGTTATATTCTTGTACATAGGGGCAGTATTATAGTAGTTACATTCTTGTACATGGGGGCAGTATTATAGTAGTTATATTCTTGTACATAGGGGCAGTATTATAGTAGTTATGTTATTGTACATAGGAGCAGTATTATAGTAGTTATATTCTTGTACATAGGGGCAGTATTATAGTAGTTATATTCTTGTACATAGGGAGCAGTATTATAGTGGTTATATTCATGTACATAGGGGGCAGTATTATAGTAGTTATATTCTTGTACATAGGAGCAGTATTATAGTAGTTATATTCTTGTACATAGGAGCAGTATTATAGTAGTTATATTCTTGTACATAGGGGCAGTATTATAGTAGTTATATTCTTGCACATAGGGGCAGTATTATAGTAGTTATATTCTTGTACATAGGGGCAGTATTATAGTAGTTACATTCTTGTACATGGGGGCAGTATTATAGTAGTTATATTCTTGTACATAGGGGCAGTATTATAGTAGTTATGTTATTGTACATAGGAGCAGTATTATAGTAGTTATATTCTTGTACATAGGGGCAGTATTATAGTAGTTATATTCTTGTACATAGGGAGCAGTATTATAGTGGTTATATTCATGTACATAGGGGGCAGTATTATAGTAGTTATATTCTTCTACATAGGAGCAGTATTATAGTAGTTATATTCTTGTAGATAGGGGCAGTATTATAGTAGTTATATTCTTGTACATAGGAGAAGTATTATAGTAGTTATATTCTTCTACATAGGAGCAGTATTATAGTAGTTATATTCTTGTACATAGGGGGCAGTATTATAGTAGTTATATTCTTGTACATAGGGGGCAGTATTATAGTAGTTATGTTCTTGTACATAGGGGGCAGAATTATAGTAGTTATGTTCTTGTACATAGGGGGCAGTATTATAGTAGTTATATTCTTGTACATAGGAGCAGTATTATAGTGGTTATATTGTTGTACATAGGGGCAGTATTATAGTAGTTATATTCTTGTACATAGGAGCAGTATTATAGTAGTTATATTCTTCTACATAGGAGCAGTATTATAGTAGTTATATTCTTGTACATAGGGGGCAGTATTATAGTAGTTATATTCTTGTACATAGGGGGCAGTATTATAGTAGTTATGTTCTTGTACATAGGGGGCAGTATTATAGTAGTTATATTCTTGTACATAGGGGCAGTATTATAGTAGTTATATTCTTGTACATAGGGGCAGTATTATAGTAGTTATATTCTTGTACATAGGAGCAGTATTATAGTAGTTATATTCTTCTACATAGGAGCAGTATTATAGTAGTTATATTCTTGTACATAGGGGGCAGTATTATAGTAGTTATATTCTTGTACATAGGGGGCAGTATTATAGTAGTTATGTTCTTGTACATAGGGGGCAGTATTATAGTAGTTATATTCTTGTACATAGGAGCAGTATTATAGTAGTTATATTCTTGTACATAGGAGCAGTATTATAGTAGCTATATTCTTGTACATAGGAGCAGTATTATAGTAGTTATATTCTTGTACATAGGGGCAGTATTATAGTAGTTATATTCTTGTACATAGGAGCAGTATTATAGTAGTTATATTCTTGTAAATAGGGGCAGTATTATAGTAGTTATATTCTTGTACATAGGGGCAGTATTATAGTAGTTATATTCTTGTACATAGGGGCAGTATTATAGTAGTTATATTCTTGTACATAGGAGCAGTATTATAGTAGTTATATTCTTGTACATAGGAGCAGTATTATAGTAGTTATATTCTTGTACATAGGGGCAGTATTATAGTAGTTATATTCTTGTACATAGGAGCAGTATTATAGTAGTTATATTCTTGTACATAGGAGCAGTATTATAGTGGTTATATTCTTGTACATAGGGGCAGTATTATAGTAGTTATATTCTTGTACATAGGGGGCAGTATTATAGTAGTTTCAGTGTCCCCCTTATGGGTATATACAGTGCACTCGGGGGCTGGCAGGTCGTGTGTCCCTGATGTCTCTCTCCTCGGTGACGGGAAGCTTCGCTATGGCTAGGTGTTTGGCTTTTCTTTCTGTCCTCAGTATTGCGAGCAGCTTCTTCTGTTCTTTTTTGTGAGGTTCATAAATAGTTCATCGCAGTGAATAAATGTTCTTGTGATGGAGGTAAATGTTTCAGAGGACGATGTCAGTTTTATTCATAAGTATCAGATGTCGGCGAGATGTTGATGGTTGTATAGAGAGATGGCAGCAGGGGAGCGGGAGGTCTGATATATCGGGGGGTCACGGATCAGTAAATGGACACCGGGTTGAGGATGGATACAAACTGGTCTACATCCAGAAAGCTCTCAGTGTCCGTGTAATGTGTAATGGGGCTTGTGTTAATGCACTATTTAGTCCAAAAACTAAGATCCGCCAGTTCATTATTGATGTTGGATGAGCAGATCTTCAGGCATATCAGATGGCCATATGAACCATATATGATTAATAGTGGGATTCTTCCAGGTGATTATTCCCTGGCTTGTTACGTAGATGCCTATGGGGTGCAGGTGTATGGAGCGGGCTCAGGAGCTGAGCCTGCTGCATGTCTGGCGGATGCCGGCTGTCTTATGCAACTAGCATCTGCTTGCGACAACAGTCAGCCTCAGATCCAGTTTCCTGAGGGACTGAAAGAAAAGGAGAAAGTAAGAAAAAAAAAATGTTTTTGAAAATATTAGAAAAAGAAAGACATTAAAATTAATCTCTTTTCTTCTCGATTAAAAATAAATAAAGGTAAGAAATCAAGTATGGCGGAGAATCCATTTCAAAATTGATGTTTGAGATGAAAAAATAAACTATATGTACACCACATATGTACGCCAGAAAAAAACAAACATAAAAAATCAAACAAGTCTATGCAAACAGATACATCAACGGAAAAATAAAAATGCGATGGGCGGCCATAGAAAAAAATTATTTTTCCTTAAAACATAATTTTGTTTAAATAAAGTACAAAACTTAAAAAAATGTAGAAGAAAACATAATATACGGTATACAGTTAGGGCCAGAAATATTTGGACAGTGACACAATTTTCGCGAGTTGGGCTCTGCATGCCACCACATTGGATTTGAAATGAAACCTCTACAACAGAATTCAAGTGCAGATTGTAACGTTTAATTTGAAGGGTTGAACAAAAATATCTGATAGAAAATGTAGGAATTGTACACATTTCTTTACAAACACTCCACATTTTAGGAGGTCAAAAGTAATTGGACAAATAAACATAACCCAAACAAAATATTTTTATTTTCAATATTTTGTTGCAAATCCTTTGGAGGCAATCACTGCCTTAAGTCTGGAACCCATGGACATCACCAAACGCTGGGTTTCCTCCTTCTTAATGCTTTGCCAGGCCTTTACAGCCGCAGCCTTCAGGTCTTGCTTGTTTGTGGGTCTTTCCGTCTTAAGTCTGGATTTGAGCAAGTGAAATGCATGCTCAATTGGGTTTAGATCTGGAGATTGACTTGGCCATTGCAGAATGTGCCACTTTTTGGCACTCATGAACTCCTGGGTAGCTTTGGCTGTATGCTTGGGGTCATTGTCCATCTGTACTATGAAGCGCCGTCCAATCAACTTTGCAGCATTTGGCTGAATCTGGGCTGAAAGTATATCCCGGTACACTTCAGAATTCATCCGGCTACTCTTGTCTGCTCTTATGTCATCAATAAACACAAGTGACCCAGTGCCATTGAAAGCCATGCATGCCCATGCCATCACGTTGCCTCCACCATGTTTTACAGAGGATGTGGTGTGCCTTGGATCATGTGCCGTTCCCTTTCTTCTCCAAACTTTTTTCTTCCCATCATTCTGGTACAGGTTGATCTTTGTCTCATCTGTCCATAGAATACTTTTCCAGAACTGAGCTGGCTTCTTGAGGTGTTTTTCTGCAAATTTAACTCTGGCCTGTCTATTTTTGTTATTGATGAATGGTTTGCATCTAGATGTGAACCCTTTGTATTTACTGTCATGGAGTCTTCTCTTTACTGTTGACTTAGAGACAGATACACCTACTTCACTGAGAGTGTTCTGGACTTCAGTTGATGTTGTGAACGGGTTCTTCTTCACCAAATTAAGTATGCGGCGATCATCCACCACTGTTGTCATCCGTGGACACCCAGGCCTTTTTGAGTTCCCAAGCTCACCAGTCAATTCCTTTTTTCTCAGAATGTACCCAACTGTTGATTTTGCTACTCCAAGCATGTCTGCTATCTCTCTGATGGATTTTTTCTTTTTTTTCAGCCTCAGGATGTTCTGCTTCACCTCAATTGAGAGTTCCTTTGACCGCATGTTGTCTGCTCACAGCAACAGCTTCCAAATGCAAAACCACACACCTGGAATCCACCCCTGACCTTTTAACTACTTCATTGATTACAGGTTAACGAGGGAGACGCCTTCAGAGTTAATTGCAGCCCTTAGAGTCCATTGTCCAATTACTTTTGGTCCCTTGAAAAAGAGGACGCTATGCATTACAGAGCTATGATTCCTAAACCCTTTCTCCGATTTGGATGTGGACACTATCATATTGCAGCTGGGAGTGTGCACTTTCAGCCCATATTATATATATAATTGTATTTCTGAACATGTTTTTGTAAACAGCTAAAATAACAAAACTTGTGTCACTGTCCAAATATTTCTGGCCCTAACTGTATATAACCATAAGGTTTATATAACATATACATATAAAACACTTTAAGAATTGTATTAATTATTAATTACATTAGTGTATTGTAACGGGGTCTACTGTGCTGTAGTACCTCTTTCAGCACCCCCCGTGTTTCAGGAGGTCCACTCTGCTTTTGCTGGATTCTGAATGAAGGACGCTGGCAGGAATTTCTTGATTACCGTATATACTCGAGTATAAGCCGACCCGAGTATAAGCCGACCCCCCTAATTTTGCCACAAAAAACTGGGAAAACTTATTGACTCGAGTATAAGCCTAGGGTGGAAATGCAGCATTTACCGGTGAATTTCAAAAATAAAAATAGATCATTATTTCCCCATAGATGTGCCATATAGTGCTCTGCACCGTTCACTGTGCCCCCTAGCTGTGCCATATACAGTGCTCTGCACCGTTCACTGTGCCCCATAGCTGTGCCATATACAGTGCTCTGCACCGTTCACTGTGCCCCCTAGCTGTGCCATATACAGTGCTCTGCACCGTTCACTGTGCCCCCTAGCTGTGCCATATACAGTGCTCTGCACCGTTCATTGTGCCCCCTAGCTGTGCCATATACGGTGCTCTGCACCGTTCATTGTGCCCCCTAGCTGTGCCTTATACGGTGCTCTGCACCGTTCATTGTGCCCCCTAGCTGTGCCATATACGGTGCTCTGCACCGTTCATTGTGCCCCCTAGCTGTGCCTTATACGGTGCTCTGCACCGTTCATTGTGCCCCCTAGCTGTGCCTTATACGGTGCTCTGCACCGTTCATTGTGCCCCCTAGCTGTGCCTTATACGGTGCTCTGCACCGTTCATTGTGCCCCCTAGCTGTGCCTTATACGGTGCTCTGCACCGTTCATTGTGCCCCCTAGCTGTGCCTTATACGGTGCTCTGCACCGTTCACTGTGCCCCATAGATGCTCCACATTAATCTGTGCTGCCGCTGCTACTGCTGCAATAAAAAAAAAAAAACACATACTCACCTCCCTTGATTGCAGCTCCCAGCGTCTCGTTCCGGCGCCTCCATCTTCCCGGCGTCTCTGCTCTGACTGATCAGGCAGAGGGCGCCGCGCACACTATATGCGTCATCGCGCCCTCTGCCTGATCAGTCAGAGAGCGCAGACGCCGGGAAGATGGAGGCGCCGGCCTGGAAGATGGATCGGCGCCCGGCGGCTGGAACGAGGACAGGTGAATATAACATACTCACCTAGTCCTGGCGATCCTCGCGCTGTCCCCTCCTGTCTTCGGCGCTGCAGCTTCTTTCTCTATCAGCGGTCACCGGCACCGCTGATTAGAGAAATGAATAAGCGGCTCCGCCCCTATGGGAGGTGGAGCCGCTTATTCATTTCTGTAATGAGCGGTCCCACGTGACCGCTGAAGAGAGGAAGAAGCTGCAGCGCCGAAGCCCGTGGGACGGCAGGGACAGCGCGAGGATCGCTGGGACTAGGTAAGTATACCCCAGCGCCCTCAGCCCCTCACCTGCCGACCCCACCGCTACCGTGACTCGAGTATAAGCCGAGGGGGGCACTTTCAGCCCTAAAATTTGGGCTGAAAATCTCGGCTTATACTCGAGTATATACGGTACATGAGAGCATATAAAAGCTAACTGCTACTCCACGTATTTCCAGTCTAAAAGAACCCACTTTATTTACAGGACACAGAATATATAACACAGATACACAGGGCAGGCCAATAGAAAAACAGCAGGCCAGACATACATTACAATAGCCGCAGGGGGCCGGAGCCTGCCAATATTTACTGTGGGAATTACAAAGGTGGGGAAGGTCAGAAAGAGAATATCTTGTCCAGGGGCGCAGCCTGTGGACTGATGTATTTCACATGGAAACTATTATACATACATATACTGCATGACATATTCTTGGTGCTGGGGGGTTCTGTAACATGTATTATTTACATTGCACCATTTCTGGCATAAAATAAAGGCGCAACATTCAGCAGAGAGATATAATTTATTTTTCCTAATTACACCTCCCTAAAAAATTATAAATGTTGACAATAGATTATATTTACTCTAAAGTAGCGGCAATAAAAACTACAATTATTCCTGAAAAAAAAAAAAAAAAATAACAAGCAACTGAGAAAGATGTAAACCTAATGTGGTGACAGAAATGGGCATCGCGCGGTATAATGGCGTCACTCGTGTAACAAGGCGCAGTGGGTCCGTGATATAAGTAACTTATACATGTCAGTGTATCGTTTAGATCGGGATCATCAACGTCTAAGAATATTCCAAGAGCGGATCCTGAAGTCAATCAGACCAATGTGCTACATGTAAGATCATCCCCTACATGTGTGGACCACTGCCGTGCAGGACAGGTAAGACGATGGTGAGGAGTGAATAACACTGCGAGCCTATGTGTGAGATCATACATAAGTAAACAAACTCATGGCGGGAAAATAAAATGCCCCTCGGTATTATCCCTGATGGTCTAGAGATGGTTTCAGTCTGAATTGGTGTAAGGGTTAGTAATAATATGTATTATCCCAGAGAGTCTAGAGGGGATACAATGTTATTGGTAGTATATTATCCCTGGTGGTCTAGAGATGGTTTAAGTCTGAATTGGTGTAAGGGTTAGTAATAATATGTATTATCCCAGAGAGTCTAGAGGGGATACAATGTTATTGGTAGTATATTATCCCTGGTGGTCTAGAGATGGTTTAAGTCTGAATTGGAGTAAGGGTTTAGTAATAATATCTATTATCCCAGGGAGTATAGGGGGATAAAATATTAGTGATTGTATGTATTGTATTATATATATTATCCCTTGTGGTCTAGAGTAGGGTTTGTAATAACACTGTATGTATTATCCCAGGTAATCAAGGGGGGGATAAAATGTTTGTGGTAGTATATTATCCCTGGTGGTCTAGAATAGCGTAAGGGTTAGCAATAATATATATTATCCTAGGAAGTCTAAAGGGAATAAAATATTAGTAAGTGAATGTATTGTATTGTATGTACTACCCCTGGGGGTCTAGAGTAGGGTAAGGGTTAGTAATAATGTGAATTATCCCAGGGAGTCTACGGGGAATAAAGTGTTAACGGTAGTGTCAAGGATCAGAGACTGGGGAGTAGGGTCACTCTTAATCCACTACACTGTTATCTTTTTGTCATGAACTGCTCTTTGCTACCCCCATCCAGACAATTACTTGCTTTACTTATGATTAACGGAGAAGGCTGCAGGCTGTTTCCACTAATAGGAAAGATATTGGAGAACTTACAGCATATTGTAGATACACCTTCAGTTACAATGCATGGAATATATATATATATATATATATATATATATATATATATATATACCCCAGTACGGTCACTGCTAACTCGACGATAACTCAAGAACTACTCACTGCCACCATCAGTCGTTTATACAGGCCGACTGGACGCTGATTTCTGGTAGAGTTTGGCTTTCAGGAGTGTGGTTTACAGAACAAAAGGAACAGAACTATTATGTTTTATATTTAATTCATAATGATAGGCAGTGTTTATAAAAAATATACAAAAGATTGTGCAAAGGGGGCAAAACAATACAGCATATACAATTACATAAATAAACAGTATTAACAAGAGAAACTTACTACGCTGATAACATAGATGCTCAGCTTAGTGGAGGAGAACACTTCAGTTGGAAACGTCCAGTGAACAGGATCGTGCATACACTGATATGTATCTCTCTGCAGGAAGACAGATCATAATTCGCCTTGTCTTTTTTTATCAGAACTTAAGTTACGCCCACACATTCCCCCTTGATGACCTTACATGCACCGGTTTGTGGGATGTTCTCATCCCTTCAGGATTTTATGAAATTCCCAACATATCTTCACTCCTGAAAATTGCAGAAGTTTGAGATCGACATTTTACCTTTCCATAGACAGTAAACATATCATGGCTATTGTCAGCAACCTGGCCACTATTGATATGGGGCTTACAGGCAGGTATCACAGTTATGAAAAAATATGCATATTTTTCCCGGATTAGTCCTGAAGTTGAAGATGTATCTCTCATCAATATCGGATCTATACAAACCCCAATATTCATAACTTTCCACTGGTGCTCTACTGTCTAGTCATAGGTGTCCCATATTCCATGAAGGGAACAAACGTTTCCTTTTGACTCAACAGTTCTTTTATTTGGGCAAAGGAGACTTCTCCACTTCTCTATCTATGTGTAAACACGTGTCCCTTTTGTTATGTGAACCTCAGAAAAGATCTTTCCTGCCTAATTATCTGTACTCTGTATTGAGTCTTGGCTTCAAAGGAAACTTGAGTGTTTAACTCTTCCTATCTTAACTGGTTTCCTCACCTCTTAAGGTACCGTCACACTAGACGATATCGCTAGCGATCCGTGACGTTGCAGCGTCCTCGCTAGCGATATCGTCCAGTGTGACAGGCAGCAGCGATCAGGCCCCTGCTGTGCTGTCGCTGGTCGGGGAAGAAAGTCCAGAACTTTATTTCGTCGCTGGACTCCCCGCAGACATCGCTGAATCGGTGTGTGTGACACCGATTCAGCGATGTCTTCACTGGTAACCAGGGTAAACATCGGGTAACTAAGCGCAGGGCCGCACTTAGTAACCCGATGTTTACCCTGGTTACCATCGTAAAAAAACAAACAGTACATACTTACATTCAGCTGTCTGTCCCTTGCCGTCTGTTTGCTGCACTGACTGCTGGCCGCAAAGTGAAAGTGAAAGCACAGCACAGCGGTGAGTCACACAGCGGTGACTCACCGCTGTGGCTGTGCTCTGCTTTCACTTTGCGGCCAGCAGTCAGTGCAGCAAACAGACGGCAAGGGACAGACAGCTGAATGTAAGTATGTACTGTTTGTTTTTTTACGATGGTAACCAGGGTAAACATCGGGTTACTAAGCGCGGCCCTGCGCTTAGTTACCCGATGTTTACCCTGGTTACCGGGGACCTCGGGATCGTTGGTCGCTGGAGAGCGGTCTGTGTGACAGCTCTCCAGCGACCAAACAGCGACGCTGCAGCGATCCGGATCGTTGTCGGTATCGCTGCAGCGTCGCTAAGTGTGACGGTACCTTTAGCTATACCTAATTTACTATCTTTCCATGTGTTAAACATGTGTTTCTATTAACAAAAGAGGTTCAGAATGTCAGCTCTTTTTCAGCCTGGAAATTCCAGAATCTCCTTTTTGGAGTGACTTTATGGATTTTAATGTTTTCTGTGACAGGTAGTATTATCCATGGTGGTCTGGAGAAGGGTAAGGGATTATAATATGTATTATTCCTAGTTGTCTTCAGTAGTTTTTAGGGTAATATTAGTATCCGGGAGAGTGAGTGGTTTAAGGGTTAGTAATAATATCTAATATCCCTAGTGGTCTACAGTCTGGCAGACGCGGTACTGAATAAGGTGCGCGTCTCTGACTGGGGAGCACACAGAGAGCTGCACAAAAAGGATGTCTGTGCCAGTTCCCCCCTAGCATCACTCCCCCTTAGTGATGCACTAATTAGAAGACCCCCAGCCGGCCAGTGGTCACTAGAGGAGAGGGGTCCTACGGCCACTCCTATAGGGGTTAAAGCCAGGTGTCCGGTCGGGAACTTCCTCTTTTCCTCCTGGCGGACACCTGGAAGCTTTTAAGGCTATTGGTGATACTAACCCGCGGGATAATGTAAATTTGTAAAGTCTATGGCACTATATTTAAAAAAAAAAAAAAAATGTGTGTATATACGTATGTGGATGTAACTAACCTTAGTAATTTTATTAAGTCACAGCGGAAGAAGCGGAGGAGGGCAAAGGTCGTAACCGCTCGTTGGGTCAATTCCCCTGTCGATCACGGACAGGAGCTCGGCGCGAGCCGCTTGTTACGATATGTAATTGCCCTTTCTCTGCTTATTTAATTAATAAACTGTTACCGACCTGTTCAACCCACCTAGGACTGTGTGCAGCGTCGGACTGGAGCACCTTGGGCCCACCAGAGAAAATCATTCTTGGGGCCCACTATGTAGCTACATAGAAATAGATACAAGACCACCAATTGTGCGGTAAAAAGCCCTAATATCAGGGTATAATATAAGGTAGTTCACGTCTTAATAATGTAGCAAGGGTTGGGGTAGCCCCCTCACAGAATATAATGTAGCCCCCCAGGGCCGTATTTAGAGTTTCTGCTGCCCTAGGCACTCTTAGTGCTGCCTCCCCCATTGGTGAGTATGACACTATTGGCAGTGACTTTGGCAAGAATCGCTGATGTGAAAGTCGCATTTTGCAGCATATTGGGCAGTTTTTCTGCATCTGCCGCGTAACGGATCACTTACAGCAACACTGCCTTCGGCCTCATTCATTCCCTATGGGATTTGCGGCACTTGCCGTGATCTGGCAAATGCGGTACCATACCTCCCAACTTTTGAAGGCAAAGACGTATAACGTTTGCGGCGCGCGTAGTGCGCCGCGGCAAATTTTAGTCCAGACTAAAAAGCCTCTGACCAGACCCATTTCACAACTAGTCACACCCATATCCACGTCCCAACTGCAGCCATTTAGCACTGCTGATCACACTGTTTTATATACAATAATTATAAGCAAACAAAAATATGACCACACAGTGCTCCATACTGTATAATGGCCACACATGATGCTCCATACTGTATAATGGCCACACATGATGCTCCATACTGTATAATGACCGTACATGATGCTCCATACTGTATAATGACCACATATGATGCTCCATACTGTATAATGGCCACACATGTTGCTCCATACTGTATAATGGCCACACATGATGCTCCATACTGTATAATGACCGCACATGATGCTCCATACTGTATAATGGCCACACATGATGCTCCATACTGTATAATGGCCACACATGATGCTCCATACTGTATAATGGCCACACATGATGCTCCATACTGTATAATGACTGCACATGATGCTCCATACTGTATAATGGCCACACATGATGCTGCATACTGTATAATGGCCACACATGATGCTCCATAGTGTATAATGGCCGCACATGATGCTCCATACTGTATAATGGCCACACATTGCTCCATACTGTATAATGGCCAGACAGTGCTTCATACTGTATAATGACCACCAACACATAGTGCTCCATAGTGTATAACGGCCACACAGTTCTCCATACTGTATAATGGCCACACATGATGCTCAAATGTCTTTTTTCGGCCTCAAATGTCTTTTTTCGGCCTTACTAACTATGTTACTATCCTGGAGCAGAACAATATTGTATCATACAATTATTAGGTTCTGTAGAAGGACGTAGATCTGGGGATTTATTATGATGGAATATAGGCTGAACTGGATGGACAAATGTCTTTTTTCGGCCTTACTAACTATGTTACTATGTTACTATGTTAATACTGTATAATGGCCACAAATGATGCTCCATACTATATAATGGCCACACATGATGCTCAATACTGTATAGTGACCACAAATGATGCTCCATACTGTATAATGGCCACACATGATGCTCCATACTGTATAATGTCCATTGGCCACACATGATGCTCCATACTGTATAACGGCCACACATGATGCTCCATACTGTATAATGTCCATTGGCCACACATGATGCTCCATACTGTATAACGGCCACACATGATGCTCCATACTGTATAATGTCCATTGGCCACACATGATGCTCCATACTGTATAACGGCCACACATGATGCTCCATACTGTATAATGTCCATTGGCCACACATGATGCTCCATACTGTATAACGGCCACACATGATGCTCAATACTGTATAATGACCCCCCCTCCTGTATGCATGGCTCATCTCCCTCCTATCCCATATACATAGCTCATATTACCCCCTCCTGTATGCATGACTCATATCTCCCCATGTATGCATGGCTCATATTCCCCACCCCCTATGCATGGCTCATATCCCCCCCCCCTGTATGAATGGCTCATATTCCGCCCCTGTATGCATGGCTTATATTCCCCCCTGTATGCATGGCTCATAGTCCGCCCCTGTATGCATGGCTTATATCCCCCCCTGTATGGCTCATAGTCCGCCCCTGTATGCATGGCTTATATCCCCCCCTGTATGGCTCATATTCCCCCCTGCATGGCTCATATTCCCCCCTGCATGGCTCATATTCCCCCCTGCATGGCTTATATCCCCCCCTGAATGGCTTATATTCCCCCCTGTATGCAGGCTTTTCTCTCCGCACCCGCTCCTGCTCGGCGCGCCAGCTTATGTCCTCCTTCCTCCCCCCCCGTCCCCCCGTCCCTCCGTCCCTCATACTCACCTGTCCCACTGCATGGCCGTGCCGACATCCCTCCCTCGCGCTCTGTCCCGACTCCTGGCGCCGGCGCAGCACCTTCTTCCTGCTTGAGCGGTCATGTGACACCGTTCATTAAGATCATGAATATGCGCATATTCATGATCTTAATGAGCGGTGTCACGTGACCGCTCGTTCAGGACGAGCTGCAGTGCAGACGCCGAGACCATCGCTGGAGCAGGGTGAGTATTCAAGGCGGGGGGGGGGGGGGGGGGGGCGGCGGCCCTGGAGCGGGGGGAGGCCCTGCCAGCAGGTGTCAGTGCCAGGGCCCACCGGAGGATTCTCCGGTTCCCCGGTGGGCCAGTCCGAGCCTGACTGTGTGTGTTTCATTGCGGGATTGATGGGAGGGGGGAAGGCACTGGTTACGACACCCAGGTCTCCACAGTCATGGCCAAATGTTTGGTTTTCACACATTTTACTTCTCCAGTGTTTTTAGATCTTTTTGTCTGATATTTCTCTAATTACTGAAGTACAATTATCAGCATTTCAGATTATTATTATTTATTTATATAGCTCAATTGATTCCATGGTGCTGTACATGAGAAGGGGTTATATACAAATTACAGATATCACTTACAGTAAGCAAACTAACAATGACGGACTGATACAGAGGGGCGAGGACCCTGCCCTTGCGGGCTTACTGTACATTCTACAGGATTATGGGGAAGGAGACAATAGGTTGGGGGTTGCAGGAGTTCCGGTGTTGGTGAGGCGGTAGCTTCGGTAGTGATGAGGAGGCAGCGGGGTCAGTGCAGGCTGTAGGCTTTCCTGAAGAGATGAGTTTTCAGGTTCCGTCTGAAGGATCCAAAAGTGGTTGATAGTCGGACGTGTTGGGGCAGAGAGTTCCAGAAGATGGGGGATATTCGGGAGAAGTCTTGGAGGTGATTGGGTGAGGAGCGAATAAGTGTGGAGGAGAGAAGGAGGTCTTGGGAGGACCGGAGTTTACGTGAGGGAAGATATCGGGAGATTAGTTCAGAGATATATGGAGGAGACAGGTTGTGGATGGCTTTGTAGGTCAGTATTAGTAATTTGAACTGGATACGCTGAGGGAATGGGAGCCAGTGAAGAGATTTGCAGAGGGGGGAAGCGGAGGAATAGCGAGGAGAGAGATGAATCAGTCGGGCAGCAGAGTTAAGAATGGACTGGAGAGGTGCAAGGGTGTTAGCAGGGAAGCCACAGAAACGGATGTCGCAGTAGTCAAAGCGGGAGATGATGAGGGCATGCACAAGCATTTTAGTAGATTGACGGTTGAGGAAAGGACAAATTCTGGAGATATTTTTGAGCTGGAGGCGACAGGAGGTGGAAAGAGCTTGGATGTGCGGTTTGAAGGACAAGGTAGAGTCCAAGGTTACTCCGAGGCAGCGGACTTCCGGTACGGGGGAAAGTATGATGTCATTGATTGCGATAGATAGGTCAGGTAAGGAAGATCTATGGGATGGAGGATGTTTTAGATGTTTCAGATGTTTTAATTAACAAGTTTATATAAAGCCTCAGTATTTCCAGCCTTGTCCCTTATCTCTCCTGACTTCTGCCCTTCTCCCCGGCAGATGGATACCATTTCCGGACCAGATCTTTACCGATGGTCTCCCATTCTTGCCTAATCAGTGCTCGGAGTTTATCACAATTTCCGTGGTTTTGTTTGTCGCTTTTTCAGTATTGACCACAGGTTCTCAATGGGATGAGATCTGGGGAGTTTCCTGGCCAGACACTCAGAATTTCAATGTTTTCCTCCCGAGTCACTAAGTTATTACGTTTCCCTTCCATCATAATGGAAAAAGCATCATCACCACATTGCTCCAGTTGCTCCTCAAGGAGGTTTAGATCTCATTCTTTATCCATGGCCGTGTTATTAGGCAAAACTGTGAGTGATCCCCCTCCATGGATGAGACGTCTCCACACATGAATGCTCTCAGGAGGGTTTACTGTTGGCACAGACTCATGGCAGCGTCACCTCTTCTTCTCCAGACAATCATTCTTCCAGATGTCCCAACAGTCTGAATGGGCTTCTTCAGAGAAAATAATGGTACCTCTGTCCTCTGCCTCCCAATCCCTGTACTTCCTGCAGGATATCAGTCGGTCCTTGATGCTTTTCTTACAGATAAGTGGCTCCTTTGCTGCTCTTCTTCACACCGGGGGCCTCCAAAAGCCTTCTCCTCACTGTTTGTACAGATGCACTGTCACCCGCCTGCTGCCGTTTTTGAGCAAGCTCTGCACTGGTGTATAACTAATCCTGTAGCTGATCTCTCTTTAGGAGACGGTCCCGGCACTTGCTGCACTTTCTTGGGTGTCCGGAAGACTTCTTCACCTACAATCGGCTTGTAGCATTCTCAAAGTTCTCTCCAATGCTTTCTGTATCTCTCTCTAGGAACTCTGCTACCTGTGCCTGCAGCGTGCCCAGAAGAACATCCCCGTGTATTATACAGAAGAGAGGAAGGAGCGGGAAAAGGAAGAGGAGCGGGTGCTGCAGCACTACCAGCACATGAAGGACCAGGAGGCCATAGAGAGGACCAAGGTAACTTCTGTAATATATATACGTGGACATACGGATCTACCGTCAGCTGCCCCGAAGGGAAACCTAGGAAGGAAGAAATAAGCCAGTATAGCTGATGGAATAACATTCTCCTTAACATACAGAATAGTGAGTGCAGCTCTGGGGTATAATACAGGATGTAACTCAGGATCAGTAATGTAATGTATGTACACAGTGACTGCACCAGCAGAATAGTGAGTGCAGCTCTGGCGTATAATACAGGATGTAACTCAGGATCAGTAATGTAATGTATGTACACAGTGACTGCACCAGCAGAATAGTGAGTGCAGCTCTGGAGTATAATACAGGATGTAACTCAGGATCAGTAATGTAATGTATTTACACAGTGACTGCACCAGCAGAATAGTGAGTGCAGCTCTGGAGTATAATACAGGAAGTAACTCAGGATCAGTAATGTAATGCATGTACACAGTGACTGCACCAGCAGCATAGTGAGTGCAGCTCTGGAGTATAATACAGGATGTAACTCAGGATCAGTAATGTAATGTATGTACACAGTGACTGCACCAGCAGAATAGTGAGTGCAGCTCTGGGGTATAATACAGGATGTAACTCAGGATCAGTAATGTAATATATGTACACAGTGACTGAACCAGCAGAATAATGAGTACAGCTCTGGAGTATAATACAGGATGTAACTCAGGATCAGTAATGTAATGTATGTACACAGTGACTGCACCAGCAGAATAGTGAGTGCAGCTCTGGAGCATAATAGAGGATGTAACTCAGGATCAGTACAGGATCAGTAATGTAATGTATGTACACAGTGACTGCACCAGCAAAATAGTGAGTGCAGCTCTTGAGTATAATACAGGATGGAACGCAGTATCAGTAATGTAATGTATGTACACAGTGACTGCACCAGCAGAATAGTGAGTGCAGCTCTGGGGTATAATACAGGATGTAACTCAGGATCAGTAATGCAATATATGCACACAGTGACAGTACCAGCAGAATAGTGAGTGCAGCTCTGGGATATAATACAGGATGTAACTCAGGATCAGTAATGTAATGTATGTACACAGTGACTGCACCAGCAGAATAGTGAGTGCAGCTCTGGGGTATAATACAGGATGTAACTCAGGATCAGTAATGTAATATATGTACACAGTGACTGAACCAGCAGAATAATGAGTACAGCTCTGGAGTATAATACAGGATGTAACTCAGGATCAGTAATGTAATGTATGTACACAGTGACTGCACCAGCAGAATAGTGAGTGCAGCTCTGGAGCATAATACAGGATGTAACTCAGGATCAGTACAGGATCAGTAATGTAATGTATGTACACAGTGACTGCACCAGCAAAATAGTGAGTGCAGCTCTGGAGTATAATACAGGATATAACTCAGGATCAGTAATGTAATGTATGTACACAGTGACTGCACCAGCAGAATAGTGAGTGCAGCTCTGGAGTATAATACAGGATGTAACTCAGGATCAGTAATGTATGTACACAGTGACTACACCAGCAGAATAGTGAGTGCAGCTCTGGAGTATAATACAGGATGTAACTCAGGATCAGTAATGTAATGTATGTACACAGTGACTGCACCAGCAGAATAGTGAGTGCAGCTCTGGCGTATAATACAGGATGTAACTCAGGATCAGTAATGTAATGTATGTACACAGTGACTGCACCAGCAGAATAGTGAGTGCAGCTCTGGAGTATAATACAGGATATAACTCAGGATCAGTAATGTAATGTATGTACACAGTGACTGCACCAGCAGAATAGTGAGTGCAGCTCTGGAGTATAATACAGGATGTAACTCAGGATCAGTAATGTATGTACACAGTGACTACACCAGCAGAATAGTGAGTGCAGCTCTGGAGTATAATACAGGATGTAACTCAGGATCAGTAATGTAATGTATGTACACAGTGACTGCACCAGCAGAATAGTGAGTGCAGCTCTGGCGTATAATACAGGATGTAACTCAGGATCAGTAATGTAATGTATGTACACAGTGACTGCACCAGCAGAATAGTGAGTGCAGCTCTGGAGTATAATACAGGAAGTAACTCAGGATCAGTAATGTAATGCATGTACACAGTGACTGCACCAGCAGAATAGTGAGTGCAGCTCTGGAGTATAATACAGGATGTAACTCAGGATCAGTAATGTAATGTATGTACACAGTGACTGCACCAGCAGAATAGTGAGTGCAGCTCTGGGGTATAATACAGGATGTAACTCAGGATCAGTAATGTAATGTATGTACACAGTGACTGCACCAGCAGAATAGTGAGTGCAGCTCTGGAGCATAATACAGGATGTAACTCAGGATCAGTACAGGATCAGTAATGTAATGTATGTACACAGTGACTGCACCAGCAAAATAGTGAGTGCAGCTCTTGAGTATAATACAGGATGGAACGCAGTATCAGTAATGTAATGTATGTACACAGTGACTGCACCAGCAGAATAGTGAGTGCAGCTCTGGGGTATAATACAGGATGTAACTCAGGATCAGTAATGCAATATATGCACACAGTGACAGTACCAGCAGAATAGTGAGTGCAGCTCTGGGATATAATACAGGATATAACTCAGGATCAGTAATGTAATGTATGTACACAGTGACTGCACCAGCAGAATAGTGAGTGCAGCTGTGGAGTATAATACAGGATGTAACTCAGGATCAGTAATGTAATATATGTACACAGTGACTGCACCAGCAGAATAGTGAGTGCAGCTCTGAAGTATAATACAGGATATAACTCAG
The DNA here is from genome assembly GCF_032444005.1 of Ranitomeya imitator. NCBI lineage: Eukaryota > Metazoa > Chordata > Amphibia > Anura > Dendrobatidae > Ranitomeya > Ranitomeya imitator. Next base: position 811,685,834 of record NC_091284.1, on the reverse strand, counting down.
GATCAGTAATGTAATGTATGTACACAGTGACTGCACCAGCAGAATAGTGAGTGCAGCTCTGGAGTATAATACAGGATGTAACTCAGGATCAGTAATGTATGTACACAGTGACTACACCAGCAGAATAGTGAGTGCAGCTCTGGAGTATAATACAGGATGTAACTCAGGATCAGTAATGTATGTACACAGTGACTGCACCAGCAGAATAGTGAGTGCAGCTCTGGGGTATAATACAGGATGTAACTCAGGATCAGTAATGTATGTACACAGTGACTGCACCAGCAGAATAGTGAGTGCAGCTCTGGAGTATAATACAGGATGTAACTCAGGATCAGTAATGTAATGTATGTACACAGTGACTGCACCAGCAGAATAGTGAGTGCAGCTCTGGAGGATAATACAGGATGTAACTCAGGATCAGTAATGTAATGTATGTACACAGTGACTGCACCAGCAGAATAGTGAGTGCAGCTCTGGGGTATAATACAGGATGTAACTCAGGATCAGTAATGTAATGTATGTACACAGTGACTGCACCAGCAGAATAGTGAGTGCAGCTCTGGGGTATAATACAGGATGTAACTCAGGATCAGTAATATAATGTATGTACACAGTGACTGCACCAGCAGAATAGTGAGTGCAGCTCTGGAGTATAATACAGGATGTAACTCAAGGTAAGTATTGTAATAAATGTAAGAATTAATTTAACTTTGTGTACATTAATTCCACTAATAAACTATATTTCTTCTACCTTTTTATTAGGCACAAGCTCAGGTGAATCGAGAGCAGAGAGAGAAAGATGCCGCGTACAACAGAGGTGTAGCAGAGGCCATCAGGACCGGGCAGAATGCTAGGAGCACCGAGTTTTATGTAAGAGCTTTAATAAATCTGGAGTCACCTTTAAAGGGGCGGTCCGGGCTTATGATATTAGTAATCTAGTGATTAGGAGCGGGGCTGTAGATCTTTGCTTTGGGAACAGGGCTGTGCTGTTCCTACTCTGTTCTTCGTCTTCTTATGGTCACCGGCAGAGCTGACGACAGCTGATCAGTTGTGGCGTCGGATCCGCTGATATGATATTGATGATCTATTTCAGGGATCGGTCCGCCGTATCATAAGCCTGGATAACTCATTTAAATAAAATTATCTTGCCACCTTATACCTCAGTAATAGTGATTACATCCACTTACGGTTGGTACGATGCCTCTTTGTAGATCTACATTTTAATTGTTTTTATTGGGACTATTTATGACACTTATGTCTTTGATAACATGCTCATGTCTGTATAAAATCACCAGAAGTGAACAGAACAAAAATCTCCATGCTCCAGATACCAGTATGGCCGGGTTCAGACCGGCATATTCCATGGTCTCCCAACCTAAACTTACAGCCCCATATGTGCCTATGAGACGGAAAGTTTGGGGCGGAAGATTTACACCCGTCTGAATCCAGCCTAAGGGTCACAGAGGCGACAAGTGTTCACATTAGATGCAGGGAGTAATGAGATGCTTGTATTCTCACTCATTCAGTAAAATAAATACATACAGTCGGTACGGAAAGTGTTCAGACCCCTTTAAATTTTTCACTCTTGTTTCATTGCAGCCATTTGGTGAAAAAAAAACAACTGAAATATAGTAATTTTTGCAAATTTAATAAAAAAGAAAAACTGAAATATCACACGGTCATAAGTCTTCAGCCCCTTTGCTCAGACACTCATATGTAAGTCACCTGCTGTCCATGTTAGGGCATGTTAGGTTAGGCTATGGGTTGAACTAGATGGACTTAAAGTCTTCCTTCAACCTTAATAACTATGTAACTATGTAACTATTTCCTTGTGATCCTCCTTGAGATGGTTCTACTCCTTCATTGGAGTCCAGCTGTGTGTAATTAATCTGATAGGACTTGATTTGGGAAGGCGCACACCTGTCTATATAAGACCTCACAGCTCACAGTGCATGTCAGAACAAATGAGAATCATGAGGTCAAAGGAACTGGCCAAGGAGCTCAGAGACAGAATTGTGGCAAGGCACAGATCTGGCCAAGGTTACAAAAGAATTTCTGCAGTACTCAAGGTTCCTAAGAGCACAGTGGCCTCCATAATCCTTAAATGGAAGAAGTTTGGACCACCAGAAGTCTTCCTAGACCTGGCCGTCCAGCCAAACTGAGCAATCGTGGGAGAAGAGCCTTGGTGAGAAGTAAAGAAGAACCCCAAGATCACTGTGGCTGAGCTCCAGAGATGCAGTAGGGAGATGGGAGAAAGTTACACAAAGTCAACTATCACTGCAGCCCTCCACCAGTCGGGTCTTTATGGCAGAGTGGGCTGACGGAAGCCTCTCCTCAGTGCAAGACATATGAAAGCCCGCATAGAGATTGCTAAAAAACACATGAAGGACTCCCAGACTGAGAAATAAGATTCTCTGGTCTGATGAAATGAAGATAGACCTTTGGTAATAATTCTAAGCGGTATGTGTGGAGAAAACCAGGCACTGCTCATCACCTGCCCAATACAATCCCCACAGTGAAGCATGGTGGTGGCAGCATCATGCTATGGGGGTGTTTCTCAGCTGCAGGGACAGGACGACTGGTTGTCATTGAAGGGAACATGAATGCGGCCAAGTACAGAGATATCCTGGATGAAAACCTCTTCCAGAGTGCTTGGGACCTCAGACTTGGCCGAAGGTTCACCTTCCAACAAGACAATGACCCTAAGCACACAGCTAAAATAACAAAGGAGCGGCTTCAGAACAACTCTGTGACCATTCTTGACCGGCCCAGCCAGAGCCCTGACCTAAACCCAATGGAGCATCTCTGGAGAGACCTGAAAATGGCGTCCACCAACGTTCACCATCCAACCTGACGGAACTGGAGAGGATCTGCAAGGAAGAATGGCCGAGGATCCCCAAATCCAGGGGTGAAAAACTTGTTGCATCATTCCCAAGAAGACTCATGGCTGTACGAGCTCAAAAGGTGCTTCTACCCAATACTGAGCAAAGGGGCTGAAGACTTATGGCCATGTGATATTTCAGTTTTTCTTTTTTTTTTTAAATTTGCAAAAATTTCTACATTTCTGTTCTTTGTCAGTCAAGATGGAGTGCAGCGTGTACACTAATGGGGAAAAAATTAACTTTTTTGATTTTACAAAATGGCTGCAACGAAACAAAGAGTGAAAAATGTAAAGGGGTCTGAATACTTTCTGTATCCGCTGTGTAATACATATTAGTAAATATAAAGATTCCCCGATTCTAAATCTGACCATGAAGAAACGTCCTGACAGCGTGGGATTGGCATAGACAATACAGTATAATTTTTTAATGAAGACTGATTGCAAAGTTGTTCGTTTTTGATGCATTGGCAGAAAATAAATGGTAGTAAAAGTCCACAGTGGCTTTAAATGATCAATATTCCTTCCTGCAGAGATCCTACATTTTCCAGAGGCGGCCACTGACCCCTCCAGCCTTAATGAGACAAGAGCAGTACTACCATTGTCTGACGAAGCAGATGGCCGACAGAAGAGGCAAAGAAGTGAAGGAGAAGCAGGACCAGGACTTGCTGGCCAGGCTCGAGCAAGTCCAGCTTGCAGAAGAGTAATGTCTATTTTCCCAGTTTCTGTACATGTCACTGGCGTACAGTGTGGCGCAGCTGCCGCTTCCACACGCTCTGATAATGCAGTCCTGTGTAAAACCGCCGATAACACATCATGACGTCACAACACATTGCACCAAACCACCAAGTCAGCTCTGCTACACCGCTGAGTCGCAGATACATATGAGACACTACATCATTTGTCACTATTCTGCACCTTCTATGACCCTTAGCCTTTAGGTTTCGGCTAGATCTGATAGAATCCCGATTCTTGCTCCGAGATCTTTATCTTCTTTTATGGCCTTGAGATCTCGCAGCTTCACCTGGTTATTTTATATCAAGTGGATCCAGAATAGAAAAAAATAAAAGGCGCACAGTAATGGATAGCTTTGCAATCATTAAAATATCTGGTGCGGCTCTTTAGACGTATCAAGTGATCTACACTGTTCACAGCCAGAGCTGCATTCATAATTCTGCTTGAAATTTACTAACACTATACTATGAAACACAGCCCTAAAATGATAGAATCCATATTATTAGATATGATTCACTAGATATTAGATGTTCTATACATTATATGGCTTCTAGATTGATGTTCAAACCCGAAAATGCACAATTAAAAGTTTTGACAAAACTTTTAATTGCGTTACTCAAATCTACCACTAGATGGCAGTATGTGCATGGTGAGACACAAGTGCACCACATTATATGGTAGAGAGGCTCTGATATTTACTGATGACAATCTTTAAAGGGGTGGTCCGAAAATTATTATTGATTTTCATCCTGATTGTCTCTATATTTATTTTAAGAATATAGCATTTTTTTTTGTTAATATGGTTTAATTAAAAAGTCCCATCCCTTCCCTTTCTAATGTGCTTTATTTTTTTTTTTTTTACCTATTTCCGTTTTGATGTCGCTTCGTTTGTGAAACCCCAGTGCATGCTGGGATACTCAAAAGGAACATTATCAGGGGGCAGAAACTGTGGTCACTGCCGCAGGCTCTACCCCCACCCTGAAACAAAGCGTCGTGAGGGGCCAACGTTTCAGGGCTAAGCTAGTTCCTGCTGTACTGAGGATGCATCGGTTGTCCATTCCAAGGTATGCTCTGTACAAGCTCCCTTCTTAATGTGCAATATTCTTCTAACTGCACAGTGACAGTGCGCTCCCTCACTGGCTCTAATTAGAAGTGACGAGCAAGCAGTAGAGCGCACTGTCAATGCACATTGTAAGGCGGTGAGCAGAGATCAGCCCTGCTGCCTAAGGTGGCATCTGTTTCTGGGCGGCACTATTAGCTTGTATTCTCCTTCCAATGAACACTGACAGTGCGCTCTGTTGCCATGTCGCTGCTTCTAATTAGAGCTGACGAAGAAGCGCACTATCACTGTGCACGGAAAAGAATGCGCAGTACGAAGGGAAGTAGTACTGAGCATACGTCGGAATAGACAACGGGAACTAGCCTAGCCCCTGAAACGGACGTCTCTGATGACGCTGCGTTTCAGAGTAGGGACAATGGCTGTGGCAGTGATGTGCTGACCATCCTCAGCATTGGCCAATTCACATTGCAGATACATTTCGCAGCATGTACATGACATTTCTTAAAATCTGGCACTGTAAACTGCTGCAAGCGAATACACAGCATGAAATCTTTTGCATTTTTTTACCCATTTCTATACCGATATAACAGAAAAAGTTCAACAATTCAATATTTTATTTTTAAGATCTCTGCTTTGCTGTCAGCGATTTATATCCAAAGACAAAATATCTGTCTGGTGGGCTGACTATTACTAGTCGGACCAGTCCCTCATATTGCTCTGTATCTTACCTTCTAGGTTGGCCGCTCAGCGGTCTAAATATTTAAGGGAGAAAGCTGAACAGGTTGTGTGCTACAAGAACGCCCTGGACACGCAGGTAAGATGAATATGGCTAGGCCTACACCCATTAAACCCTCACCCATGACTGCCGATCTTCCAAGCTAGCTGGACTTCCAGAAACAGCGCCACTCATGTCGTCAGGCTGTGTGCGGTATTGCAGATAAGCCCCATGTACTAGTTAACCTTCAATTTTCCAACATTCCCATGGAGCCGGTTCCGACACTACCTTTCCACACTCCCATATCGTCCTTTCCGATAATAAAAAATCCATATTTGCTATTGATGTAGGTGAAAATGAAGCCCGGTTTTGCTCCGCCACCTGCGACGGAGAACACAGAACCAGTATTTGGCCAGAATGATATGACCAATGACAAACTGGTGGACGGGAAGCGGCGGGCACAGGAGGTGTACCGGCACCAGCTACAAGCCGCAGCAGAACGGAAACGCCTGGCCGTGCTCAACGACCTGGTGCAGCAGAGGAAGGAAGCCGACATGTTACAGCGCTCAAAAGAACGGTATATACAGACGTAACGTGTGCAGAAAGAGAGACTAGCCAAGAAATGTGCAATGATTTACTCACCAACCTTATTTAAGGAGGAATGGAGGTAGGGACTGCATTTTAATAAGTGTATGCCTGAGTAATTTACAGGGAGGCAGGGTAGTTGTGCCTACAGCATTTCCAGAGTGCGAAAGGGAAGCAGGATTATTTGTACCTGTATAATTTACATGGAGAGACCAGGAGACAGTACTATCTGTACCTGAATAATTTATAGGCAGAGCCAATGAGCTAGTACTATCTGTGACTAATGTACTTACATAGTGAGAAAGGAAGTAATACTGCCTGTGCCTTGAGCATTTAAAGGGTGAGAAAGAGAGGAAATACTACATGTGCCCACAACATTTACAGGATGAGAACTTGAGGTAATACTATCTGTGCCTACAGAATTTAAAGGGTGAGAAAGGGAGGTAATACTATCTGTGCCTACAGCATTTATAGGGTGAAAAGGGGAGGTAATACTATCTGGGCCTAATGTACTTAAAGAGTGAGAAAGGGAGGTAATACTATCTGTGCCTACAGCATTTACAGGTTGAGAAAGGGAGGTAATACTATCTGTGCCTACAGCATTTACAGGGTGAGAAAGGGAGGTAATACTATCTGTGCCTACAGCATTTACAGGGTGAGAAGGGGAGGTAATACTATCTGTGCCTACAGCATTTACAGGGTGAGACAGGGAGGAAATACTATCTGTGCCTACAGCATTTACAGGGTGAGAAAGGGAGGTAATACTATCTGTGCCTACAGCATTTACAGGGTGAGAAAGGGAGGAAATACTATCTGTGCCTACAGCATTTACAGGGTGAGAAAGGGAGGAAATACTATGTGTGCCTACGGCATTTACAGAGTGAGAGAAGTTAATTCTGTCTGTAACCTTGAGCTTTTAAAGGGTGAGAAAGGGAGCAAATACTATCTGTGCCTACAGCATTTACAGGGTGAGAAAGGGAGGTAATACTATCTGTGCCTACAGCATTTACAGGGTGAGAAAGGGAGGAAATACTATCTGTGCCTACAGCATTTACAGGGTGAGAAAGGGAGGTAATACTATGTGTGCCTACGGCATTTACAAAGTGAGAGAAGAAGTTAATTCTGTCTGCAACCTTGAGCTTTTAAAGGATGAGAAAGGGAGCAAATACTATCTGTGCCTACAGCATTTACAGGGTGAGAAAGGGAGCAAATACTATCTGTGCCTACAGCATTTACAGAGTGAGAAAAGGAGGTAATACTATCTATGCCTACAGCATTTACATGGTGAGAAAAGGAGGTAATACTATCTGTGCCTACAGCATTTACAGGGTGAGAAAGGGAGGAAATACTATCTGTGCCTATTGCATTTACAGAATGAGTAAGGGAAGCAGGATTATTTGTACCTGCATAATTTACATGGAGAGACAGGGATACAGTACTATGTGTACCTAAGAAAAGAAAAGAATGTCCAGCTTCACCGAGTCCATAAAAAAGCGTTTTCCTTATTAACAAACTTTAAACATGGAGGATACAGACTTCAGCACAACCATATGGGTAAGAATCTCAACGCGTTTCTGGAGACTGGAGCCTAGTCTCCAGAAACGCGTTGAGATTCTTACCCATATGGTTGTGCTGAAGTCTGTATCCTCCATGTTTAAAGTTTGTTAATAAAGAAAACGCTTTTTTATGGACTCGGTGAAGCTGGACATTCCTTTCTTTTCTTGGATCTTGTACGCCTGGACACAGCGGGTCCGTGCTCCCGAGGTTTGGTTGCAGTATCACGGGTGAGCTGGTTTATGTTCCTTCTTACTATGTGTACCTGCATAAATTATAGGCAGAGGCAAGGAGGTAATACTAGCAATTACAGGAATAGAAAGGGAGGTAATACTATCTGTAACTACAGCATTATCAGGGCGAGAAAGGAATGCAGCACTATCTGTACTGTATCCACTTTCTTTATATGGTGGAGCAGGGACACAGTACTATCTGTACCGGCATAATTTACAGGCAGAGGGCGGGAGGTAATACTATCTGTGCTGGCAGTGTTTACAGGATAATAAAGGGAATCAGTACTTCATGTACTGCCATCATTTCCAGGCGGTGAGAGGGCAGAGCGGGTAGAAATCTCCTGACATCGCTGCTGTTTCTTACTCCTCTGCCGCAGGTTGTTGTCAGATCGAGCGGCGGAGTTCGAGAAGATTCACAGATTACAGAAGGTGTTACAGGAAGACTGGACAAGGAGCTCAGAAATAAAGAGACAGAAGGAACACAAGGAGGAGCTCTACCTGCAGTAAGTGCGGCAGCCGTGCCGTCTCCTCCTCTTCATCGGCAGAAGCGAGGCAACCCCTGATCTTATCAGATGGGTAAAATAGCAGAGCGCTCGGTCTCCTAGTGCAGGAGCGCGCACAGGATCTGCTCTTCAGCTGACTGGATCCAGTACACTTCTCTCATGCTGCTGCTTAGTTTGGACTGCCAGTCTTCAGGAGTGCACAGCCCCCAGTGATGAGGGAGCTGGGAGGCCGGGGAGCAGTGCGCGCCTGAAGAAGGGGATATGAGCGAAACCCTTTAAGGGTACGTTCCCATGTTGAATTTCCTTTGAGGATATCCATATGTACATAAAGAGGTTGAGCTGCACATTTCGCACTTCACCTTAGGAGTCTAAGAAGTTTAATTTCTCCTTGCGGAGATTGACATGCCAAGCATGCCGAGATGAGGAGACTAAAAACCCTTCTGCCACACTGCTGTAACCTGTCTTCTTCTTCCGTCCAGGGCCCGAGGCGAGCTCCTTCTAGATCAGTTCGAGAAGTACCGCCGCTGCTTCCAATGTAAGAGACGCACATCCAACTGCGGAGAGACCAACGTGTGGTGCGAGTCCAGATATATCCCCGGATCCCGGCTCATGGTGTGACGCCGTCCTCCTGTCCACAGTTGTGATTGTGCCTTGTGCAGTTGTAGTTATTTACAATGATGGGAGTCTGCATACTAATTATAAAACCCAAATAAAAAGACCCGTCCGTCCTACAACTCCATCTCTGCCTGCGCCAAGAATAAATGTAATTAATGCGATCTGCAGCAGCACCAAAGACATTGTGGTCCTGAAGGCAGATTAGTCCTTTCAGAGGAAGAAATCCAATTAGCCCTCCTATTCATTAACAGAGGATTAACTTGACTCCACTTTATAACAGTCGTTTATTGAACCTGAATGTCTGAAACGTGGATATTATCTCAGAATGGAGCACAGCGCTCATGCTTTCCACCGTTTCATTAATTCTCTATCAGGACTGCCAAAAAAAGCCAAAGCGCAGAGCTCCGCAGTCCATAGAGAATGAATGGGGCGAGACTACACATTACCATCTCCATTCTAGGGGTCCGCTCACACTGCCGTATATATTCTCTCATCAGAGAGAATCGAGGCCGATTATGTGAATGACACTCGGCTCAAACTCTGTCAGAATTTGATCTGAGCGTCACCTCACTGTGATCCGATTCTCCAATCACAGCACAAGTGCCAAGATGGAGAACTTAATTTCTCCATCTTCTCCATTGTCTCTGTGCTATAGTGCTATATGATACAACATCAGACAGCACTTGGCCATGTTATGTACTAGTGTGAGCGAGCCCTAAGGGAGATGATAGTGCCCCAGTCTTCAGATCGGTGCTAACTTCTCAACAGAATACCCCTTTAAGCTAGTGGCGTTCTACAGCTACTGCCCATTATGCACGGAGTCAGCTTTAGGCGTCATATACTGTACATGTCACGATCTTGAAATTTCAGAAAAAAGTTTGTCTAAAAAAAGTGTAAAACACTAGAAAAGATTCTTAGCTGCGCGTTGGTTCTATGACCCTCGGCAATCCATTCTGAGCTTAATGGAGTATCACAAATCTATGACCTGGTGCCACGTGTTTTTACCATCACCGACCCATTGTAACAAACTGCAGCTGTGCTACCGGTGCAAAGTCGACTCCTCCAAATGATTCCCTCAATACGACAGGGCTACGGACTGTCTAAGATATTGAGTGAACGTGGGACACGATTCATGGATTCTCGAGATCTACCCCAAATTCTAAGCCTAAGATCCACTCCGTGCGGCGTTCTTCAGCAGGTCAGAGTGGGTAGAACCCCCAAATTCCTGTACTTAGGTGACACTACGAGGTGATCAGACCTGTTCTTCTGTAGACCACCAATGTCACCAAGTATAGATTGGTAAGATGAGCGCCCTTTAAGTCACTGGTTAGCAAAGGCTTAGAGCAGTGTTCCCCAACTCCAGTCCTCAAGAGCCACCAACAGGTCGTGTTTTCAGGATTTCCTTAGAATGGCCCAGGTGATGGAATTGTTGCCTGTTTAGATGATGGAATTCTCACCTGGGCAATACTAAAAAAAAAAAACCTGAAAACATGACCCATTGGTGGCTGTTGAGGACCGAACTTGGGGAACACTGGCTTAGGGGATAGAGACCTTTTATGATTTTGCTCTGGGGCCGTCCCTCAATGCATGCCCCCGAACACAGCATCCGATGTTGTCATTTAATTAATAATTATCAAACGTCAATTGCTGACCAGCCTCTTTCCGCAAAGGCAAGAAGTTCATGAGGGCCCTGTTGGTGCAACAGACAAGATCCTTCATGTAGCGAATGCCTGAAACCTTAATCTATCCCTCGAACTAACGTGTAAACGCCAGCCAGAAAGTATTTTGACCAAGTTTATATAAAAAGCATTACACAGGAACGACTTGCTGTAAATGTACCGGGAGCCGAAATATAAAACCACAAAAAAGACATCAGTGACGGAGACACAAGGTCTCAGACGCCGTACAGAGAGTCATCTAAAAGAAGAAGGTTTATTTTAAAAGGAGTTACAAGTATAAAAGTTTCCCGGTGGTCCGAGTATCAGAGAAACATTCGGTCACATAGGAAGTCAGTGCATTATACACGTTACCATCACAAGGGCTAAGAATCCTGACATTGGATTAAAGGGGTTCTCTGAGAACAGAAAAAATAAATAAAGGAAATGTCATTATCGATACATTTGTAAATATCTTTAATTAGAAAATCACATTCGTTTTGTGACACTAAGAGAAACCTGTCCTAGGATGCTTGGACAAGTGCTTGTGAACAAGATCCATCCCCTTCCTTCATGTATTGGAAGATGGAAGAATATTTTAACCCAATACTGGAGATATCAGGAGTGCTGAGGTAAAGAGAGCCTGCTAACACTGCTGTCCCCCCTGTCTGTTTGATCTCATCCTGGAGATACCAGCGGTGCTGAGGTAATAGGAGGCTGCTCACACTGCTGTCCACCCTGTCTATCTGATATAATACTGGAGATATCAGGGGTGCTGAGATAAGAAGAAGCTGCTCACACTGCTGTCCACCCTGTCTATCTGATCTAATACTGGAGATACCAGGGGTGCTGAAGTAAGAAGAAGCTGCTCACACTGCTGTCCACCCTGTCTATCTGACATAATACTGGAGATATCAGGGGTGCTGAGGTAAGAAGAAGCTGCTCACACTGCTGTCCACCCTGTCTATCTGATCTAATACTGGAGATACCAGGGGAGTTGAGATAAGGAGAGGCTGCTCACACTGCTGTTCACCTTGTCTATCTTATATAATACTGGAGATACCAGGAGAGTTGAGATAAGGAGAGGCTGCTCACACTGCTGTCCACACCATCTATCTGATCTCATACTGGAGATGCCAGGAATGTCAAGGACAGTAGAGGCTTCTCACACTGCTGTCCACAGAAATGTCAAGGACAGTCACATTGCAATCCACCATATCTATCTGATCTCATATTGGAGATACCAGGAATTTTAAGGACAGTAGAGGCTGCTTACACTGCTGTCCACCTTGTATATCTGATCTCATAGTGGAGATACCAGTGGTGCTGAGGTAAGAAGAGGCTGCTCACCTCTGTCCATCCTGTTTATCTGATCTCATACTGGAGATACCAGGAGTGCTGAAGTAAGAATAGGCTGCTCACTCTGCTGTCCACCCATTATATAGGTTTAATAGCAGTGTAAGCAGCCTCTTCTTACATCACCACCCATGATATATCCAGCTATAGATCAAATAGACCTGTTGAACAGCAATGTGAGTTTTTTCTTACCTCAGAACTCCTGGTATCTCCAGTATTGGATAAGATAGGGTGGACAGCAGCGTGAGCGGCCTCTTCTTATCTCACAACCCCTGAGATCACTAGTATTGGATCAGATAGGCAGGGTGGACAGCAGTGTGAGCCGCCTCTCCTTACCTCAGCACCCTTGAGATCACCAGTATTGGATCAGATAGGCAGGGTGGACAGCAGTGTGAGCAGCCTCTCCTTATCTCAGCACCCCTGAGATCACCAGTATTGGATCAGATAGGCAGGGTGGACAGCAGTGTGAGCAGCCTCTTGTTACCTCAGCACTGTTTTCTTCTGTATTTCACCTTCATACACATGATTGGAGGGGTGGAACTTCCTACTGCACATGCTCACAAGCGCCTCTCATTCTACAGTTGTACAGGTTTCTGTCAGTGCAATAAGACGACGGCCATTTTAATATACTATAGTGATTACCTCCCAAGATAAATGTGATTTCCTAATTAGTTAGGAATTTATTCATTTTGATATTATTTCTCTTTCTTTACATTTTTTATTTTCTTGGAAAACCCCTTTAAGGAATCTCAAGTAGTCTGCAGATATTAGAGGCGGGGCTTAAAGATGGTGGAGAGGCGGAGCGTAAGGCTTGGGGTTACGTGCTACAATTTGGTTATGAGCACAAAGTATTTTACACCAATAGGCTATATCTTCCGCCAGCTGAAAATCTCATTTTTTAGCGTGAAGACAAGCAAGAAGGACAAAACTCACACACTTCAATATGGGGGTCCTCCATTGATGGACGGTCAGCAAACCCTA